>NW_028225183.1:1035000-1052500 GCF_052327205.1 Somniosus microcephalus | reverse complement strand
GATACAGGGCTATGGGGAGAGCGCGGGGCAGTGGGATTAGTTTGGGATTGATACAGGACTATGGGGAGAGAGCGGGGCAGTGCGATTAGATTGGGATTGATACAGGGCTATGGGGAGAGAGCGGGGCAGTGGGATTAGTTTGTGGATTGATACAGGGCTATCGGGAGAAAGCGGGCCTTTGAGATTAGTTTGGGATTGATACAGGGCTATCGGGAGAGAGTGGGACAGTGGGATTACTTTGGGATTGATTTTGGGCTATGGGGAGAGAGCGTGGCAGTGGGATTAGTTTCAGGATTGATACAGGGCTGTGGGGAGAGAGTGGGGCAGTGGGATTAGTTTGCGGATTGATACAGGGCTATCGGGAGTGAGCGGGGCAGTGGGATTAATACAGGGCTATAGGGAGAGAGCTGGGCATGGGGATTAGTTTGGGATTGATACAGGACTATGGGGAGAGAGTGGGGCTTAGGGATTCGTTTTGGATTGATACAGGGCTATCGGGAGTGAGCGGGGCACTGGGATTAGTTTGGGATTGATACAGGGCTATGGGGAGAGAGCGGGGCAGTGGGATTAGTTTGCGGATTGATACAGGGCTATGGAGAGAGCGGGGCAGTGGGATTAGTTTGGGATTGATACAGGGCTATCGGGAGAGATCGGGGCAGTGGGATTAGTTTGAGATTGATACAGGGCTATGGGGAGAGAGCGGGGCAGTGGGATTAGTTTGGGAATTGATACAGGGCTATGGGGTGAGAGCGGGGCAGTGTGATTTGTTTGGGATTGATACAGGGCTATGGGGAGAGAGCGGGCAGTGGGATTAGTTTGGGGATTGATACAGGGCTATGGGGCGTGAGCGGGGCAGTGGGATTAGTTTGGGATTGATACAGGGCTATAGGGAGAGAGCGGGGCAGTGGGATTAGTTTGGGATTGATACAGGGCTATGGGGAGAAAGCGGGGCAGTGGGATGAATTTGGGGATTGATACAGGGCTATGGGGAGAAAGCGGGGCAGTGGGATTAGTTTGGATATAACACAGGGCTATGGGGAGAAAGCGGGCAGTGGGATTTGTTTGGATATAACACAGGGCTATGGGGAGAAAGCGGGCAGTGTGCTTACGTTGGGGATTGATACAGGGCTATGGGGAGAGAGCGGGCAGTTTGATTAGTTTGGTAATTGAAACAGGGCTACGGAGAGAGCGGGGCAGTGGGATTAGTTTGGGATTGATACAGGGCTATCGGGAGAGATCGGGGCAGTGGGATTAGTTTGAGATTGATACAGGGCTATGGGGAGAGAGCGGGGCAGTGGGATTAGTTTGGGAATTGATACAGGGCTATGGGGTGAGAGCGGGGCAGTGTGATTTGTTTGGGATTGATACAGGGCTATGGGGAGAGAGCGGGCAGTGGGATTAGTTTGGGGATTGATACAGGGCTATGGGGAGAGAGCGGGGCAGTGTGATTAGCTTGGGATTGATACAGGGCAATCGGGAGAGAGCGGGGCAGTGGGATTAGTTTGGATATAACACAGGGCTATGGGGAGAAAGCAGGGCAGTGGACTTACGTTGGGGATTGATCCAGGGCTATGGGGAGAGAGCGGGGCAGTGGGATTAGTTTGGGAATTGATACAGGGCTATGGGGTGAGAGCGGGGCAGTGTGATTTGTTTGGGATTGATACAGGGCTATGGGGAGAGAGTGGGCAGTGGGATTAGTTTGGGGATTGATACAGGGCAATCGGGAGAGAGCGGGGCAGTGGGATTAGTTTGGATATAACACAGGGCTATGGGGAGAAAGCAGGGCACTGGACTTACGTTGGGGATTGATACAGGGCTATGGCGAGAGAGCGGGGTAGTGGGATTTGTTTGGGATTGATACAGGGCTATGGGGAGAAAGCGGGGCAGTGGGAGTAATTTGGGGATTGATACAGGACTATGGGGAGAAAGCGTGGCAGTGGGATTAGTTTGGATATAACACAGGGCTATGGGGAGAAAGCGGGCAGTGGGATTTGTTTGGATATAAAACAGGGCTATGGGGAGAAAGCGGGCAGTGTGCTTACGTTGGGGATTGATACAGGGCTATGGGGAGAGAGCAGGGCAGTGGAAATAGTTTGTGATTGATACAGGGATATGGGGAGAAAGCAGGGCAGTGGGATTAGTTTGGAGATTGATACAGGGCTATGGGGAGAGTGCGCGGCAGTGGGATTAGGTTGGGGACAGATACAGGGCTATGGGGAGAGAGCGGGGCAGTGGGATTAGGTTGGGGACTGATACAGGGCTATGGGGAGAGAGCGCGGCAGTGGGATTAGGTTGGGGACTGATACAGGGCTACGGGGAGAGAGCGAGGCAGTGGGATTAGGTTGGCGATTGATAAAGGGCTAACAGGAGAGAGCAGGGCAGTGGGATTAGTTTGGGACTGAGACAGAGGGTTGTCAAGTAGCTGTTCCCAGTCCACTTTGGACAGATCCTGCCTTATCATATTAAAATCGGCCTGTTGTTTGCTAAATTTCCCCACTGAACTCATTGTTAATCTGCTTTATCAAAACGTGCCTGGATCTCCTGGTATATTTCAATACTGAACCTCGGTAGATTAAATAAAAGTGTTACCGTGATTTGATTTAAATGCAGAGGAGGGATTCACATGCGGATGAATGTTGGTCTGCAGATATCTGGGTACACCTTAGAAAAATGAAGCAAATAAAAGACAATTAAAGTCTGTTCTGGGTATTCTTACTGAGATTTGAATGAATTTTAGGCCGTGAGACTCACTGTCTTATACACAGGAGTGAAGGATTACATCAAACAAAGATAATGGCCCTGAAATCATGGTCTCCGTACCAACGACTTGGGCCTTGGTAGAGGCCCCGCAAGTTCCGTGTTTCCGTCTGCGCTGTGTATGCGCTGAATCCCCGGACTTGCAATCTATCAAGGTTTGCCACAGAATCGATAGAGTATAGCTCTCTTTAAACCAGCCCAGCAAAAACTCCCAGGGCAGGAACAAGACGGGTTAGATACAGAGTGAAGCTCCCTCTACACTGTCCCATCAAACACTCCCAAGGCAGGTACTGCACGGGTTAGATACAGAGTAAAGCTCCCTCTACGCTGTCCCATCAAACACTCCCAAGGCAGGTACAGCACGGGTTAGATATAGAGTAAAGCTCCCTCTACACTGTCCCATCAAACACTCCCAAGGCAGGTACCGCACGGGTTAAATACAGAGCAAAGCTCCCTCTACGCTGTCCCATGAAACACTCCCAAGGCAGGTACCGCACAGCTTAGATACAGACAAAAAGCTGCCTCTACACTGTCCCATCAAACATTCCCAAGGCAGGTGCTGCACGGGTTAGATATATATAGTAATGCTCCCTCTACACTGTCCCATCAAACACTCCCAGGGCTATGGGGAGAGAACGTGGCAGTGGGGTTAGTTTGGGAATTATGCAGGGCTATGGGCGGAGAGTGGGGCAGAGGGATTAGTTTGGAATTGATGCAGGGCTATTGGGAAAAGTTTGGGATTGAGGCAGGGCTATGGGGAGAGAGTGGGGCAGTGGGATTAGTTTGGGATTGATTCAGGGCTATGGGGGGAGAGCAGGGCAGTGGGATTAGATTGGGATCAAGACAGAGCTATGGGGGGAAAGCGAGGCAGTGGGATTAGTTTGGGATTGATACAGGGCGATGGGGAGAGAGCGGGGCAGTGGGATTAGATTGGGGATTGATACACGGCTATGGGGAGAGAGCGGGGCAGTGGGATTAGATTGGGGATTGATACACGGCTATCGGGAGTGAGCGGGGCAGTGGGATTAGATTGGGGATTGATACAGGGCTATGGGGAGTCAGCAGGGCAGTGGGATTAGTTTGGGGATTGATACAGGGTATGGGGAGAGAGCGGGGCAGTGGGATTAGTTTGGGGATTGATACAGGGCTATGGGGAGAGAGCAGGACAGTGGGATTAGTTTGGGGATTGATACAGGGCTATGGGGATAGAGCGGGGCAGTGGGATTAGTTTGGAATTGATACAGTGCTATGGGGAGAGAGCAGGGCAGTGAGATTAGTTTGGGATTGTTACAGGGCTATGGGGAGAGAGCGGGGCAGTGGGATTAGTTTGGGGATTGAAACAGGGCTACGGGGAGAGAGCGCGGCATTGGGATTAGTTTGGGATTGATACAGGACTATGGGGCGAGAGTGGGGCTTTGGGATTTGTTTTGGATTGATACAGGGCTATCGGGAGTGAGCGGGGCACTGGGATTAGTTTGGGATTGATACAGGGCTATGGGGAGTGAGCGGGCAGTGGGATTTGTTTGGATATAACACAGGGCTATGGGGAGAAAGCAGGGCAGTGGACTTACGTTGGGGATTGATACAGGGCTATGGGGAGAGAGCGGGGCAGTGGGATTTGTTTGGGATTGATACAGGGCTATGGGGAGAAAGCGGGGCAGTGGGATTAATTTGGGGATTGATACAGGGCTATGGGGAGAAAGCGGGGCAGTGGGATTAGTTTGGATATAACACAGGGCTATGGGGAGAAAGCGGGCAGTGGGATTTGTCTGGATATAACACAGGGCTATGGGGAGAAAGCGGGCAGTGGGCTTACGTTGGGGATTGATACAGGGCTATGGGGAGAGTGCAGGGCAGTGGAAATAGTTTGTGATTGATACAGGGCTATGGGGAAAGAGCGGGGCAGTGGGATTAGGTTGGCGATTGATAAAGGGCTAACAGGAGAGAGCAGGGCAGTGGGATTAGTTTGGGACTGAGACAGAGGTTTGTCAAGTAGCTGTTCCCATTCCACTTTGGACAGATCCTGCCTTATCATATTAAAATCGGCCTGTTGATTGCTAAGTTTCCCCACTGAACTCATTGTTAATCTGTTTTATCAAAACGTGCCTGGATCTCCTGGTATATTTCAATACTGAACCTCGGTAGATTAAATAAAAGTGTTACCGTGATTTGATTTAAATGCAGAGGAGGGATTCACATGCGGATGAATGTTGGTCTGCTGATATCTGGGTACACCTTAGAAAAATGAAACAAATAAAAGACAATTAAAGTCTGTTCTGGGTATTCTTACTGAGATTTGAATGAATTTTAGGCCGTGAGACTCACTGTCTTATACACAGGAGTGAAGGATTACATCAAACAAAGATAATGGCCCTGAAATCATGGTCTCCGTACCAACGACTTAGGCCTTGGTAGAGGCCCCGCAAGTTCCGTGTTTCCGTCTGCGCTGTGTATGCGCTGAATCCCCGGACTTGCAATCTATCAAGGTTTGCTACAGAATCGATAGAGTATAGCTCTCTTTAAACCAGCCGATCAAAAACTCCCAGGGCAGGAACAAGACGGGTTAGATACAGAGTGAAGCTCCCTCTACACTGTCCCATCAAACACTCCCAAGGCAGGTACTGCACGGGTTAGATACAGAGTAAAGCTCCCTCTACGCTGTCCCATCAAACACTCCCAAGGCAGGTACAGCACGGGTTAGATATAGAGTAATGCTCCCTCTACACTGTCCCATGAAACACTCCCAAGGCAGGTACCGCACAGGTTAGATACAGACAAAAAGCTGCCTCTACACTGTCCCATCAAACATTCCCAAGGCAGGTGCTGCACGGGTTAGATATATATAGTAATGCTCCCTCTACACTGTCCCATCAAACACTCCCAGGGCGATGGGGAGAGAGCGGGGCAGTGGGATTAGATTGGGGATTGATACAGGGCTATGGGGAGTCAGCAGGGCAGTGGGATTAGTTTGGGGATTGATACAGGGCTATGGGGAGAGAGCAGGACAGTGGGATTAGTTTGGGGATTGATACAGGGCTATGGGGATAGAGCGGGGCAGTGGGATTAGTTTGGAATTGATACAGTGCTATGGGGAGAGAGCAGGGCAGTGAGATTAGTTTGGGATTATTGCAGGGCTATGGGGAGAGAGCGGGGCATTGGGATTAGTTTGGGGATTGAAACGGCTATGGGGAGAGAGCGGGGCATTGGGATTAGTTTGGGATTGATACAGGACTATGGGGAGAGAGTGGGGCTTTGGGATTTGTTTTGGATTGATACAGGGCTATCGGGAGTGGGCGGGGCACTGGGATTTGTTTGGATATAACACAGGGCTATGGGGAGAAAGCAGGACAGTGGACTTACGTTGGGGATTGATACAGGGCTATGGGGAGAGAGCGGGGCAGTGGGATTTGTTTGGGATTGATACAGGGCTATGGGGAGAAAGCGGGGCAGTGGGACTAATTTGGGGATTGATACAGGGCTATGGGGAGAAAGCGGGGCAGTGGGATTAGTTTCTCCCTCTCTCTGTCCCTCTCTCTCTGTCCCTCTCGCTCTCTCTCTCTCTCTCTCTCTCTCTGTCTCTCTCTCTCTCTGTCCCTCTCGCTCTGTCTCTCTCTCTCTCTGTCCCTCTCTCTCTGTCCCCCTCTCTCTGTCTCTCTCTCTCTCTGTCCCTCTCTCTCTGTCTCTCTCTCACTCTCTGTCTCTCTCTCTCTGTCCCTCTCTCTCTCTGTCCCTCTCTCTCTCTGTCCCTCTCTCTGTCTCTCTCTCTCTGTCCCTCTCTCTCTCTCTCTCAATTCAATTCAATTCAATTTTTTTCAATTCAAATGCTTTATTGGCATGAAAGTTTACAGAGAACCATATTGCCAAAGCTTACATAGCAAAAAGGTACAGTTTTCCAACATTCTGTAGGTGTCAATCGATTTGACATTTGTTGGGTACATACAATATTACTTTTAAACAATATTAATTTTAAACAGTCTTTCTACTTCATTTGGTACGTTCAATATTAATTTTAAACAGTCTTAATTTTAAACAGTCCTCAGGTTGTGACATGTTGTTACATATTTGGCCCCAAGGTATGGTCTGTCTCCTTCTCCTAGGACTAATCTCAATTTTGACAGGTCATCCAATTCTTTGAAATCTGGGGTTGTTTGGCTTAGCTTGTTGAATAATATGTTTCTTGATGTGTTGAATTTTTCGCATTTTAGGAGGAAATGCATTTCTGTTTCAACCTCGCCGGCCAGACATTGATCGCATATTCTATTCTCTCTGTCTCTGACTCTCTGTCTCTGACTCTCTGTCTCTCTCTCTCTGTCTCTCTCTCTCTGTCCCTCTCTCTCTCTCTGTCCCTCTCTCTCTGTCCCTCTCTCTCTCTCTCTGTCCCTCTCTCTGTCCCTCTCTCTCTCTGTCCCTCTCTCTCTGTCCCTCTCTCTCTGTCGCTCTCTCTCTCTGTCGCTCTCTCTCTCTGTCCCTCTCTCTCTCTCTGTCCCTCTCTCTCTCTGTCCCTCTCTCTCTCTGTCCCTCTCTCTCTCTGTCCCTCTCTCTGTCTCTGTCTCTCTCACTCTCTGTCTCTCTCTCTCTCTGTCTGTCTCTCTCTCTCTGTCCCTCTCTCTCTCTGTCCCTCTCTCTCTCTGTCCCTCTCTCTCTCTCTGTCCCTCTCTCTCTCTCTGTCCCTCTCTCTCTCTCTGTCCCTCTCTCTCTCTGTCCCTCTCTCTCTCTGTCCCTCTCTCTGTCTCTGTCTCTCTCACTCTCTGTCTCTCTCTCTCTCTGTCTGTCTCTCTCTCTCTGTCCCTCTCTCTCTCTGTCCCTCTCTCTCTCTGTCCCTCTCTCTCTCTGTCCCTCTCTCTCTCTGTCCCTCTATCTCTCTGTCCCTCTCTCTCTCTCTGACCCTCTCTCTCTCTGTCCCTCTCTCTCTGTCTCTCTCTCTCTCTGTCTCTCTCTCTCTCTGTCCCTCTCTCTCTCTGTCCCTCTCTCTCTCTGTCCCTCTCTCTCTCTGTCCCTCTCTCTCTCTGTCCCTCTCTCTCTCTGTCTCTCTCTCTGTCTCTCTCTGTCCCTCTCTCTCTCTGTCTCTCTCTCTGTCTCTCTCTCTCTGTCTCTCTCTCTCTGTCCCTCTCTCTCTCTCTCTCTCTCTCAGTTCAGTTCAGTTCAGTTCAAATGCTTTATTGGCATGAAAGTTTACAGAGAACCATATTGCCAAAGCTTACATTGCAAAAAGGTACAGTTTTCCAACATTCTGTAGGTGTCAATCGATTTGACATTTGTTGGGTATATACAATATTACTTTTAAACAATATTAATTTTAAACAGTCTTTCTACTTCATTTGGTACGTTCAATATTAATTTTAAACAGTCTTACTTTTAAACAGTCCTCAGGTTGTGACATGTTGTTACATATTTAGCCCCAAGGTATGGTCTGTCTCCTTCTCCTAGGACTAATCTCAATTTTGACAGATCATCCAATTCCTTGAAATCTGGGGTTGTTTGGCTTAGCTTGTTGAATAATATGTTTCTTGATGTGTTGAATTTTTCGCATTTTAGGAGGAAATGCATTTCTGTTTCAACCTCGCCAGCCAGACATTGATCGCATATTCTATTCTCTCTAGGCTGCCAGGATTTCTTGTATCTGCCTTTTTCAATTTCCAGTTGGTGGTCGCTTAGTCTGTACCTGGTGAGGGTCTGTCTCTGTTTTGTGTCTCTGATGGTCGTGAGGTAGTCTGCCAGTTTATATTCTCTTTTTAGGGCCCGGTAACATTCTAATCTGCTTTGGCTTTCGGTTATTTTGTTCCAATGTTCCAGGTAGGTTTCTTTGCATTTTTTAATGATTTGGTTCACTCGGATTGGTGTTTGGACGGCTGTGTTGGTCTGGGGCTGGTCAGGGTCCGGCTGAGTACTTAGTTTCAGTAGCAGCTGACTCAGGGGACTCTTTTCTGGGTTTAGCTCTTGGGTCTGAAAGGCTTTGAAATGAAGGGTGTCTGGGGAGCTAGATTTGAGGTGATTTAGGAAGTTTAGTGCTCGTTTTTGGATGTTTATTATCAGTGGGTATCTGCCTAGTTCGGCTCTGCATGCATTTGTTGGCGTTTTTCTTTGGGTGCGAAGGATGCTTCGGCAGAATTCTGCATGTAGGGCTTCTCTCTGTCCCTCTCTCTCTCTCTCTCTGTCTCTCTCTCCCTCTATCTGTCTCTCTCTCCCTCTATCTGTCTCTCTCTCCCTGTCTCTGTCCCTCTCTCTCTCTGTCCCACTCTCTCTCTGTCCCACTCTCTCTCTGTCCCTCTCTCTCTCTGTCCCTCTCTCTCTCTGTCCCTCTCTCTCTCTGTCCCTCTCTCTCTCTGTCTCTCTCTCTCTGTCTCTCTCTCTTTTGGGATTGATACAGGGCTATCGGGAGAGAGTGGGACAGTGGGATTAGTTTGCGGATTGATACAGGGCTATGGGGAGAGCGCGGGGCAGTGGGATTAGTTTGGGATTGATACAGGACTATGGGGAGAGAGCGGGGCAGTGCGATTAGATTGGGATTGATACAGGGCTATGGGGAGAGAGCGGGGCAGTGGGATTAGTTTGTGGATTGATACAGGGCTATCGGGAGAAAGCGGGCCTTTGAGATTAGTTTGGGATTGATACAGGGCTATCGGGAGAGAGTGGGACAGTGGGATTACTTTGGGATTGATTTTGGGCTATGGGGAGAGAGCGTGGCAGTGGGATTAGTTTCAGGATTGATACAGGGCTGTGGGGAGAGAGTGGGGCAGTGGGATTAGTTTGCGGATTGATACAGGGCTATCGGGAGTGAGCGGGGCAGTGGGATTAATACAGGGCTATAGGGAGAGAGCTGGGCATGGGGATTAGTTTGGGATTGATACAGGACTATGGGGAGAGAGTGGGGCTTAGGGATTCGTTTTGGATTGATACAGGGCTATCGGGAGTGAGCGGGGCACTGGGATTAGTTTGGGATTGATACAGGGCTATGGGGAGAGAGCGGGGCAGTGGGATTAGTTTGCGGATTGATACAGGGCTATGGAGAGAGCGGGGCAGTGGGATTAGTTTGGGATTGATACAGGGCTATCGGGAGAGATCGGGGCAGTGGGATTAGTTTGAGATTGATACAGGGCTATGGGGAGAGAGCGGGGCAGTGGGATTAGTTTGGGAATTGATACAGGGCTATGGGGTGAGAGCGGGGCAGTGTGATTTGTTTGGGATTGATACAGGGCTATGGGGAGAGAGCGGGCAGTGGGATTAGTTTGGGGATTGATACAGGGCTATGGGGCGTGAGCGGGGCAGTGGGATTAGTTTGGGATTGATACAGGGCTATAGGGAGAGAGCGGGGCAGTGGGATTAGTTTGGGATTGATACAGGGCTATGGGGAGAAAGCGGGGCAGTGGGATGAATTTGGGGATTGATACAGGGCTATGGGGAGAAAGCGGGGCAGTGGGATTAGTTTGGATATAACACAGGGCTATGGGGAGAAAGCGGGCAGTGGGATTTGTTTGGATATAACACAGGGCTATGGGGAGAAAGCGGGCAGTGTGCTTACGTTGGGGATTGATACAGGGCTATGGGGAGAGAGCGGGCAGTTTGATTAGTTTGGTAATTGAAACAGGGCTACGGAGAGAGCGGGGCAGTGGGATTAGTTTGGGATTGATACAGGGCTATCGGGAGAGATCGGGGCAGTGGGATTAGTTTGAGATTGATACAGGGCTATGGGGAGAGAGCGGGGCAGTGGGATTAGTTTGGGAATTGATACAGGGCTATGGGGTGAGAGCGGGGCAGTGTGATTTGTTTGGGATTGATACAGGGCTATGGGGAGAGAGCGGGCAGTGGGATTAGTTTGGGGATTGATACAGGGCTATGGGGAGAGAGCGGGGCAGTGTGATTAGCTTGGGATTGATACAGGGCAATCGGGAGAGAGCGGGGCAGTGGGATTAGTTTGGATATAACACAGGGCTATGGGGAGAAAGCAGGGCAGTGGACTTACGTTGGGGATTGATCCAGGGCTATGGGGAGAGAGCGGGGCAGTGGGATTAGTTTGGGAATTGATACAGGGCTATGGGGTGAGAGCGGGGCAGTGTGATTTGTTTGGGATTGATACAGGGCTATGGGGAGAGAGTGGGCAGTGGGATTAGTTTGGGGATTGATACAGGGCAATCGGGAGAGAGCGGGGCAGTGGGATTAGTTTGGATATAACACAGGGCTATGGGGAGAAAGCAGGGCACTGGACTTACGTTGGGGATTGATACAGGGCTATGGCGAGAGAGCGGGGTAGTGGGATTTGTTTGGGATTGATACAGGGCTATGGGGAGAAAGCGGGGCAGTGGGAGTAATTTGGGGATTGATACAGGACTATGGGGAGAAAGCGTGGCAGTGGGATTAGTTTGGATATAACACAGGGCTATGGGGAGAAAGCGGGCAGTGGGATTTGTTTGGATATAAAACAGGGCTATGGGGAGAAAGCGGGCAGTGTGCTTACGTTGGGGATTGATACAGGGCTATGGGGAGAGAGCAGGGCAGTGGAAATAGTTTGTGATTGATACAGGGATATGGGGAGAAAGCAGGGCAGTGGGATTAGTTTGGAGATTGATACAGGGCTATGGGGAGAGTGCGCGGCAGTGGGATTAGGTTGGGGACAGATACAGGGCTATGGGGAGAGAGCGGGGCAGTGGGATTAGGTTGGGGACTGATACAGGGCTATGGGGAGAGAGCGCGGCAGTGGGATTAGGTTGGGGACTGATACAGGGCTACGGGGAGAGAGCGAGGCAGTGGGATTAGGTTGGCGATTGATAAAGGGCTAACAGGAGAGAGCAGGGCAGTGGGATTAGTTTGGGACTGAGACAGAGGGTTGTCAAGTAGCTGTTCCCAGTCCACTTTGGACAGATCCTGCCTTATCATATTAAAATCGGCCTGTTGTTTGCTAAATTTCCCCACTGAACTCATTGTTAATCTGCTTTATCAAAACGTGCCTGGATCTCCTGGTATATTTCAATACTGAACCTCGGTAGATTAAATAAAAGTGTTACCGTGATTTGATTTAAATGCAGAGGAGGGATTCACATGCGGATGAATGTTGGTCTGCAGATATCTGGGTACACCTTAGAAAAATGAAGCAAATAAAAGACAATTAAAGTCTGTTCTGGGTATTCTTACTGAGATTTGAATGAATTTTAGGCCGTGAGACTCACTGTCTTATACACAGGAGTGAAGGATTACATCAAACAAAGATAATGGCCCTGAAATCATGGTCTCCGTACCAACGACTTGGGCCTTGGTAGAGGCCCCGCAAGTTCCGTGTTTCCGTCTGCGCTGTGTATGCGCTGAATCCCCGGACTTGCAATCTATCAAGGTTTGCCACAGAATCGATAGAGTATAGCTCTCTTTAAACCAGCCCAGCAAAAACTCCCAGGGCAGGAACAAGACGGGTTAGATACAGAGTGAAGCTCCCTCTACACTGTCCCATCAAACACTCCCAAGGCAGGTACTGCACGGGTTAGATACAGAGTAAAGCTCCCTCTACGCTGTCCCATCAAACACTCCCAAGGCAGGTACAGCACGGGTTAGATATAGAGTAAAGCTCCCTCTACACTGTCCCATCAAACACTCCCAAGGCAGGTACCGCACGGGTTAAATACAGAGCAAAGCTCCCTCTACGCTGTCCCATGAAACACTCCCAAGGCAGGTACCGCACAGCTTAGATACAGACAAAAAGCTGCCTCTACACTGTCCCATCAAACATTCCCAAGGCAGGTGCTGCACGGGTTAGATATATATAGTAATGCTCCCTCTACACTGTCCCATCAAACACTCCCAGGGCTATGGGGAGAGAACGTGGCAGTGGGGTTAGTTTGGGAATTATGCAGGGCTATGGGCGGAGAGTGGGGCAGAGGGATTAGTTTGGAATTGATGCAGGGCTATTGGGAAAAGTTTGGGATTGAGGCAGGGCTATGGGGAGAGAGTGGGGCAGTGGGATTAGTTTGGGATTGATTCAGGGCTATGGGGGGAGAGCAGGGCAGTGGGATTAGATTGGGATCAAGACAGAGCTATGGGGGGAAAGCGAGGCAGTGGGATTAGTTTGGGATTGATACAGGGCGATGGGGAGAGAGCGGGGCAGTGGGATTAGATTGGGGATTGATACACGGCTATGGGGAGAGAGCGGGGCAGTGGGATTAGATTGGGGATTGATACACGGCTATCGGGAGTGAGCGGGGCAGTGGGATTAGATTGGGGATTGATACAGGGCTATGGGGAGTCAGCAGGGCAGTGGGATTAGTTTGGGGATTGATACAGGGTATGGGGAGAGAGCGGGGCAGTGGGATTAGTTTGGGGATTGATACAGGGCTATGGGGAGAGAGCAGGACAGTGGGATTAGTTTGGGGATTGATACAGGGCTATGGGGATAGAGCGGGGCAGTGGGATTAGTTTGGAATTGATACAGTGCTATGGGGAGAGAGCAGGGCAGTGAGATTAGTTTGGGATTGTTACAGGGCTATGGGGAGAGAGCGGGGCAGTGGGATTAGTTTGGGGATTGAAACAGGGCTACGGGGAGAGAGCGCGGCATTGGGATTAGTTTGGGATTGATACAGGACTATGGGGCGAGAGTGGGGCTTTGGGATTTGTTTTGGATTGATACAGGGCTATCGGGAGTGAGCGGGGCACTGGGATTAGTTTGGGATTGATACAGGGCTATGGGGAGTGAGCGGGCAGTGGGATTTGTTTGGATATAACACAGGGCTATGGGGAGAAAGCAGGGCAGTGGACTTACGTTGGGGATTGATACAGGGCTATGGGGAGAGAGCGGGGCAGTGGGATTTGTTTGGGATTGATACAGGGCTATGGGGAGAAAGCGGGGCAGTGGGATTAATTTGGGGATTGATACAGGGCTATGGGGAGAAAGCGGGGCAGTGGGATTAGTTTGGATATAACACAGGGCTATGGGGAGAAAGCGGGCAGTGGGATTTGTCTGGATATAACACAGGGCTATGGGGAGAAAGCGGGCAGTGGGCTTACGTTGGGGATTGATACAGGGCTATGGGGAGAGTGCAGGGCAGTGGAAATAGTTTGTGATTGATACAGGGCTATGGGGAAAGAGCGGGGCAGTGGGATTAGGTTGGCGATTGATAAAGGGCTAACAGGAGAGAGCAGGGCAGTGGGATTAGTTTGGGACTGAGACAGAGGTTTGTCAAGTAGCTGTTCCCATTCCACTTTGGACAGATCCTGCCTTATCATATTAAAATCGGCCTGTTGATTGCTAAGTTTCCCCACTGAACTCATTGTTAATCTGTTTTATCAAAACGTGCCTGGATCTCCTGGTATATTTCAATACTGAACCTCGGTAGATTAAATAAAAGTGTTACCGTGATTTGATTTAAATGCAGAGGAGGGATTCACATGCGGATGAATGTTGGTCTGCTGATATCTGGGTACACCTTAGAAAAATGAAACAAATAAAAGACAATTAAAGTCTGTTCTGGGTATTCTTACTGAGATTTGAATGAATTTTAGGCCGTGAGACTCACTGTCTTATACACAGGAGTGAAGGATTACATCAAACAAAGATAATGGCCCTGAAATCATGGTCTCCGTACCAACGACTTAGGCCTTGGTAGAGGCCCCGCAAGTTCCGTGTTTCCGTCTGCGCTGTGTATGCGCTGAATCCCCGGACTTGCAATCTATCAAGGTTTGCTACAGAATCGATAGAGTATAGCTCTCTTTAAACCAGCCGATCAAAAACTCCCAGGGCAGGAACAAGACGGGTTAGATACAGAGTGAAGCTCCCTCTACACTGTCCCATCAAACACTCCCAAGGCAGGTACTGCACGGGTTAGATACAGAGTAAAGCTCCCTCTACGCTGTCCCATCAAACACTCCCAAGGCAGGTACAGCACGGGTTAGATATAGAGTAATGCTCCCTCTACACTGTCCCATGAAACACTCCCAAGGCAGGTACCGCACAGGTTAGATACAGACAAAAAGCTGCCTCTACACTGTCCCATCAAACATTCCCAAGGCAGGTGCTGCACGGGTTAGATATATATAGTAATGCTCCCTCTACACTGTCCCATCAAACACTCCCAGGGCGATGGGGAGAGAGCGGGGCAGTGGGATTAGATTGGGGATTGATACAGGGCTATGGGGAGTCAGCAGGGCAGTGGGATTAGTTTGGGGATTGATACAGGGCTATGGGGAGAGAGCAGGACAGTGGGATTAGTTTGGGGATTGATACAGGGCTATGGGGATAGAGCGGGGCAGTGGGATTAGTTTGGAATTGATACAGTGCTATGGGGAGAGAGCAGGGCAGTGAGATTAGTTTGGGATTATTGCAGGGCTATGGGGAGAGAGCGGGGCATTGGGATTAGTTTGGGGATTGAAACGGCTATGGGGAGAGAGCGGGGCATTGGGATTAGTTTGGGATTGATACAGGACTATGGGGAGAGAGTGGGGCTTTGGGATTTGTTTTGGATTGATACAGGGCTATCGGGAGTGGGCGGGGCACTGGGATTTGTTTGGATATAACACAGGGCTATGGGGAGAAAGCAGGACAGTGGACTTACGTTGGGGATTGATACAGGGCTATGGGGAGAGAGCGGGGCAGTGGGATTTGTTTGGGATTGATACAGGGCTATGGGGAGAAAGCGGGGCAGTGGGACTAATTTGGGGATTGATACAGGGCTATGGGGAGAAAGCGGGGCAGTGGGATTAGTTTCTCCCTCTCTCTGTCCCTCTCTCTCTGTCCCTCTCGCTCTCTCTCTCTCTCTCTCTCTCTCTCTCTGTCTCTCTCTCTCTCTGTCCCTCTCGCTCTGTCTCTCTCTCTCTCTGTCCCTCTCTCTCTGTCCCCCTCTCTCTGTCTCTCTCTCTCTCTGTCCCTCTCTCTCTGTCTCTCTCTCACTCTCTGTCTCTCTCTCTCTGTCCCTCTCTCTCTCTGTCCCTCTCTCTCTCTGTCCCTCTCTCTGTCTCTCTCTCTCTGTCCCTCTCTCTCTCTCTCTCAATTCAATTCAATTCAATTTTTTTCAATTCAAATGCTTTATTGGCATGAAAGTTTACAGAGAACCATATTGCCAAAGCTTACATAGCAAAAAGGTACAGTTTTCCAACATTCTGTAGGTGTCAATCGATTTGACATTTGTTGGGTACATACAATATTACTTTTAAACAATATTAATTTTAAACAGTCTTTCTACTTCATTTGGTACGTTCAATATTAATTTTAAACAGTCTTAATTTTAAACAGTCCTCAGGTTGTGACATGTTGTTACATATTTGGCCCCAAGGTATGGTCTGTCTCCTTCTCCTAGGACTAATCTCAATTTTGACAGGTCATCCAATTCTTTGAAATCTGGGGTTGTTTGGCTTAGCTTGTTGAATAATATGTTTCTTGATGTGTTGAATTTTTCGCATTTTAGGAGGAAATGCATTTCTGTTTCAACCTCGCCGGCCAGACATTGATCGCATATTCTATTCTCTCTGTCTCTGACTCTCTGTCTCTGACTCTCTGTCTCTCTCTCTCTGTCTCTCTCTCTCTGTCCCTCTCTCTCTCTCTGTCCCTCTCTCTCTGTCCCTCTCTCTCTCTCTCTGTCCCTCTCTCTGTCCCTCTCTCTCTCTGTCCCTCTCTCTCTGTCCCTCTCTCTCTGTCGCTCTCTCTCTCTGTCGCTCTCTCTCTCTGTCCCTCTCTCTCTCTCTGTCCCTCTCTCTCTCTGTCCCTCTCTCTCTCTGTCCCTCTCTCTGTCTCTGTCTCTCTCACTCTCTGTCTCTCTCTCTCTCTGTCTGTCTCTCTCTCTCTGTCCCTCTCTCTCTCTGTCCCTCTCTCTCTCTGTCCCTCTCTCTCTCTCTGTCCCTCTCTCTCTCTCTGTCCCTCTCTCTCTCTGTCCCTCTCTCTCTCTGTCCCTCTCTCTGTCTCTGTCTCTCTCACTCTCTGTCTCTCTCTCTCTCTGTCTGTCTCTCTCTCTCTGTCCCTCTCTCTCTCTGTCCCTCTCTCTCTCTGTCCCTCTCTCTCTCTGTCCCTCTCTCTCTCTGTCCCTCTCTCTCTCTGTCCCTCTCTCTCTCTGTCCCTCTCTCTCTCTGTCCCTCTATCTCTCTGTCCCTCTCTCTCTCTCTGACCCTCTCTCTCTCTGTCCCTCTCTCTCTGTCTCTCTCTCTCTCTGTCCCTCTCTCTCTCTGTCCCTCTCTCTCTCTGTCCCTCTCTCTCTCTGTCCCTCTCTCTCTCTGTCCCTCTCTCTCTCTGTCTCTCTCTCTGTCTCTCTCTGTCCCTCTCTCTCTCTGTCCCTCTCTCTCTCTGTCCCTCTCTCTCTCTGTCTCTCTCTCTGTCTCTCTCTCTCTGTCTCTCTCTCTCTGTCCCTCTCTCTCTCTCTCTCTCTCTCTCTCAGTTCAGTTCAGTTCAGTTCAAATGCTTTATTGGCATGAAAGTTTACAGAGAACCATATTGCCAAAGCTTACATTGCAAAAAGGTACAGTTTTCCAACATTCTGTAGGTGTCAATCGATTTGACATTTGTTGGGTATATACAATATTACTTTTAAACAATATTAATTTTAAACAGTCTTTCTACTTCATTTGGTACGTTCAATATTAATTTTAAACAGTCTTACTTTTAAACAGTCCTCAGGTTGTGACATGTTGTTACATATTTAGCCCCAAGGTATGGTCTGTCTCCTTCTCCTAGGACTAATCTCAATTTTGACAGATCATCCAATTCCTTGAAATCTGGGGTTGTTTGGCTTAGCTTGTTGAATAATATGTTTCTTGATGTGTTGAATTTTTCGCATTTTAGGAG
>NW_028225183.1:600000-1030000 GCF_052327205.1 Somniosus microcephalus | reverse complement strand
GTTTGGGAATTGATACAGGGCTATGGGGAGAGAGCGGGCAGTGGGATTAGTTTGGGGATTGATACAGGGCTATGGGGAGAGAGCGGGGCAGTGTGTTAGTTTGGGATTGATACAGGGCTATGGGGAGAGAGCGGGGCAGTGGGATTAGTTTGGGATTGATACAGGGCTATGGGGAGAGAGCGGGGCAGTTGGATTAGTTTGGGATTGATAAAGGGCTATGGGGAGAGCAGGGCAGTGGGATTATTTTTGGGGATTGATACAGGACTATGGGAAGAGAGCGTGGCAGTGGGATTAGTTTAGGATTGATGTAGGGCTATGGGGTGAGAGCAGGGCAGTCTGATTAGTTTGGGATTGATACAGGGTTATCGGGAGCGAGCGAGGCATTGGGAATAGTTTGGGATTGATACAGGGCTATCGGGAGAGATCAGGGCAGTGCGATTAGTTTGGGATTGATACAGGGCTATGGGGAGAGAGTGGGGCTTTGGGATTAGTTTGGGATTGATACAGGGCTATGGGGAGAGAGTGGTGCAGTGGGATTAGTTTGGATATAACACAGGGCTATGGGGAGAAAGCGGGGCAGTGGGCTTACATTGGGGACTGATACAGGGCTATGGGGAGAGAGCGGGGCAGTGGGATTTGTTTGGATATAACACAGGGCTATGGGGAGAAAGCAGGGCAGTGGACTTGCGTTGGGGATTGATACAGGGCTATGGGGAGAGAGCGGGGCAGTGGGATTTGTTTGGGATTGATACAGGGCTATGGGGAGAAAGCGGGGCAGTGGGATGAATTTGGGGATTGATACAGGGCTATGGGGAGAAAGCGGGGCAGTGGGATTAGTTTGGATATAACACAGGGCTATGGGGAGAAAGCGGGCAGTGGGATTTGTTTGGATATAACACAGGGCTATGGGGAGAAAGCGGGCAGTGTGCTTACGTTGGGGATTGATACAGGGCTATGGGGAGAGAGCAGGGCAGTGGAAATAGTTTGTGATTGATACAGGGATATGGGGAGAAAGCAGGGCAGTGGGATTAGTTTGGAGATTGATACAGGGCTATGGGGAGAGTGCGCGGCAGTGGGATTAGGTTGGGGACAGATACAGGGCTATGGGGAGAGAGCGGGGCAGTGGGATTAGGTTGGGGACTGATACAGGGCTATGGGGAGAGAGCGCGGCAGTGGGATTAGGTTGGGGATTGATACAGGGCTACGGGGAGAGAGCGAGGCAGTGGGATTAGGTTGGCGATTGATAAAGGGCTAACAGGAGAGAGCAGGGCAGTGGGATTAGTTTGGGACTGAGACAGAGGGTTGTCAAGTAGCTGTTCCCAGTCCACTTTGGACAGATCCTGCCTTATCATATTAAAATCGGCCTGTTGTTTGCTAAATTTCCCCACTGAACTCATTGTTAATCTGCTTTATCAAAACGTGCCTGGATCTCCTGGTATATTTCAATACTGAACCTCGGTAGATTAAATAAAAGTGTTACCGTGATTTGATTTAAATGCAGAGGAGGGATTCACATGCGGATGAATGTTGGTCTGCAGATATCTGGGTACACCTTAGAAAAATGAAGCAAATAAAAGACAATTAAAGTCTGTTCTGGGTATTCTTACTGAGATTTGAATGAATTTTAGGCCGTGAGACTCACTGTCTTATACACAGGAGTGAAGGATTACATCAAACAAAGATAATGGACCTGAAATCATGGTCTCCGTACCAACGACTTGGGCCTTGGTAGAGGCCCCGCAAGTTCCGTGTTTCCGTCTGCGCTGTGTATGCGCTGAATCCCCGGACTTGCAATCTATCAAGGTTTGCCACAGAATCGATAGAGTAAAGCTCTCTTTAAACCAGCCCAGCAAAAACTCCCAGGGCAGGGACAACACGGGTTAGATACAGAGTGAAGCTCCCTCTACACTGTCCCATCAAACACTCCCAAGGCAGGTACTGCACGGGTTAGATACAGAGTAAAGCTCCCTCTACACTGTCCCATCAAACATTCCCAAGGCAGGTGCTGCACGGGTTAGATATAGAGTAATGCTCCCTCTACACTGTCCCATCAAACATTCCCAAGGCAGGTGCTGCACGGGTTAGATATATATAGTAATGCCCCCTCTACACTGTCCCATCAAATACTCCCAGGGCTATGGGGAGAGAACGTGGCAGTGGGGTTAGTTTGGGAACGATTCAGGGCTATGGGCAGAGGAGGGATTAGTTTGGAATTGATGCAGGGCTATTGGGAAAAGTTTGGGATTGATGCAGGGCTATGGGGAGAGCGGGGCAGTGGGATTAGTTTGGGATTGATTCAGGGCTATGGGGGGAGAGCAGGGCAGTGGGATTAGTTTGGGGTCAAGACAGAGTTATGGGGGGAAAGCGAGGCAGTGGGATTAGTTTGGGATTGATACAGGGCTATGGGGAGAGAGCGGGGCAGTGGGATTAGATTGGGGATTGATACATGGTTATGGGGAGTCAGCAGGGCAGTGGGAGTAGTTTGGGGATTGATACAGGGTATGGGGAGAGAGCGGGGCAGTGGGATTAGTTTCGGGATTGATACAGGGTATGGGGAGAGAGCGGGGCAGTGTGATTAGTTTGGGATTGATACAGGGCTATGGGGTTTTGTATATTCCACATGTCCTGTGCTTGAAGTCTCTGACCTTGGCCAGACATTGTTTAAGCATTTCATTGTCTTGGTCTGTTTACTATGAACACCTTTAGCTGTTTCTGATGTACACAGGATGCAACAGATCAGAAAAACCTCCATTCAACAATGCGAACTCCTGTCTCTGCAAAGACATCATACTGTTCCACAATGCAGGAATGTCGCAAACAGCTTTTGATAGCTGAGATCAACTTTAACCATTCAAACTTTTCAGGTAAAGAAGCTTCTAGATTCCGAGCCACAAATTGAATCGTTTAAGACAGAAAGAATGTCACAGAAATGTGATTTATTGCTGTTATTTTACAATTTACAAATATACACACAATTTGTGTCACTGAATTATAAACAAAAAGCAGGCAAAGCTATGACTTAACAGAAATAAACACTTGTTTTTCTTCCTGGACAGCAAAACCAGTCAGACTGACTTGCAAATGTTTACTGATATGTTGACGTAAAGATTTATAATTTACCAATTTCGCTTCTAATGTTTTTCTCTCAAACATTCTCCACAATATTAATCCCTGCTCTTGTCACAAGAAGTGTTGAATTATTTTAGGTACTTCGCAATTAAAAGCAGGAAACATACTTCATTATACTCACAAATTTTAATCTCCTATTTCAAACATTCAAACCAAATCGAATTGTACGTTATCACTTTAATCAAAGTATTTTCTGTGTCTCTCTCAATAAACAAAGAGTGGTTTCTTCTAAAGTAGCTTCCTGCAATTTTTATACATCATTACATAACTCTTGCTTCAATTAACACTCCACTAAATGTTTAAGAGGAAATCTATATCTACGTTATTCCTGCGACTTGTTAGGACTATCGAACGACAGACATTATGAAATGGTTTGTGTTTTTCCCCTTTCTTGGTTCTCTTCCTAAATGTCTTAATGGTATATTTTTAAAAAGTCATTAAAAAGTAATATGTAACTCCTACAAATCCTCCCCTACCTTCCCCCTCCTCAACACCATGGTTGCATGTTTGTGTAAAGCTACTCACTTCAGTCAATCACTCAAAATCAAACCTTGAGATATTTCAATTTGAAAACATTTTAACCATTTCAGAGCTCTTTAAAAGCGTTTGGACTTCAAGACCTGGTTGAAACTTGTTTAGGTGAGGGGGAAATTGGCTTTTGCTTCAGTCTCTTCCAAAATCATGTTCGAAACTTAGGGGGAAAAAGTGTTTTTTACACTCATTTTTGGTGAAAAGTTCATTAAAAATGTTTAAATTCTTTCAAGTCTCACTGCAGCTTTGACAGAAGAAGTTGCTCCAAGTTTCTCCTTCCCCCTTCAATGCTGTCGTTAAACATCCGACAAAATAAAGTCTAATTCCAAACGGAGCTCCAATCAGAAAGTGAATAAAGTGGTTAAACTTCCTAAGAAGGCGGCGAGGTTATCTATCCCCAGCCTTGGCGATGAGTTGGGATCAGTTTTTGGAGATGTTGTTTCCTCTTTTTCTGTTGCCGTTCCCTCCGTCTCTAAGACCCTGAGGTAAAAAACGGGGGCACAAACTATTTCCCTTTCTCGCAACATGATTTAAATAACCCTGGCTGATTTCCCTCTCTCTCTAACCCAGGGGTCACTGGACAATGATCAGGAGCAGGAACCCTGGCTGATTTTCCCCTCTCTCCAACCCAGGGATCACTGGGCAGTGACCAGGAGCAGGAACCCTGGCTGATTTCCCCGTTCTCTAACCCAGGGGTCACTGGATAGTGATCAGGAGCATGAACCCTGGCTGATTTCCCCCCTCTCTCCAGCCCAGGGGTCACTGGACAGTGATCAGGAGCATGAATCCTGGCTGATTTCCCTCTCTCTAGGTCACTGGATAGTGATCAGGAGCAGGAACCCTGGCTGATTTCCCCTCTTTCTCTAACCCAGGGGTCACTGGGCAGTGATCAGGAGCAGGAACCCTGGCTGATTTCCCCTCTCTCTAACCCAACGGGTTCCCAAACTAATCCCACTGCCCCGCTCTCTCCCCATAGCCCTGTATCAATCCCAAACTAATCCCACTGCCCCGATCTCTACATAGCCCTGTATCAATCCCCAAACTAATCAAACTGCCCCGCTTTCTCCCCATAGCCCTGTATCAATCCCCAAACTAATCCCACTGCCCCGCTCTCTCCCCATAGCCCTGTATCAATCCGCAAACTAATCCCACTGCCCCGCTCACTCCCCATAGCCCTGTATCAATCCCAAACTAATCCCAGTGCCCCGCTCACTCCCGATAGCCCTGTATCAATCCAAAACTAATCCCAAAGCCCCACTCTGTCCCCATAGTCCTGTATCAATCCCAAACTAATCCCAATGCCCCGCTCTCTCCCCATAGCCCTGTATCAATCACCAAACTATTTCCACTGCCCCGCTTTCTCCCCAAAGCCCTGTATCAATCCCAAACAAATCCCACTGCCCCGCTCTCTCCCCATAGCCCTGTATCAATCCCCAAACTAATCCCACTGCCCCGCTCTCTCCCCATAGCCCTGTATCAATCACCAAACTAATCCCACTGCCCCGCTTTCTCCCCATAGCCCTGTATCAATCCCGAAACTAATCCCACTGCCCCACTCTGTCCCCATAGTCCTGTATCAATCCCAAACTAATCCCAATGCCCCGCTCTCTCCCCATAGCCCTGTTTCAATCCGCAAACTAATCCCGCTGCCCCGCTCTCTCCCCATAGCCCTGTATCAATCACCAAACTAATCCCACTGCCCCGCTTTCTCCCCATAGCCCTGTATCAATCCCGAAACTAATCCCACTGCCCCGCTTTCTCCCCATAGCACTGTATCAATCCCAAACAAATCCCACTACCCCGCTCTCTCCCCATAGCCCTGTATCAATCACCAAACTAATCCCACTGCCCCGCTTTCTCCCCATAGCCCTGTATCAATCCCAAAACTAATCCCACTGCCCCGCTTTCTCCCCATAGCCCTGTATCAATCCCCAAACTAATCCCAAAGCCCCACTCTCTCCCCATAGCCCTGTTTCAACCCCCAAACTAATCCCACTGCCCCGCTCTCTCCCCATGGCCCTGTATCAATCCCAAACTAATCCCACTGCTCTGCTCTCCCCCCATAGCCCTGAATCAATCCCAAACTAATCCCACTGCCCCACTCTCTCCCCATAGCCCTGTATCAATCCCCAAACTAATCCCACTGCCCTGCTCTCTCCCCGTAGCCCTGTATCAATCCCCAATCTAATCCCACTGCACCGCTCTCTCCCCAAAGCCCTGTATCAATCCCAAAGTAATCCCACTGCCTCGCTTTCCCCCCATAGCTCTGTCTTGATCCCAAACTAATCCCACTGCCCTGCTCTCCCCCCATAGCCCTGAATCAATCCCAAACTAATCCCACTGCCCCACTCTCTCCCCATAGCCCTGCATCAATCCCAAACTAACCCCACTGCCACGTTCTCTCCCCATAGTCCTGGGAGTGTTAGATGGGACAGTGTAGAGGGAGCTTCACTCTGTATCTAACCTGTGTTGTTCCTGCCCTGGGAGTTTTTGATGGGCTGGTTTAAAGACAGCTTTACTCTATCGATTCTGTAGCAAACCTTGATAGATTGCAAGTCCGGGGATTCAGCGCATACACAGCGCAGACGGAAACACGGAACTTGCGGGGCCTCTACCAAGGCCTAAGTCATTGGTACGGAGACCATGATTTCAGGGCCATTATCTTTGTTTGATGTAATCCTTCTCTCCTGTGTATAAGACAGTGAGTCTCACGGCCTAAAATTCATTCAAATCTCAGTAGGAATACCCAGAACAGACTTTAATTGTCTTTTATTTGCTTCATTTTTCGAAGGTGTACCCAGATATCTGCAGACCAACATTCATCCGCATGTGAATCCCTCCTCTTCATTTAAATCAAATCACGGTAACACTTTTATTTAATCTACCGAGGTTCAGTATTGAAATATACCAGGAGATCCAGGCACGTTTTGATAAAGCAGATTAACCGTGAGTTCAGTGGGGAAATTTAGCAAACAACAGGCCGATTTTAATATGATAAGGCAGCAACTGTCCAAAGTGGACGAGGAACAGCTACTTGACAACCCTCTGTCTCAGTCCCAAACTAATCCCACTGCCCTGCTCTCTCCTGTTAGCCCTTTATCAATCGCCAACCTAATCCCACTGCCCCGCTCTCTCCCCATAGCCCTGTATCAGTCCCCAACCTAATCCCACTGCCGCGCTCTCTCCCCATAGCCCTGTATCAATCACAAACTATTTCCACTGCCCTGCACTCTCCCCATAGCCCTGTATCAATCCCCAACGTAAGCCCACTGCCCGCTTTCTCCCCATAGCCCTGTGTTATATCCAAACAAATCCCACTGCCCGCTTTCTCCCCATAGCCCTGTGTTATATCCAAACTAATCCCACTGCCCCGCTTTCTCCCCATAGCCCTGTATCAATCCCCAAATTAATCCCACTGCCCCGCTTTCTCCCCATAGCTCTGTATCAATCCGAAACAAATCCCACAGCCCCGCTCTCTCCCCATAGCCCTGTATCAATCCCCAACATAAGTCCACTGCCCTGCTTTCTCCCCATAGCCCTGTGTTATATCCAAACAAATCCCACTGCACCGCTCTCTCCCCATAGCCCTGTATCAATCCCAAACTATTCCCAATGCCTCACTCGCTCCCGATAACCCTGTATCAATCCCAAACTAATCAGACTGCCCTGCTCTCACCCCATAGCCCTGTATCAATCCCCAAACTAATCCCACTGCCCTGCTTTCTCCAAATAGCCCTGTATCAATCACAAACTATTTCCACTGCCCTGCTCTCTCCCCATAGCCCTGTATCAATCCCCAACGTAAGCCCACTGCCCGCTTTCTCCCCATAGCCCTGTGTTATAGCCAAACAAATGCCACTGCCCGCTTTCTCCCCATAGCCCTGTGTTATATCCAAACAAATCCCACTGCCCCGCTTTCTCCCCATAGCCCTGTATCAATCCCCAAATTAATCCCACTGCCCCGCTTTCTCCCCATAGCCCTGTATCAATCCCAAACAAATCCCACTGCCCCGCTCTCTCCCCATAGCCCTGTATCAATCCCCAACGTAAGTCCACTGCCCTGCTTTCACCCCATAGCCCTGTGTTATATCCAAACTAATCCCACTGCACCCTCTCTCCCCATAGCCCTGTATCAATCCCAAACTAATCCCACTGCCCAGCTCTCTCCTCTAGCCCTGTATCAATCACAAACTAATCCTACTGCCACGCTCACTCCCCATTGCCCCGGATCAATCCCATGCTTATCCCGCTCCTGATCACTATCCAGTGATCTCTGTGTTAGAGAGATGGGAAATCAGCCAGGATTCCTGCTCCTGATCACTGTCCAGTGACCCATGGGTTAGAGAGAGATGGGAAATCAGCCAGGGTTCCTGCTCCTGATTACTGTCCAGTGACTCCTGGGTTAGAGAGAGGGGAAATCAGCCAGGGTTCCTGCTCCTGATCACTGCCCAGTCACCCCTGGGTTGGAAAGAGGGGAAATCAGCCAGGGTTCCTGCTCCTGATCACTGCCCAGTGACCCCTGGTTTAGAGAGAGGGGGAAATCAGCCGGGGTTCCTGCTCCTGATCACTGCCCAGTGACTCCTGGGTTAGAGAGAGGAGGAAATCAGCCAGGGTTCCTGCTCCTGATCACTGACCAGTGACCACTGGGTTAGAGAGCGGGGAATTCAGCCAGGGTTCCTGCTCCTGATCATTGTCCAGTGACCCCTGGGTTAGAGAGAGGGGAAATCAGCCAGGGTTCTTGCTCCTGATCACTGTCCAGTGACCCCTGGGTTAGAGAGGGGAAATCAGCCAGGGTTCCTGCTCCTGATCACTATCCAGAGATCCCTGGGTTAGAGAGAGGGGAAATCAGCCAGGGTTCCTGCTCCTGATCACAGTCCAGTGACCCCTGGGTTAGAGAGAGAGGGGAAATCAGCCAGGGTTCCTGCTCCTGATCACAGTCCAGTGACCCCTGGGTTAGAGAGAGAGGGGAAATCAGACAGGGTTCTTGCTCCTGATCACTATCCAGAGATCCCTGGGTTAGAGAGAGGGGAAATCAACCAGGGTTCCTGCTGCTGGTCACTGCCCAGTGACCCCTGGGTTAGAGAGAGGGGAAATCAGCCAGGGTTCCTGCTCCTGATCACTGTCCAGTGACTCCTGGGTTAGAGAGGGGAAATCAGCCAGGGTTCATGCTCCTGATCACTATCCAGAGATCCCTGGGTTAGAGAGAGGGGAAATCAGCCAGGGTTCCTGCTCCTGATCACTGCCCATTGACCCCTGGGTTAGAGAGAGAGGGAAATCAGCCAGGGTTCCTGCTCCTGATCAATGCCCAGTGACCCCTGGGTTAGAGAGAGAGGGAAATCAGCCAGGGTTCCTGCTCCTGATCACTGCCCAGTGAACCCTGGGTTAGAGAGAGTGGAAATCAGCCTGGGTTCCTGCTCCTGATCACTGCCCAGTGACCCCTGGGTTAGAGAGAGAGGGGAATTCAGCCAGGGTTCCTGCTCCTGATCACTGTCCAGTGACCCCTGGGTTAGAGAGGGGAAATCAGCCAGGGTTCCTGCTCCTGATCACTGCCCAGTGACCCCTGGGTTAGAGAGAGGGGAAATCAGCCAGGGTTCCTGCTCCTGATCACTGCCCAGTGACCCCTGAGTTAGAGAGAGAGGAAATCAGCTGGGGTTCCTGCTCCTGATCACAGTCCAGTGACCCCTGGGATAGAGAGAGAGGGAAATCAGCCAGGGTTCCTGCTCCTGATCACTGTCCAGTGACCCCTGGGTTAGAGAGAGGGGGAAATCAGCCAGGGTTCCTGCTCCTGATCACTGTCCAGTGACCCCTGGGTTAGAGAGAGGGGAAATCAGCCAGGGTTCCTGCTCCTGATCACTGCCCATTGACCCCTGGGTTAGAGAGAGAGGGAAATCAGCCAGGGTTCCTGCTCCTGATCACTGTCCAGTGACTCCTGGGTTAGAGAGAGGGGAAATCAGCCCGGGTTCTAGCTCCTGATCACTGTCCAGTGACCCCTGGGTTAGAGAGAGGGGGAAATCAGCCAGGGTTCCTGCTCCTGATCACAGTCCAGTGACACCTGGGTGAGAGAGAGAGGGAAATCAGCCACGGTTCGTGCTCCTGATCACTGTCCAGTGACTCCTGGGTTAGAGAGAGGGGAAATCAGCCCGGGTTCCAGCTCCTGATTACAGTCCAGTGACCCCTGGGTTAGAGAGAGGGGGAACCAGCCAGGGTTCCTGCTCCTGATCACTGTCCAGTGACTCCTGGGTTAGAGAGAGGGGAAATCAGCCAGGGTTCCTGCTCCTGATCATTTTCCAGTGACCCCTGGGTTAGAGAGACAGGTGAAATCAGCCAGGGTTCCTGCTCCTGATCACTATCCAGTGACCCCTGGTTAGAGAGAGAGGGAAATCAGCGAGAGTTGCTGCTCCTGATCATTGTCCAGTAACCCCTGGGTTAGAGAGAGGGGAAACCAGCCCGGGTTCCAGCTCCTGATCACTATCCAGTGACCTCTGCGTTAGAGAGAGGGGGAACCAGCCAGGGTTCCTGCTCCTGATCACTGTCCAGTGACCCCTGGGTTAGAGAGAGAGGGGAAATCAGCCAGGGTTCGTGCTCCTGATCACTGTCCAACGACCCTTGGGTTAGAGAGAGAGGTGAAAGCAGCCAGGGTTCCTGCTCCTGATTACAGTCCAGTGAACCCTGGGTTAGAGAGAGAGGGGAAATCAGCCAGGGTTCCTGCTCCTGATCACAGTCCAGTGACCCCTCGGTTAGAGAGAGGGGAAATCAGCCAGGGTTCCTGCTCCTGATCACTGCCCAGTGACCTCTGGGTTAGAGAGAGAGGGGAAATCAGCCAGGGTTCCTGCTCCTGATCACTATCCAGTGACCCCTGAGTTAGAGAGAGGAGGAAATCAGCCAGGGTTCCTGCTCCTGAACACTATCCAGTGACGCCTGGTTAGAGAGAAGGGAAGTCAGCCTGGGTTCCTGCTCCTGATCACTGCCCAGTGACCCCTGGGTTAGAGAGAGAGGGAAATCAGCCAGGGTTCCTGCTCCTGATCACAGTCCAGTGACCCCTGGTTTAGAGAGAGGGGGAACCAGCCAGGGTTCCTGCTCCTGATCACTGTCCAGTGACCCCTGGGTTAGAGATAGAGGGGAAATCAGCCAGGGTTCCTGCTCCTGATCACAGTCCAGTGACCCCTGGGTTAGAGAGAGGGGAAATCAGCCAGGGTTCGTGCTCCTGATCACTGTCCAATGACCCTTGGGTTAGAGAGAGATGAAAGCAGCCAGGGTTCCTGCTCCTGATTACAGTCCAGTGAACCCTGGGTTAGAGAGAGAGGGGAAATCAGCCAGGGTTTCTGCTCCTGATCACTATCCAGTGACCCCTCGGTTAGAGAGAGGGGAAATCAGCCTGGGTTCCTGCTCCTGATCACTGCCCAGTGACCTCTGGGTTAGAGAGAGAGGGGAAATCAGCCAGGGTTCCTGCTCCTGATCACAGTCCAGTGACCCCTCGGTTAGAGAGAGGGGAAATCAGCCTGGGTTCCTGCTCCTGATCACTGCCCAGTGACCTCTGGGTTAGAGAGAGAGGGGAAATCAGCCAGGATTCATGCTCCTGATCACTGTCCAGTGACCCCTGGGTTAGAGAGAGGGGAAATCAGCCTGGGTTCCTGCTCCTGATCACTGCCCAGTGACCCCTGGTTTAGAGAGAGAGGGGAAATCAGCCAGGGTTCCTGCTCCTGATCACAGTCCAGTGACCCCTGGGTTAGAGAGAGGGGAAATCAGCCAGGGTTCGTGCTCCTGATCACTGTCCAATGACCCTTGGCTTAGAGAGAGATGAAAGCAGCCAGGGTTCCTGCTCCTGATTACAGTCCAGTGAACCCTGGGTTAGAGAGAGAGGGGAAATCAGCCAGGGTTCCTGCTCCTGATCACTATCCAGTGACCCCTCGGTTAGAGAGAGGGGAAATCAGCCTGGGTTCCTGCTCCTGATCACTGCCCAGTGACCTCTGGGTTAGAGAGAGAGGGGAAATCAGCCAGGGTTCCTGCTCCTGATCACAGTCCAGTGACCCCTCGGTTAGAGAGAGGGGAAATCAGCCAGGGTTCTTGCTCCTGATCACAGTCCAGTGACCCCTGGGTTAGAGAGAGAGGGGAAATCAGCCAGGGTTCCTGCTCCTGATCACAGTCCAGTGACCCCTCGGTTAGAGAGAGGGGAAATCAGCCTGGGTTCCTGCTCCTGATCACTGCCCAGTGACCTCTGGGTTAGAGAGAGAGGGGAAATCAGCCAGGATTCATGCTCCTGATCACTGTCCAGTGACCCCTGGGTTAGAGAGAGGGGAAGTCAGCCTGGGTTCCTGCTCCTGATCACTGCCCAGTGACCCCTGGTTTAGAGAGAGAGGGGAAATCAGCCAGGGTTCCTGCTCCTGATCACAGTCCAGTGACCCCTGGGTTAGAGAGACAGGTGAAATCAGCCAGGGTTCCTGCTCCTTATCACAGTCCAGTGACACCTGGGTTAGAGAGAGAGGGGAAATCAGCCAGGGTTCATGCTCCTGATCACTATCCAGTGACCCCTGGGTTAGAGAGAGGGGAAATCAGCCAGGGTTCCTGCTCCTGATCATTGTCCAGTGGCCCCTGGGTTAGAGAGAGAGGGAAATCAGCCAGGGTTCCAGCTCCTGATCACTATCCAGTGACCTAGAGAGAGGGGGAACCATCCAGGGTTCATGCTCCTGATCATTGTCCAGTGACCCGTGGGTTAGAGAGAGGGGAAATGAGCCAGGGTTCGTGCTCCTGATCTCTGTCCAGTGATCCCTGGGTTAGAGAGAGGGGAAATCAGGCAGGGTTCCTGCTCCTGATCACTGCCCAGTGACCCCTGGGTTAGAGAGAGGGGAAAATCAGCCAGGGTTCCTGCTCCTGATCATTGTCCAGTGACCCCTGGGTTAGAGAGAGAGGGAAATCAGCCAGGGTTATTTAAATCATGTTGCGAGAAAGGGAAATAGTTTGTGCCCCCGTTTGTACCTCAGACTCTTAGAGACGGAGGGAACGGCAACAGAAAAAGAGGAAACAACATCTCCAAAAACTGATCCCAGCTCATCGCCAAGGCTGGGGATAGATAACCTCGCCGCCTTCTTCGGAAGTTTAACCACTTTATTCACTTTCTGATTGGAGCTCCGTTTGGAATTAGACTTTATTTTGTCGGATGTTTAACGACAGCATTGAAGGGGGAAGGAGAAACTTGGAGCAACTTCTTCTGTCAAAGCTGCAGTGAGACTTGAAAGATTTTAACGATTTTTAATGAACTTTTCACCAAAAATGAGTGTAAAAAACACTTTTTCCCCCTAAGTTTCGAACATGATTTTGGAAGAGACTGAAGCAAAAGCCAATTTCCCCCTCACCTAAACAAGTTTCAACCAGGTCTTGAAGTCCAAACGCTTTTAAAGTGCTCTGAAATGGTTAAAATGTTTTCAAATTGAAATATCTCAAGATTTGATTTTGAGTGATTGACTGAAGTGAGTAGCTTTACACAAACTTGCAACCATGGTGTTGAGGAGGGGGAAGGTAGGGGAGGATTTGTAGGAGTTACAGATTACTTTTTAATGACTTTTTAAAAATATACCATTAAGACATTTAGGAAGAGAACCAAGAAAGGGGAAAAACACAAACCATTTTATAATGTCTGTCGTTCGATAGTCCTAACAAGTCGCAGGAATAACGTAAATATAGATTTCCTCTTAAACATTTAGTGGAGTGTTAATTGAAGCAAGAGTTATGTAATGATGTATAAAAATTGCAGGAAGCTACTTTAGAAGAAACCACTCTTTGTTTATTGAGAGAGACACAGAAAATACATTGATTAAAGTGATAACGTACAATTCGATTTGGTTTGAATGTTTGAAATAGGAGATTAAAATTTGTGAGTATAATGAAGTTTGTTTCCTGCTTTTAATTGCGAAGTACCTAAAATAATTCAACACTCCTTGTGACAAGAGCAGGGATTAATATTGTGGAGAATGTTTGAGAGAAAAACATTAGAAGCGAAATTGGTCAATTATAAATCTTTACGTCAACATATCAGTAAACATTTGCAAGTCAGTCTGACTGGTTTTGCTGTCCAGGAAGAAAAACAAGTGTTTATTTCTGTTAAGTCATAGCTTTGCCTGCTTTTTATTTATAATTCAGTGACACAAATTGTGTGTATATTTGTAAATTGTAAAATAACAGCAATAAATCACATTTCTGTGACATTCTTTCTGTCTTAAACGATTCAATTTGTGGCTCGGAATCTAGAAGCTTCTTTACCTGAAAGGTTTGAATGGTTAAAGTTGATCTCAGCTATCAAAAGCTGTTTGCGACATTCCTGCATTGTGGAACAGCATGATGTCTTTGCAGAGACAGGAATTCGCATTGTTGAATGGAGGTTTTTCTGATCTGTTGCATCCTGTGTAGATCAGAAACAGGTAAAGATGTTCATAGTAAACAGCCCAAGACAATGAAATGCTAAAACAATGTCTGGCCAATGTCAGAGACTTCAAGCACAGGACATGTGGAATATACAAAACCCCATAGCCCTGTATCAATCCCAAACTAATCACACTGCCCCGATCTCTCCCGATAGCCCTGTATCAATCCCAAACTATTCCCAATGCCTCGCTCTCTCCCCATAGCCCTGTATCAATCTCCAAACTAATCCCACTGCCCCGCTCTCTCCCCATAGCCCTGTATCAATCCGCAAACTAATCCCGCTGCCCCGCTCACTCCCCATAGCCCTGTATCAATCCCAAACTAATCCCAGTGCCCCGCTCACTCCCGATAGCCCTGTATGAATCCAAAACTAATCCCAAAGCCCCACTCTCTCCCCATAGTCCTGTATCAATCCCAAACTAATCCCAATGCCCCGCTCTCTCCCCACAGCCCTGTTTCAATCCCCAAACTAATCCCACTGCCCCGCTCTCTCCCCATAGCCCTGTATCAATCCCAAACTAATCCCACTGCCCCGCTCTCTCCCCATAGCCCTTTATCAATCCCAAACTAATCCCACTGCCTTGCTCTCTCCCCATAGCCCTGTATCAATCCCAAACTAATCCCACTGCCCCGCTCTATCCCCATAGCCCTGTATCAATCCCCAAACTAATCCCACTGCCCTGCTCTCTCCCCATAGCCCTGTATCAATCCCCAAACTAATCCCACTGCCCCGCTCTCTCCCCATACCCTGTATCAATCCCCAAACTAATCCCACGGCCCTGCTGACTCCCCATAGCCCTGTATCAATCCCCAATCTAATCCCACTGCCCCGCTCTCTCCCCATAGCCCTGTATCAATCCCAAACTAATCCCAGTGCCTCGCTTTCCCCCCATAGCTCTGTCTTGATCCCAAACTAACCCCACTGCCCTGCTCTCCCCCCATAGCCCTGCATCAATTCCAAACTAATCCCTCTGCCCCAGTCTCCGCCCATAGCCCTGCATCATTCCCAAACTAACCCCACTGCCACGTTCTCTCCCCATAGCCCTGGGAGTGTTTGATGGGACAGTGTAGAGGGAGCATTACTATATATATCTAACCCGTGCAGCACCTGCCTTGGGAATGTTTGATGGGACAGTGTAGAGGGAGGTTTTTGTCTGTATCTAACCCGTGCGGTACCTGCCTTGGGAGTGTTTGATGGGACAGTGTAGAGGGAGCATTACTCTATATCTAACCCGTGCTGTACCTGCCTTGGGAGTGTTTGATGGGACAGCATAGAGGGAGCTTTACTCTGTATCTGACCCGTGCAGTCCCTGCCATGGGAGTGTTTGATGGGACAGTGTAGAGGGAGCTTCACTCTGTATCTAACCCGTGTTGTTCCTGCCCTGGGAGTTTTTGATGGGCTGGTTTAAAGAGAGCTTTTCTCTATCGATTCTGTAGCAAACCTTGATAGATTGCAAGTCCGGGGATTCAGCGCATACACAGCGCAGACGGAAACACGGAACTTGCGGGGCCTCTACCAAGGCCTAAGTCGTTGCTACGGGGACCATGATTTCAGGGCCATTATCTTTGTTTGATGTAATCCTTCACTCCTGTGCATAAGACAGTGGGTCTCACGGCCTAAAATTCATTCAAATCTCAGTAAAAATACCCAGAACAGACTTTAATTGTCTTTTATTTGCTTCATTTTTCTACGGTGTACCCAGATATCTGCAGACCAACATTCATCCGCATGTGAATCCCTCCTCTGCATTAAATCAATTCTCGGTAACACTTTCATTTAATCTACCGAGGTTCAGTATTAAAATATACCAGGAGATCCAGGCACGTTTTGATAAAGCAGATTAACAATGAGTTCAGTGGGGAAATTTAGCAAACAACAGGCCGATTTTAATATGATAAGGCAGGATCTGTCCAAAGTGGACTGGGAACAGCTACTTGACAACCCTCTGTCTCAGTCCCAAACTAATCCCACTGCCCTGCTCTCTCCTGTTAGCCCTTTATCAATCGCCAACCTAATCCCACTGCCTCGCTCTCTCCCCATAGCCCTGTATCAGTCCCCAACCTAATCCCACTGCCCCGCTCTCTCCCGATAGCCCTACATCAATCCTAAACTAATCCCACTGCCCCGCTCTCTCCTGTTAGCCCTTTATCAATCGCCAACCTAATCCCACTGCCCTGCTCTCTCCCCATAGCCCTGTATCAGTCCCCAACCTAATCCCACTGACCCGCTCTCCCCCCATAGCCCTACATCAATCCTAAACTAATCCCACTGCCCCGCTCTCTCCCCATAGTCCTGCATCAATCCCAAACTAATCACACTGCCCCGCTATCTCCCCAAAGCCCTGTATCAATCCCCAAAACTAATCCCATTGCCCCGCTCTCTCCCCATAGCCGTTTATCAATCCCAAACTAATCCAACTGCCCCGCTCTCTCCCCATAGCCCTGTATCAATCCCAAACTAATCCCACTGCCCCGCTCACTCCCCATAGCCCTGTATCAATCCGCAAACTAATCCCACTGCCCCGCTCACTCCCCAAAGCCCTGTATCAATCCCAAACTAATCCCAGTGCCCCGCTCACTCCCGATAGGCCTGTATCAATCCTAAACTAATCCCAAAGCCCCACTCCCTCCCCATAGCCCTGTATCAATCCCAAACTAATCACACTGCCCCGATCTCTCCCGATAGCCCTGTATCAATCCCAAACTATTCCCAATGCCTCGCTCGCTCCCGATAACCCTGTATCAATCCCAAACTAATCAGACTGCCCTGCTCTCACCCCATAGCCCTGTATCAATCCCCAAACGAATCCCACTGCCCCGCTCTCTTCCGATTGCCCTGTATCAATTCCAAACTAATCACACTGCCCCGCTCTCTCCCCATAGCCCTGTATCAATCCCCAAACTAATCCCACTGCCCCGCTCTCTCCCCATAGCTCTGTATCAACCCCAAACTAATCCCACTGTCCTGCACTCTCCCCATAGCCCTGTATCAATCCCAAACAAATCACACTGCCCCGCTCTCACCCCATAGCCCTGTATCAAATCCCAAACTAATCCCACTGCCCCGCTCTCTCCGGATAGCCCTGTATCAATCCCAAACTATTCCCACTGCCCCGCTCACTCCCCATAGCCCTGTATCAATCCCCAAACTAATCCCACTGCCCCGCTCTCTCCCCATAGCCCTGTATCAATCCCCAAGCTAATCCCACTGTCCCGCTCTCTCCCCATAGTCCTGTATCAATCCCAAACGAATCAAACTGCCCCGCTGTCTCCCCATTGCCCTGTATCAATCCCCAAACTAATCCCACTGCCCCGCTCTCTCCCCATAGCCCTGTATCAATCCGCAAAATAATCCCACTGCCCCGCTCACTCCCCATAGCCCTGTATCAATCACAAACTAATCCCAGTGCCCTGCTCACTCCCGATATCCCTGTATCAATCCAAAACTAATCCCAATGCCCCGCTCTCTCCCCATAGCCCTGTTTCAATCACCAAACTAATTCCACTGCCCTGCTCTCTCCCCATAGCCCTGTATCAATCCCAAACTAATCCCACTGCCCCGCTCTCTCCCCATAGCCCTGTATCAATCCCCAAACTAATCCCACTGCCCCGCTCTCTCCCCATACCCTGTATCAATCCCCAAACTAATCCCACGGCCCTGCTGACTCCCCATAGCCCTGTATCAATCCCCAATCTAATCCCACTGCCCCGCTCTCTCCCCATAGCCCTGTATCAATCCCAAACTAATCCCAGTGCCTCGCTTTCCCCCCATAGCTCTGTCTTGATCCCAAACTAACCCCACTGCCCTGCTCTCCCCCCATAGCCCTGCATCAATTCCAAACTAATCCCTCTGCCCCAGTCTCCGCCCATAGCCCTGCATCATTCCCAAACTAACCCCACTGCCACGTTCTCTCCCCATAGCCCTGGGAGTGTTTGATGGGACAGTGTAGAGGGAGCATTACTATATATATCTAACCCGTGCAGCACCTGCCTTGGGAATGTTTGATGGGACAGTGTAGAGGGAGGTTTTTGTCTGTATCTAACCCGTGCGGTACCTGCCTTGGGAGTGTTTGATGGGACAGTGTAGAGGGAGCATTACTCTATATCTAACCCGTGCTGTACCTGCCTTGGGAGTGTTTGATGGGACAGCATAGAGGGAGCTTTACTCTGTATCTGACCCGTGCAGTCCCTGCCATGGGAGTGTTTGATGGGACAGTGTAGAGGGAGCTTCACTCTGTATCTAACCCGTGTTGTTCCTGCCCTGGGAGTTTTTGATGGGCTGGTTTAAAGAGAGCTTTTCTCTATCGATTCTGTAGCAAACCTTGATAGATTGCAAGTCCGGGGATTCAGCGCATACACAGCGCAGACGGAAACACGGAACTTGCGGGGCCTCTACCAAGGCCTAAGTCGTTGCTACGGGGACCATGATTTCAGGGCCATTATCTTTGTTTGATGTAATCCTTCACTCCTGTGCATAAGACAGTGGGTCTCACGGCCTAAAATTCATTCAAATCTCAGTAAAAATACCCAGAACAGACTTTAATTGTCTTTTATTTGCTTCATTTTTCTACGGTGTACCCAGATATCTGCAGACCAACATTCATCCGCATGTGAATCCCTCCTCTGCATTAAATCAATTCTCGGTAACACTTTCATTTAATCTACCGAGGTTCAGTATTAAAATATACCAGGAGATCCAGGCACGTTTTGATAAAGCAGATTAACAATGAGTTCAGTGGGGAAATTTAGCAAACAACAGGCCGATTTTAATATGATAAGGCAGGATCTGTCCAAAGTGGACTGGGAACAGCTACTTGACAACCCTCTGTCTCAGTCCCAAACTAATCCCACTGCCCTGCTCTCTCCTGTTAGCCCTTTATCAATCGCCAACCTAATCCCACTGCCTCGCTCTCTCCCCATAGCCCTGTATCAGTCCCCAACCTAATCCCACTGACCCGCTCTCCCCCCATAGCCCTACATCAATCCTAAACTAATCCCACTGCCCCGCTCTCTCCCCATAGTCCTGCATCAATCCCAAACTAATCACACTGCCCCGCTCTCCCCCCATAGCCCTACATCAATCCTAAACTAATCCCACTGCCCCGCTCTCTCCCCATAGTCCTGCATCAATCCTAAACTAATCCCACTGCCCCGCTCTCTCCCCATAGTCCTGCATCAATCCCAAACTAATCACACTGCCCCGCTATCTCCCCAAAGCCCTGTATCAATCCCCAAAACTAATCCCATTGCCCCGCTCTCTCCCCATAGCCGTTTATCAATCCCAAACTAATCCAACTGCCCCGCTCTCTCCCCATAGCCCTGTATCAATCCCAAACTAATCCCACTGCCCCGCTCACTCCCCATAGCCCTGTATCAATCCGCAAACTAATCCCACTGCCCCGCTCACTCCCCAAAGCCCTGTATCAATCCCAAACTAATCCCAGTGCCCCGCTCACTCCCGATAGGCCTGTATCAATCCTAAACTAATCCCAAAGCCCCACTCCCTCCCCATAGCCCTGTATCAATCCCAAACTAATCACACTGCCCCGATCTCTCCCGATAGCCCTGTATCAATCCCAAACTATTCCCAATGCCTCGCTCGCTCCCGATAACCCTGTATCAATCCCAAACTAATCAGACTGCCCTGCTCTCACCCCATAGCCCTGTATCAATCCCCAAACGAATCCCACTGCCCCGCTCTCTTCCGATTGCCCTGTATCAATTCCAAACTAATCACACTGCCCCGCTCTCTCCCCATAGCCCTGTATCAATCCCCAAACTAATCCCACTGCCCCGCTCTCTCCCCATAGCTCTGTATCAACCCCAAACTAATCCCACTGTCCTGCACTCTCCCCATAGCCCTGTATCAATCCCAAACAAATCACACTGCCCCGCTCTCACCCCATAGCCCTGTATCAAATCCCAAACTAATCCCACTGCCCCGCTCTCTCCGGATAGCCCTGTATCAATCCCAAACTATTCCCACTGCCCCGCTCACTCCCCATAGCCCTGTATCAATCCCCAAACTAATCCCACTGCCCCGCTCTCTCCCCATAGCCCTGTATCAATCCCCAAGCTAATCCCACTGTCCCGCTCTCTCCCCATAGTCCTGTATCAATCCCAAACGAATCAAACTGCCCCGCTGTCTCCCCATTGCCCTGTATCAATCCCCAAACTAATCCCACTGCCCCGCTCTCTCCCCATAGCCCTGTATCAATCCGCAAAATAATCCCACTGCCCCGCTCACTCCCCATAGCCCTGTATCAATCACAAACTAATCCCAGTGCCCTGCTCACTCCCGATATCCCTGTATCAATCCAAAACTAATCCCAATGCCCCGCTCTCTCCCCATAGCCCTGTTTCAATCACCAAACTAATTCCACTGCCCTGCTCTCTCCCCATAGCCCTGTATCAATCCCAAACTAATCCCACTGCCCCGCTCTCTCCCCATAGCCCTGTATCAATCCCCAAACTAATCCCACTGCCCCGCTCTCTCCCCATACCCTGTATCAATCCCCAAAATAATCCCACGGCCCTGCTGACTCCCCATAGCCCTGTATCAATCCCCAATCTAATCCCACTGCCCCGCTCTCTCCCCATAGCCCTGTATCAATCCCAAACTAATCCCAGTGCCTCGCTTTCCCCCCATAGCTCTGTCTTGATCCCAAACTAACCCCACTGCCCTGCTCTCCCCCCATAGCCCTGCATCAATTCCAAACTAATCCCTCTGCCCCAGTCTCCGCCCATAGCCCTGCATCATTCCCAAACTAACCCCACTGCCACGTTCTCTCCCCATAGCCCTGGGAGTGTTTGATGGGACAGTGTAGAGGGAGCATTACTATATATATCTAACCCGTGCAGCACCTGCCTTGGGAATGTTTGATGGGACAGTGTAGAGGGAGGTTTTTGTCTGTATCTAACCCGTGCGGTACCTGCCTTGGGAGTGTTTGATGGGACAGTGTAGAGGGAGCATTACTCTATATCTAACCCGTGCTGTACCTGCCTTGGGAGTGTTTGATGGGACAGCATAGAGGGAGCTTTACTCTGTATCTGACCCGTGCAGTCCCTGCCATGGGAGTGTTTGATGGGACAGTGTAGAGGGAGCTTCACTCTGTATCTAACCCGTGTTGTTCCTGCCCTGGGAGTTTTTGATGGGCTGGTTTAAAGAGAGCTTTTCTCTATCGATTCTGTAGCAAACCTTGATAGATTGCAAGTCCGGGGATTCAGCGCATACACAGCGCAGACGGAAACACGGAACTTGCGGGGCCTCTACCAAGGCCTAAGTCGTTGCTACGGGGACCATGATTTCAGGGCCATTATCTTTGTTTGATGTAATCCTTCACTCCTGTGCATAAGACAGTGGGTCTCACGGCCTAAAATTCATTCAAATCTCAGTAAAAATACCCAGAACAGACTTTAATTGTCTTTTATTTGCTTCATTTTTCTACGGTGTACCCAGATATCTGCAGACCAACATTCATCCGCATGTGAATCCCTCCTCTGCATTAAATCAATTCTCGGTAACACTTTCATTTAATCTACCGAGGTTCAGTATTAAAATATACCAGGAGATCCAGGCACGTTTTGATAAAGCAGATTAACAATGAGTTCAGTGGGGAAATTTAGCAAACAACAGGCCGATTTTAATATGATAAGGCAGGATCTGTCCAAAGTGGACTGGGAACAGCTACTTGACAACCCTCTGTCTCAGTCCCAAACTAATCCCACTGCCCTGCTCTCTCCTGTTAGCCCTTTATCAATCGCCAACCTAATCCCACTGCCTCGCTCTCTCCCCATAGCCCTGTATCAGTCCCCAACCTAATCCCACTGACCCGCTCTCCCCCCATAGCCCTACATCAATCCTAAACTAATCCCACTGCCCCGCTCTCTCCCCATAGTCCTGCATCAATCCCAAACTAATCACACTGCCCCGCTCTCCCCCCATAGCCCTACATCAATCCTAAACTAATCCCACTGCCCCGCTCTCTCCCCATAGTCCTGCATCAATCCTAAACTAATCCCACTGCCCCGCTCTCTCCCCATAGTCCTGCATCAATCCCAAACTAATCACACTGCCCCGCTATCTCCCCAAAGCCCTGTATCAATCCCCAAAACTAATCCCATTGCCCCGCTCTCTCCCCATAGCCGTTTATCAATCCCAAACTAATCCAACTGCCCCGCTCTCTCCCCATAGCCCTGTATCAATCCCAAACTAATCCCACTGCCCCGCTCACTCCCCATAGCCCTGTATCAATCCGCAAACTAATCCCACTGCCCCGCTCACTCCCCAAAGCCCTGTATCAATCCCAAACTAATCCCAGTGCCCCGCTCACTCCCGATAGGCCTGTATCAATCCTAAACTAATCCCAAAGCCCCACTCCCTCCCCATAGCCCTGTATCAATCCCAAACTAATCACACTGCCCCGATCTCTCCCGATAGCCCTGTATCAATCCCAAACTATTCCCAATGCCTCGCTCGCTCCCGATAACCCTGTATCAATCCCAAACTAATCAGACTGCCCTGCTCTCACCCCATAGCCCTGTATCAATCCCCAAACGAATCCCACTGCCCCGCTCTCTTCCGATTGCCCTGTATCAATTCCAAACTAATCACACTGCCCCGCTCTCTCCCCATAGCCCTGTATCAATCCCCAAACTAATCCCACTGCCCCGCTCTCTCCCCATAGCTCTGTATCAACCCCAAACTAATCCCACTGTCCTGCACTCTCCCCATAGCCCTGTATCAATCCCAAACAAATCACACTGCCCCGCTCTCACCCCATAGCCCTGTATCAAATCCCAAACTAATCCCACTGCCCCGCTCTCTCCGGATAGCCCTGTATCAATCCCAAACTATTCCCACTGCCCCGCTCACTCCCCATAGCCCTGTATCAATCCCCAAACTAATCCCACTGCCCCGCTCTCTCCCCATAGCCCTGTATCAATCCCCAAGCTAATCCCACTGTCCCGCTCTCTCCCCATAGTCCTGTATCAATCCCAAACGAATCAAACTGCCCCGCTGTCTCCCCATTGCCCTGTATCAATCCCCAAACTAATCCCACTGCCCCGCTCTCTCCCCATAGCCCTGTATCAATCCGCAAAATAATCCCACTGCCCCGCTCACTCCCCATAGCCCTGTATCAATCACAAACTAATCCCAGTGCCCTGCTCACTCCCGATATCCCTGTATCAATCCAAAACTAATCCCAATGCCCCGCTCTCTCCCCATAGCCCTGTTTCAATCACCAAACTAATTCCACTGCCCTGCTCTCTCCCCATAGCCCTGTATCAATCCCAAACTAATCCCACTGCCCCGCTCTCTCCCCATAGCCCTGTATCAATCCCCAAACTAATCCCACTGCCCCGCTCTCTCCCCATACCCTGTATCAATCCCCAAAATAATCCCACGGCCCTGCTGACTCCCCATAGCCCTGTATCAATCCCCAATCTAATCCCACTGCCCCGCTCTCTCCCCATAGCCCTGTATCAATCCCAAACTAATCCCAGTGCCTCGCTTTCCCCCCATAGCTCTGTCTTGATCCCAAACTAACCCCACTGCCCTGCTCTCCCCCCATAGCCCTGCATCAATTCCAAACTAATCCCTCTGCCCCAGTCTCCGCCCATAGCCCTGCATCATTCCCAAACTAACCCCACTGCCACGTTCTCTCCCCATAGCCCTGGGAGTGTTTGATGGGACAGTGTAGAGGGAGCATTACTATATATATCTAACCCGTGCAGCACCTGCCTTGGGAATGTTTGATGGGACAGTGTAGAGGGAGGTTTTTGTCTGTATCTAACCCGTGCGGTACCTGCCTTGGGAGTGTTTGATGGGACAGTGTAGAGGGAGCATTACTCTATATCTAACCCGTGCTGTACCTGCCTTGGGAGTGTTTGATGGGACAGCATAGAGGGAGCTTTACTCTGTATCTGACCCGTGCAGTCCCTGCCATGGGAGTGTTTGATGGGACAGTGTAGAGGGAGCTTCACTCTGTATCTAACCCGTGTTGTTCCTGCCCTGGGAGTTTTTGATGGGCTGGTTTAAAGAGAGCTTTTCTCTATCGATTCTGTAGCAAACCTTGATAGATTGCAAGTCCGGGGATTCAGCGCATACACAGCGCAGACGGAAACACGGAACTTGCGGGGCCTCTACCAAGGCCTAAGTCGTTGCTACGGGGACCATGATTTCAGGGCCATTATCTTTGTTTGATGTAATCCTTCACTCCTGTGCATAAGACAGTGGGTCTCACGGCCTAAAATTCATTCAAATCTCAGTAAAAATACCCAGAACAGACTTTAATTGTCTTTTATTTGCTTCATTTTTCTACGGTGTACCCAGATATCTGCAGACCAACATTCATCCGCATGTGAATCCCTCCTCTGCATTAAATCAATTCTCGGTAACACTTTCATTTAATCTACCGAGGTTCAGTATTAAAATATACCAGGAGATCCAGGCACGTTTTGATAAAGCAGATTAACAATGAGTTCAGTGGGGAAATTTAGCAAACAACAGGCCGATTTTAATATGATAAGGCAGGATCTGTCCAAAGTGGACTGGGAACAGCTACTTGACAACCCTCTGTCTCAGTCCCAAACTAATCCCACTGCCCTGCTCTCTCCTGTTAGCCCTTTATCAATCGCCAACCTAATCCCACTGCCTCGCTCTCTCCCCATAGCCCTGTATCAGTCCCCAACCTAATCCCACTGACCCGCTCTCCCCCCATAGCCCTACATCAATCCTAAACTAATCCCACTGCCCCGCTCTCTCCCCATAGTCCTGCATCAATCCCAAACTAATCACACTGCCCCGCTATCTCCCCAAAGCCCTGTATCAATCCCCAAAACTAATCCCATTGCCCCGCTCTCTCCCCATAGCCGTTTATCAATCCCAAACTAATCCAACTGCCCCGCTCTCTCCCCATAGCCCTGTATCAATCCCAAACTAATCCCACTGCCCCGCTCACTCCCCATAGCCCTGTATCAATCCGCAAACTAATCCCACTGCCCCGCTCACTCCCCAAAGCCCTGTATCAATCCCAAACTAATCCCAGTGCCCCGCTCACTCCCGATAGGCCTGTATCAATCCTAAACTAATCCCAAAGCCCCACTCCCTCCCCATAGCCCTGTATCAATCCCAAACTAATCACACTGCCCCGATCTCTCCCGATAGCCCTGTATCAATCCCAAACTATTCCCAATGCCTCGCTCGCTCCCGATAACCCTGTATCAATCCCAAACTAATCAGACTGCCCTGCTCTCACCCCATAGCCCTGTATCAATCCCCAAACGAATCCCACTGCCCCGCTCTCTTCCGATTGCCCTGTATCAATTCCAAACTAATCACACTGCCCCGCTCTCTCCCCATAGCCCTGTATCAATCCCCAAACTAATCCCACTGCCCCGCTCTCTCCCCATAGCTCTGTATCAATCCCAAACTAATCCCACTGTCCTGCACTCTCCCCATAGCCCTGTATCAATCCCAAACAAATCACACTGCCCCGCTCTCACCCCATAGCCCTGTATCAAATCCCAAACTAATCCCACTGCCCCGCTCTCTCCGGATAGCCCTGTATCAATCCCAAACTATTCCCACTGCCCCGCTCACTCCCCATAGCCCTGTATCAATCCCCAAACTAATCCCACTGCCCCGCTCTCTCCCCATAGCCCTGTATCAATCCCCAAGCTAATCCCACTGTCCCGCTCTCTCCCCATAGTCCTGTATCAATCCCAAACGAATCAAACTGCCCCGCTGTCTCCCCATTGCCCTGTATCAATCCCCAAACTAATCCCACTGCCCCGCTCTCTCCCCATAGCCCTGTATTAATCCCCAAACTAATCCCACTGCCCTGCACTCTCCCCATAGCCCTGTATCAATCCCAAACAAATCACACTGCCCCGCTCTCACCCCATAGCCCTGTACCAAATCCCAAACTAATCCCACTGCCCCGCTCTCTCCGGATAGCCCTGTATCAATCCCAAACTATTCCCACTGCCCCGCTCACTCCCCATAGCCCTGTATCAATCCCCAAACTAATCCCACTGCCCCGCTCTCTCCCCATAGCCCTGTATCAATCCCCAAGCTAATCCCACTGTCCCGCTCTCTCCCCATAGTCCTGTATCAATCCCAAACTAATCAAACTGCCCCGCTGTCTCCCCATTGCCCTGTATCAATCCCCAAACTAATCCCACTGCCCCGCTCTCTCCCCATAGCCCTGTATCAATCCGCAAAATAATCCCACTGCCCCGCTCACTCCCCATAGCCCTGTATCAATCCCAAACTAATCCCAGTGCCCCGCTCACTCCCGATAGTCCTGTATCAATCCCAAACTAATCAAACTGCCCCGCTGTCTCCCCATTGCCCTGTATCAATCCCCAAACTAATCCCACTGCCCCGCTCTCTCCCCATAGCCCTGTATCAATCCGCAAAATAATCCCACTGCCCCGCTCACTCCCCATAGCCCTGTATCAATCCCAAACTAATCCCAGTGCCCCGCTCACTCCCGATAGCCGTGTATCAATCCAAAACTAATCCCAAAGCCCCACTCTGTCCCCATAGTCCTGTATCAATCCCAAACTAATCCCAATGCCCCGCTCTCTCCCCATAGCCCTGTTTCAATCCCCAAACTAATCCCGCTGCCCCGCTCTCTCCACATAGCCCTGTATCAATCACCAAACTAATCCCGCTGCCCCGCTCTCTCCCCATAGCCCTGTATCAATCACCAAACTAATCCCACTGCCCCGCTTTCTCCCCATAGCCATGTATCAATCCCAAACAAATCCCACTGCCCCGCTCTCTCCCCATAGCCCTGTATCAATCACCAAACTAATCCCACTGCCCCGCTTTCTCCCCATAGCCCTGTATCAATCACAAACTATTTCCACTGCCCTGCTTTCTCCCCAAAGCCCTGTATCAATCCCAAACAAATCCCACTGCCCCGCTCTCTTCCCATAGCCCTGTATCAATCCCCAAACTAATCCCACTGCCCCGCTCTCTCCCCATAGCCCTGTATCAATCCCCAAACTAATCCCACTGCCCCGCTCTCTCCCCATAGTCCTGTACCAACCCCAAACTAATCCCACTGCCCCGCTCTCTCACCATAGCCCTGTATCAATCCCAAACTAATCCCACTGCCTCGCTTTCCCCCCATAGCTCTGTCTTGATCCCAAACTAATCCCACTGCCCTGCTCTCCCCCCATAGCCCTGAATCAATCCCAAACTAATCCCACTGCCCCACTCTCTCCCCATAGCCCTGCCTCAATCCCAAACTTTTCCCAATAGCCCTGCATCAATTCCAAACTAATCCCTCTGCCCCACTCTCTGCCCATAGCCCTGCATCATTCCCAAACTAACCCCACTGCTACGTTCTCTCCCCATAGCCCTGGGAGTGTTTGATGGGACAGTGTAGAGGGAGCATTACTATATATATCTAACCCGTGCAGCACCTGCCTTGGGAATGTTTGATGGGACAGTGTAGAGGCAGCTTTTTGTCTGTATCTAACCTGTGCGGTACCTGCCTTGGGAGTGTTTCATGGGACAGTGTAGAGGGAGCATTACTCTATATGTAACCCGTGCTGTACCTGCCTTGGGAGTGTTTGATGGGACAGCGTAGAGGGAGCTTTACTCTGTATCTAACCCGTGCAGTACCTGCGTTGGGAGTGTTTGATGGGACAGTGTAGAGGGAGCTTCACTCTGTATCTAACCCGTCTTGTTCCTGCCCTGGGAGTTTTTGATGGGCTGGTTTAAAGAGAGCTTTACTCTATCGATTCTGTAGCAAACCTTGATAGATTGCAAGTCCGGGGATTCAGCACATACACAGCGCAGACGGAAACACGGAACTTGCGGGGCCTCTACCAAGGCCTAAGTCGTTGGTACGGAGACCATGATTTCAGGGCCATTATCTTTGTTTGATGTAATCCTTCACTCCTGTGTATAAGACAGTGAGTCTCACGGCCTAAAATTCATTCAAATCTCAGTAGGAATACCCAGAACAGACTTTAATTGTCTTTTATTTGCTTCATTTTTCTAAGGTGTACCCAGATATCTGCAGACCAACATTCATCCGCATGTGAATCCCTCCTCTGCATTTAAATCAAATCACGGTAACACTTTTATTTAATCTACCAAGGTTCAGCATTGAAATATACCAGGAGATCCAGGCACGTTTTGATAAAGCAGATTAACAATGAGTTCAGTGGGGAAATTTAGCAAACAACAGGCCGATTTTAAGGCAGGATCTGTCCAAAGTGGACTAGGAACAGCTACTTGACAACCCTCTGTCTCAGCCCCAAACTAATCCCACTGCCCTGCTCTCTCCCCATAGCCCTGTATCAATCGCCAACCGAATCCCACTGCCTCGCTCTCTCCCCATAGCCCTGTATCAGTCCCCAACCTAATCCCACTGCCCCGCTCTCTCCCCATAGCTCTGTATCAATCCCAAATTAATCCCACTGCCCCGCACTCTCCCCATAGCCCTGTATCAATTACAAACAAATCACACTGCCCCGCTCTCACCCCATAGCCCTGTATCAAATCCCAAACTAATCCCACTGCCCCGCTCTCACCCCATAGCCCTGTATCAATCCCAAACTAATCCCACTGCCCCGCTCTCTCCCCATAGCCCTGTATCAATCCCAAATTAATCCCACGACCCCGCTCTCTCCCCATAGCCCTGTATCAATCTCAAACTAATCCCACTGCCTCGATCTCTCCCGATAGCCCTGTATCAATCCCAAACTAATCCCACTGCCCCGCTCTCTCCCCATAGCCCTGTATCAATCCGCAAACTAATCCCACTGCCCCGCTCACTCCCCATAGCCCTGTATCAATCCCAAACTAATGCCAGTGCCCCGCTCACTCCCGATAGCCCTGTATCAATCCAAAACTAATCCCAAAGCCCCACTCTCTCCCCATAGTCCTGTATCAATCCCAAACTAATCCCAGTGCCCCGTTCACTCCCGATAGCCCTGTATCAATCCAAAACTAATCCCAAAGCCCCACTCTCTCCCCATTGTCCTGTATCAATCCCAAACTAATCCCAATGCCCCGCTCTCTCCCCATAGCCCTGTTTCAACCCCCAAACTAATCCCACTGCCCCGCTCTCTCCCCATGGCCCTGTATCAATCCCAAACTAATCCCACTGCTCTGCTCTCCCCCCATAGCCCTGAATCAATCCCAAACTAATCCCACTGCCCCACTCTCTCCCCATAGCCCTGTATCAATCCCCAAACTAATCCCACTGCCCTGCTCTCTCCCCATAGCCCTGTATCAATCCCCAAACTAATCCCACTGCCCCCGCTCTCTCCCCATACCCTGTATCAATCCCCAAACTAATCCCACTGCCCTGCTGACACCCCGTAGCCCTGTATCAATCCCCAATCTAATCCCACTGCCCCGCTCTCTCCCCATGGCCCTGTATCAATCCCAAACTAATCCCACTGCTCTGCTCTCCCCCCATAGCCCTGAATCAATCCCAAACTAATCCCACTGCCCCACTCTCTCCCCATAGCCCTGTATCAATCCCCAAACTAATCCCACTGCCCTGCTCTCTCCCCATAGCCCTGTATCAATCCCCAAACTAATCCCACTGCCCCGCTCTCTCCCCATACCCTGTATCAATCCCCAAACTAATCCCACTGCCCTGCTGACTCCCCGTAGCCCTGTATCAATCCCCAATCTAATCCCACTGCCCCGCTCTCTCCCCAAAGCCCTGTATCAATCCCAAAGTAATCCCACTGCCTCGCTTTCCCCCCATAGCTCTGTCTTGATCCCAAACTAATCCCACTGCTCTGCTCTCCCCCCATAGCCCTGAATCAATCCCAAACTAATCCCACTGCCCCACTCTCTCCCCATAGCCCTGCATCAATCCCAAACTAACCCCACTGCCACGTTCTCTCCCCATAGTCCTGGGAGTGTTTGATGGGACAGTGTAGAGGGAGCATTACTATATATATCTAACCCGTGCAGCACCTGCCTTGGGAATGTTTGATGGGACAGTGTCGAGGGAGCTTTTTGTCTGTATCTAACCCGTGCAGTACCTGCCTTGGGAGTGTTTGATGGGACAGTGTAGAGGGAGCTTCACTCTGTATCTAACCCGTGTTGTTCCTGCCCTGGGAGTTTTTGATGGGCTGGTTTAAAGAGAGCTTTACTCTTTCGATTCTGTAGCAAACCTTGATAGATTGCAAGTCCGGGGATTCAGCGCATACACAGCGCAGACGGAAACACGGAACTTGCGGGGCCTCTACCAAGGCCTAAGTCATTGGTACGGAGACCATGATTTCAGGGCCATTATCTTTGTTTGATGTAATCCTTCTCTCCTGTGTATAAGACAGTGAGTCTCACGGCCTAAAATTCATTCAAATCTCAGTAGGAATACCCAGAACAGACTTTAATTGTCTTTTATTTGCTTCATTTTTCTAAGGTGTACCCAGATATCTGCAGACCAACATTCATCCGCATGTGAATCCCTCCTCTTCATTTAAATCAAATCACGGTAACACTTTTATTTAATCTACCGAGGTTCAGTATTGAAATATACCAGGAGATCCAGGCACGTTTTGATAAAGCAGATTAACCGTGAGTTCAGTGGGGAAATTGAGCAAACAACAGGCCGATTTTAATATGATAAGGCAGGATCTGTCCAAAGTGGACTAGGAACAGCTACTTGACAACCCTCTGTCTCAGTCCCAAACTAATCCCACTGCCCTGCTCTCTCCTGTTAGCCCTTTATCAATCGCCAACCTAATCCCACTGCCCCGCTCTCTCCCCATAGCCCTGTATCAGTCCCCAACCTAATCCCACTGCCGCGCTCTCTCCCCATAGCCCTGTATCAATCACAAACTATTTCCACTGCCCTGCACTCTCCCCATAGCCCTGTATCAATCCCCAACGTAAGCCCACTGCCCGCTTTCTCCCCATAGCCCTGTGTTATATCGAAACAAATCCCACTGCCCGCTTTCTCCCCATAGCCCTGTGTTATATCCAAACTAATCCCACTGCCCCGCTCTCTCCCCATAGCCCTGTATCAGTCCCCAACCTAATCCCACTGCCCCGCTCTCTCCCCATAGCCCTGTATCAGTCCCCAACCTAATCCCACTGCCCCGCTCTCTCCCGATTGCCCTGTATCAGTCCCCAACCTAATCCCACTGCCCCGCTCTCTCCCCATAGCTCTGTATCAATCCCAAATTAATCCCACTGCCTCGCTCTCTCCCCATAGCCCTGTATCAGTCCCCAACCTAATCCCACTGCCTCGCTCTCTCCCCATAGCCCTGTATCAGTCCCCAACCTAATCCCACTGCCTCGCTCTCTCCCCATAGCCCTGTATCAGTCCCCAACCTAATCCCACTGCCCCGCTCTCTCCCGATTGCCCTGTATCAGTCCCCAACCTAATCCCACTGCCCCGCTCTCTCCCCATAGCTCTGTATCAATCCCAAATTAATCCCACTGCCCCGCTCTCTCCCCATAGCCCTGTATCAGTCCCCAACCTAATCCCACTGCCTCGCTCTCTCCCCATAGCCCTGTATCAGTCCCCAACCTAATCCCACTGCCTCGCTCTCTCCCCATAGCCCTGTATCAATCCCCAACCTAATCCCACTGCCCCGCTCTCTCCCGATAGCCCTGTATCAATCCCGAACTATTCCCAATGCCTCGCTCGCTCCCGATAACCCTGTATCAATCCCAAACTAATCAGACTGCCCGGCTCTCACCCCATAGATATGTATCAATCCCCAAGCTAATCCCACTGCCCCGCGCTCTCCCCATAGCCCTGTATCAATCCCCAAACTAATCCCACTGCCCCGCTCTCTCCCGATTGCCCTGTATCAATCCCAAACTAATCCCACTGCCCCGCTCTCTCCCCATAGTCCTGTATCAATCCCAAACTAATCAAACTGCCCCGCTCTCTCCCCATAGCCCAGTATCAATCCCCAAACTAATCCCACTGCCCCGCTCTCTCCCCATAGCCCTGTATCAATCCGCAAAATAATCCCACTGCCCCGCTCACTCCCCATAGCCCTGTATCAATCCCAAACTAATCCCAGTGCCCCGCTCACTCCCGATAGCCCTGTATCAATCCAAAACTGATCCCAAAGCCCCACTCTCTCCCCATAGTCCTGTATCAATCCCAAACTAATCCCAATGCCCCGCTCTCTCCCCATAGCCCTGTATCAATCCCCAAACTAATCCCACTGCCCCGCTTTCTCCCCATAGCCCTGTATCAATCCCAAACAAATCCCACTGCCCCGCTCTCTCCCCATAGCCCTGTATCAATCACCAAACTAATCCCACTGCCCCGCTTTCTCCCCATAGCCCTGTATCAATCCCGAAACTAATCCCACTGCCCCGCTTTCTCCCCATAGCCCTGTATCAATCACCAAACTAATCCCACTGCCCCGCTTTCTCCCCATAGCCCTGTATCAATCACAAACTATTTCCACTGCCCCGCTTTCTCCCCAAAGCCCTGTATCAATCCCAAACAAATCCCACTGCCCCGCTCTCTCCCCATAGCCCTGTATCAATCCCCAAACTAATCCCACTGCCCCGCTCTCTCCCCATAGCCCTGTATCAATCCCCAAACTAATCCCACTGCCCCGCTCTCTCCCCATAGTCCTGTACCAACCCCAAACTAATCCCACTGCCCCGCTCTCTCACCATAGCCCTGTATCAATCCCAAACTAATCCCACTGCCTCGCTTTCCCCCCATAGCTCTGTCTTGATCCCAAACTAATCCCACTGCCCTGCTCTCCCCCCATAGCCCTGAATCAATCCCAAACTAATCCCACTGCCCCACTCTCTCCCCATAGCCCTGCCTCAATCCCAAACTTTTCCCAATAGCCCTGCATCAATTCCAAACTAATCCCTCTGCCCCACTCTCTGCCCATAGCCCTGCATCATTCCCAATCTAACCCCACTGCTACGTTCTCTCCCCATAGCCCTGGGAGTGTTTGATGGGACAGTGTAGAGGGAGCATTACTATATATATCTAACCCGTGCAGCACCTGCCTTGGGAATGTTTGATGGGACAGTGTAGAGGCAGCTTTTTGTCTGTATCTAACCTGTGCGGTACCTGCCTTGGGAGTGTTTCATGGGACAGTGTAGAGGGAGCATTACTCTATATGTAACCCGTGCTGTACCTGCCTTGGGAGTGTTTGATGGGACAGCGTAGAGGGAGCTTTACTCTGTATCTAACCCGTGCAGTACCTGCGTTGGGAGTGTTTGATGGGACAGTGTAGAGGGAGCTTCACTCTGTATCTAACCCGTCTTGTTCCTGCCCTGGGAGTTTTTGATGGGCTGGTTTAAAGAGAGCTTTACTCTATCGATTCTGTAGCAAACCTTGATAGATTGCAAGTCCGGGGATTCAGCGCATACACAGCGCAGACGGAAACACGGAACTTGCGGGGCCTCTACCAAGGCCTAAGTCGTTGGTACGGAGACCATGATTTCAGGGCCATTATCTTTGTTTGATGTAATCCTTCACTCCTGTGTATAAGACAGTGAGTCTCACGGCCTAAAATTCATTCAAATCTCAGTAGGAATACCCAGAACAGACTTTAATTGTCTTTTATTTGCTTCATTTTTCTAAGGTGTACCCAGATATCTGCAGACCAACATTCATCCGCATGTGAATCCCTCCTCTGCATTTAAATCAAATCACGGTAACACTTTTATTTAATCTACCAAGGTTCAGTATTGAAATATACCAGGAGATCCAGGCACGTTTTGATAAAGCAGATTAACAATGAGTTCAGTGGGGAAATTTAGCAAACAACAGGCCGATTTTAAGGCAGGATCTGTCCAAAGTGGACTAGGAACAGCTACTTGACAACCCTCTGTCTCAGCCCCAAACTAATCCCACTGCCCTGCTCTCTCCTGTTAGCCCTTTATCAATCGCCAACCGAATCCCACTGCCTCGCTCTCTCCCCATAGCCCTGTATCAGTCCCCAACCTAATCCCACTGCCCCGCTCTCTCCCCATAGCTCTGTATCAATCCCAAATTAATCCCACTGCCCCGCACTCTCCCCATAGCCCTGTATCAATTACAAACAAATCACACTGCCCCGCTCTCACCCCATAGCCCTGTATCAAATCCCAAACTAATCCCACTGCCCCGCTCTCTCCCCATAGCCCTGTATCAATCCCAAATTAATCCCACGACCCCGCTCTCTCCCCATAGCCCTGTATCAATCTCAAAGGGGAAATCATCCAGGGTACCTGCTCCTGATCACTGCCCAATGACCACTGGCTTAGAGAGAGGGGGAATCAGCCAGGGTTCCTGCTCCTGATCGCTGTCCAGTGACCCCTGGGTTAGAGAGAGGGGAAATCAGCCAGGGTTCCTGCTCCTGATCACTGCCCAGTGACCCCTGGGTTAGAGAGAGGGGAAATCAGCCAGGGTTCCTGCTCCTGATCACTGCCCAGTGACCCCTGGGTTAGAGAGAGAGGGAAATCAGCCAGGGTTCCTGCTCCTGATCACTGTCCAGTGACCCCTGGGTTAGAGAGAGGGGGAAATCAGCCGGGGTTCCTGCTCCTGATCACTGCCCAGTGACTCCTGGGTTAGAGAGAGGAGGAAATCAGCCAGGGTTCCTGCTCCTGATCACTGACCAGTGACCACTGGGTTGGAAAGAGGGGAAATCAGCCAGGGTTCCTGCTCCTGATCACTGCCCAGTGACCCCTGGGTTGGAAAGAGGGGAAATCAGCCAGGGTTCCTGCTCCTGATCACTGCCCAGTGACCCCTGGTTTAGAGAGAGGGGGAAATCAGCCGGGGTTCCTGCTCCTGATCACTGCCCAGTGACTCCTGGGTTAGAGAGAGGAGGAAATCAGCCAGGGTTCCTGCTCCTGATCACTGACCAGTGACCACTGGGTTAGAGAGAGAGGGGAAATCAGCCAGGGTTCCTGCTCCTGATCACTGTCCAGTGACCACTGGGTTAGAGAGCGGGGAATTCAGCCAGGGTTCCTGCTCCTGATCATTGTCCAGTGACCCCTGGGTTAGAGAGAGGGGAAATCAGCCAGGGTTCCTGCTCCTGATCACTGTCCAGTGACCCCTGAGTTAGAGAGAGGGGAAATCAGCCAGGGTTCCTGCTCCTGATCATTGTCCAGTGACCCCTGGGTTAGAGAGAGGGGAAATCAGCCAGGGTTTCTGCTCCTGATCACTGTCCAGTGACCCCTGGGTTAGAGAGAGGGGGAAATCAGCCAGGGTTCATGCTCCTGATCACAGTCCAGTGACCCCTGGGTTAGAGAGAGGGGAAATCAGCCAGGGTTCTTGCTCCTGATCACTGTCCAGTGACCCCTGGGTTAGAGAGAGAGGTGAAATCAGCCAGGGTTCCTGCTCCTGATCACAGTCCAGTGACCCCTGGGTTAGAGAGAGAGGGGAAATCAGCCAGGGTACCTGCTCCTGATCACTGCCCAATGACCACTGGCTTGGAGAGAGGGGGAATCAGCCAGGGTTCCTGCTCCTGATCGCTGTCCAGTGACTCCGGGTTAGAGAGAGGGGAAATCAGCCAGGGTTCCTGCTCCTGATCACTGCCCAGTGACCCCTGGGTTAGAGAGAGGGGAAATCAGCCAGGGTTCCTGCTCCTGATCACTGCCCAGTGACCCCTGGGTTAGAGAGAGAGGGAAATCAGCCAGGGTTCCTGCTCCTGATCACTGTCCAGTGACCCCTGGGTTAGAGAGAGAGGTGAAATCAGCCAGGGTTCCTGCTCCTGATCACTGCCCAGTGACCCCTGGGTTAGAGAGAGAGGGAAATCAGCCAGGGTTCCTGCTCCTGATCACTGTCCAGTGACCCCTGGGTTAGAGAGAGAGGTGAAATCAGCCAGGGTTCCTGCTCCTGATCACTGCCCAGTGACCCCTGGGTTAGAGAGAGGGGAAATCAGCCAGGGTTCCTGCTCCTGATCATTGTCCAGTGAACCCTGGGTTGAGAGAGTGGAAATCAGCCTGGGTTCCTGCTCCTGATCACAGTCCAGTGACCCCTGGGTTAGAGAGAGAGGGGAAATCAGCCAGGGTTCATGCTCCTGATCACTGTCCAGTGACTCCTGGGTTAGAGAGGGGAAATCAGCCAGGGTTCCTGCTCCTGATCACTATCCAGAGATCCCTGGGTTAGAGAGAGGGGAAATCAGCCAGGGTTCCTGCTCCTGATCACAGTCCAGTGACCCCTGGGTTAGAGAGAGAGGGAAATCAGCCAGGGTTCCTGCTCCTGATCACAGTCCAGTGACCCCTGGGTTAGAGAGAGAGCGAAATCAGCCAGGGTTCATGCTCCTGATCACAGTCCAGTGACCCCTGGGTTAGAGAGAGGGAAAATCAGCCGGGGTTCCAGCTCCTGATCACTGCCCAGTGACCCCTGGGTTAGAGAGAGAGGGAAATCAGCCAGGGTTCATGCTCCTGATCACTATCCACTGACCCCTGGGTTAGAGAGAGAGGGAAATCAGCCAGGATTCCTGCTCCTGATCACAGTCCAGTGAACCCTGGGTTAGAGAGAGGGGAAATCAGCCAGGGTTCATGCTCCTGATCACTATCCACTGACCCCTGGGTTAGAGAGAGGTGAAATCAGCCAGGATTCCTGCTCCTGATCACTGCCCAGTGACCCCTGGGTTAGAGAGAGAGGGAAATCAGCCAGTGTTCCTGCTCCTGATCACTGCCCAGTGAACCCTGGGTGAGAGAGAGTGGAAATCAGCCTGGGTTCCTGCTCCTGATCACTGCCCAGTGACCCCTGGGTTAGAGAGAGAGGGGAATTCAGCCAGGGTTCCTGCTCCTGATCACTGTCCAGTGACCCCTGGGTTAGAGAGGGGAAATCAGCCAGGGTTTCTGCTCCTGATCACTGCCCAGTGACCCCTGGGTTAGAGAGAGGGGAAATCAGCCAGGGTTCCTGCTCCTGATCACTGCCCAGTGACCCCTGGGTTAGAGAGAGGGGAAATCAGCCAGGGTTCCTGCTCCTGATCACAGTCCAGTGACCCCTGGTTTAGAGAGAGAGGGCAATCAGCCTGGGTTCCTGCTGCTGATCACTGCCCAGTGACCCCTGAGTTAGAGAGAGAGGAAATCAGCTGGGGTTCCTGCCCTGTATCAATCACCAAACTAATCCCACTGCCCCGCTTTCTCCCCATAGCCCTGTATCAATCCCGAAACTAATCCCACTGCCCCGCTTTCTCCCCATAGCCCTGTATCAATCCCAAACAAATCCCACTACCCCGCTCTCTCCCCATAGCCCTGTATCAATCACCAAACTAATCCCACTGCCCCGCTTTCTCCCCATAGCCCTGTATCAATCCCGAAACTAATCCCACTGCCCCGCTTTCTCCCCATAGCCCTGTATCAATCCCCAAACTAATCCCAAAGCCCCACTCTCTCCCCATAGCCCTGTTTCAACCCCCAAACTAATCCCACTGCCCCGCTCTCTCCCCATGGCCCTGTATCAATCCCAAACTAATCCCACTGCTCTGCTCTCCCCCCATAGCCCTGAATCAATCCCAAACTAATCCCACTGCCCCACTCTCTCCCCATAGCCCTGTATCAATCCCCAAACTAATCCCACTGCCCTGCTCTCTCCCCGTAGCCCTGTATCAATCCCCAATCTAATCCCACTGCCCTGCTCTCTCCCCAAAGCCCTGTATCAATCCCAAAGTAATCCCACTGCCTCGCTTTCCCCCCATAGCTCTGTCTTGATCCCAAACTAATCCCACTGCTCTGCTCTCCCCCCATAGCCCTGAATCAATCCCAAACTAATCCCACTGCCCCACTCTCTCCCCATAGCCCTGCATCAATCCCAAACTAACCCCACTGCCACGTTCTCTCCCCATAGTCCTGGGAGTGTTAGATGGGACAGTGTAGAGGGAGCATTGCTATATATATCTAACCCGTGCAGCACCTGCCTTGGGAATGTTTGATGGGACAGTGTAGAGGGAGCTTTTTGTCTGTATCTAACCCGTGCAGTACCTGCCTTGGGAGTGTTTGATGGGACAGTGTAGAGGGAGCTTCACTCTGTATCTAACCTGTGTTGTTCCTGCCCTGGGAGTTTTTGATCGGCTGGTTTAAAGACAGCTTTACTCTATCGATTCTGTAGCAAACCTTGATAGATTGCAAGTCCGGGGATTCAGCGCATACACAGCGCAGACGGAAACACGGAACTTGCGGGGCCTCTACCAAGGCCTAAGTCATTGGTACGGAGACCATGATTTCAGGGCCATTATCTTTGTTTGATGTAATCCTTCTCTCCTGTGTATAAGACAGTGAGTCTCACGGCCTAAAATTCATTCAAATCTCAGTAGGAATACCCAGAACAGACTTTAATTGTCTTTTATTTGCTTCATTTTTCTAAGGTGTACACAGATATCTGCAGACCAACATTCATCCGCATGTGAATCCCTCCTCTTCATTTAAATCAAATCACGGTAACACTTTTATTTAATCTACCGAGGTTCAGTATTGAAATATACCAGGAGATCCAGGCACGTTTTGATAAAGCAGATTAACCGTGAGTTCAGTGGGGAAATTTAGCAAACAACAGGCCGATTTTAATATGATAAGGCAGCAACTGTCCAAAGTGGACGAGGAACAGCTACTTGACAACCCTCTGTCTCAATCCCAAACTAATCCCACTGCCCCACTCTCTCCCCATAGCCCTGCCTCAATCCCAAACTTTTCCCAATAGCCCTGCATCAATTCCAAACTAATCCCTCTGCCCCACTCTCTGCCCATAGCCCTGCATCATTCCCAATCTAACCCCACTGCTACGTTCTCTCCCCATAGCCCTGGGAGTGTTTGATGGGACAGTGTAGAGGGAGCATTACTATATATATCTAACCCGTGCAGCACCTGCCTTGGGAATGTTTGATGGGACAGTGTAGAGGCAGCTTTTTGTCTGTATCTAACCTGTGCGGTACCTGCCTTGGGAGTGTTTCATGGGACAGTGTAGAGGGAGCATTACTCTATATGTAACCCGTGCTGTACCTGCCTTGGGAGTGTTTGATGGGACAGCGTAGAGGGAGCTTTACTCTGTATCTAACCCGTGCAGTACCTGCGTTGGGAGTGTTTGATGGGACAGTGTAGAGGGAGCTTCACTCTGCATCTAACCCGTCTTGTTCCTGCCCTGGGAGTTTTTGATGGGCTGGTTTAAAGAGAGCTTTACTCTATCGATTCTGTAGCAAACCTTGATAGATTGCAAGTCCGGGGATTCAGCGCATACACAGCGCAGACGGAAACACGGAACTTGCGGGGCCTCTACCAAGGCCTAAGTCGTTGGTACGGAGACCATGATTTCAGGGCCATTATCTTTGTTTGATGTAATCCTTCACTCCTGTGTATAAGACAGTGAGTCTCACGGCCTAAAATTCATTCAAATCTCAGTAGGAATACCCAGAACAGACTTTAATTGTCTTTTATTTGCTTCATTTTTCTAAGGTGTACCCAGATATCTGCAGACCAACATTCATCCGCATGTGAATCCCTCCTCTGCATTTAAATCAAATCACGGTAACACTTTTATTTAATCTACCAAGGTTCAGTATTGAAATATACCAGGAGATCCAGGCACGTTTTGATAAAGCAGATTAACAATGAGTTCAGTGGGGAAATTTAGCAAACAACAGGCCGATTTTAAGGCAGGATCTGTCCAAAGTGGACTAGGAACAGCTACTTGACAACCCTCTGTCTCAGCCCCAAACTAATCCCACTGCCCTGCTCTCTCCTGTTAGCCCTTTATCAATCGCCAACCGAATCCCACTGCCTCGCTCTCTCCCCATAGCCCTGTATCAGTCCCCAACCTAATCCCACTGCCCCGCTCTCTCCCCATAGCTCTGTATCAATCCCAAATTAATCCCACTGCCCCGCACTCTCCCCATAGCCCTGTATCAATTACAAACAAATCACACTGCCCCGCTCTCACCCCATAGCCCTGTATCAAATCCCAAACTAATCCCACTGCCCCGCTCTCTCCCCATAGCCCTGTATCAATCCCAAACTAATCCCACTGCCCCGCTCTCTCCCCATAGCCCTGTATCAATCTCAAAGGGGAAATCATCCAGGGTACCTGCTCCTGATCACTGCCCAATGACCACTGGCTTAGAGAGAGGGGGAATCAGCCAGGGTTCCTGCTCCTGATCGCTGTCCAGTGACCCCTGGGTTAGAGAGAGGGGAAATCAGCCAGGGTTCCTGCTCCTGATCACTGCCCAGTGACCCCTGGGTTAGAGAGAGGGGAAATCAGCCAGGGTTCCTGCTCCTGATCACTGCCCAGTGACCCCTGGGTTAGAGAGAGAGGGAAATCAGCCAGGGTTCCTGCTCCTGATCACTGTCCAGTGACCCCTGGGTTAGAGAGAGGGGGAAATCAGCCGGGGTTCCTGCTCCTGATCACTGCCCAGTGACTCCTGGGTTAGAGAGAGGAGGAAATCAGCCAGGGTTCCTGCTCCTGATCACTGACCAGTGACCACTGGGTTGGAAAGAGGGGAAATCAGCCAGGGTTCCTGCTCCTGATCACTGCCCAGTGACCCCTGGGTTGGAAAGAGGGGAAATCAGCCAGGGTTCCTGCTCCTGATCACTGCCCAGTGACCCCTGGTTTAGAGAGAGGGGGAAATCAGCCGGGGTTCCTGCTCCTGATCACTGCCCAGTGACTCCTGGGTTAGAGAGAGGAGGAAATCAGCCAGGGTTCCTGCTCCTGATCACTGACCAGTGACCACTGGGTTAGAGAGAGAGGGGAAATCAGCCAGGGTTCCTGCTCCTGATCACTGTCCAGTGACCACTGGGTTAGAGAGCGGGGAATTCAGCCAGGGTTCCTGCTCCTGATCATTGTCCAGTGACCCCTGGGTTAGAGAGAGGGGAAATCAGCCAGGGTTCCTGCTCCTGATCACTGTCCAGTGACCCCTGAGTTAGAGAGAGGGGAAATCAGCCAGGGTTCCTGCTCCTGATCATTGTCCAGTGACCCCTGGGTTAGAGAGAGGGGAAATCAGCCAGGGTTTCTGCTCCTGATCACTGTCCAGTGACCCCTGGGTTAGAGAGAGGGGGAAATCAGCCAGGGTTCATGCTCCTGATCACAGTCCAGTGACCCCTGGGTTAGAGAGAGGGGAAATCAGCCAGGGTTCTTGCTCCTGATCACTGTCCAGTGACCCCTGGGTTAGAGAGAGAGGTGAAATCAGCCAGGGTTCCTGCTCCTGATCACAGTCCAGTGACCCCTGGGTTAGAGAGAGAGGGGAAATCAGCCAGGGTACCTGCTCCTGATCACTGCCCAATGACCACTGGCTTGGAGAGAGGGGGAATCAGCCAGGGTTCCTGCTCCTGATCGCTGTCCAGTGACTCCGGGTTAGAGAGAGGGGAAATCAGCCAGGGTTCCTGCTCCTGATCACTGCCCAGTGACCCCTGGGTTAGAGAGAGGGGAAATCAGCCAGGGTTCCTGCTCCTGATCACTGCCCAGTGACCCCTGGGTTAGAGAGAGAGGGAAATCAGCCAGGGTTCCTGCTCCTGATCACTGTCCAGTGACCCCTGGGTTAGAGAGAGAGGTGAAATCAGCCAGGGTTCCTGCTCCTGATCACTGCCCAGTGACCCCTGGGTTAGAGAGAGAGGGAAATCAGCCAGGGTTCCTGCTCCTGATCACTGTCCAGTGACCCCTGGGTTAGAGAGAGAGGTGAAATCAGCCAGGGTTCCTGCTCCTGATCACTGCCCAGTGACCCCTGGGTTAGAGAGAGGGGAAATCAGCCAGGGTTCCTGCTCCTGATCATTGTCCAGTGAACCCTGGGTTGAGAGAGTGGAAATCAGCCTGGGTTCCTGCTCCTGATCACAGTCCAGTGACCCCTGGGTTAGAGAGAGAGGGGAAATCAGCCAGGGTTCATGCTCCTGATCACTGTCCAGTGACTCCTGGGTTAGAGAGGGGAAATCAGCCAGGGTTCCTGCTCCTGATCACTATCCAGAGATCCCTGGGTTAGAGAGAGGGGAAATCAGCCAGGGTTCCTGCTCCTGATCACAGTCCAGTGACCCCTGGGTTAGAGAGAGAGGGAAATCAGCCAGGGTTCCTGCTCCTGATCACAGTCCAGTGACCCCTGGGTTAGAGAGAGAGCGAAATCAGCCAGGGTTCATGCTCCTGATCACAGTCCAGTGACCCCTGGGTTAGAGAGAGGGAAAATCAGCCGGGGTTCCAGCTCCTGATCACTGCCCAGTGACCCCTGGGTTAGAGAGAGAGGGAAATCAGCCAGGGTTCATGCTCCTGATCACTATCCACTGACCCCTGGGTTAGAGAGAGAGGGAAATCAGCCAGGATTCCTGCTCCTGATCACAGTCCAGTGAACCCTGGGTTAGAGAGAGGGGAAATCAGCCAGGGTTCATGCTCCTGATCACTATCCACTGACCCCTGGGTTAGAGAGAGGTGAAATCAGCCAGGATTCCTGCTCCTGATCACTGCCCAGTGACCCCTGGGTTAGAGAGAGAGGGAAATCAGCCAGTGTTCCTGCTCCTGATCACTGCCCAGTGAACCCTGGGTGAGAGAGAGTGGAAATCAGCCTGGGTTCCTGCTCCTGATCACTGCCCAGTGACCCCTGGGTTAGAGAGAGAGGGGAATTCAGCCAGGGTTCCTGCTCCTGATCACTGTCCAGTGACCCCTGGGTTAGAGAGGGGAAATCAGCCAGGGTTTCTGCTCCTGATCACTGCCCAGTGACCCCTGGGTTAGAGAGAGGGGAAATCAGCCAGGGTTCCTGCTCCTGATCACTGCCCAGTGACCCCTGGGTTAGAGAGAGGGGAAATCAGCCAGGGTTCCTGCTCCTGATCACAGTCCAGTGACCCCTGGTTTAGAGAGAGAGGGCAATCAGCCTGGGTTCCTGCTGCTGATCACTGCCCAGTGACCCCTGAGTTAGAGAGAGAGGAAATCAGCTGGGGTTCCTGCCCTGTATCAATCACCAAACTAATCCCACTGCCCCGCTTTCTCCCCATAGCCCTGTATCAATCCCGAAACTAATCCCACTGCCCCGCTTTCTCCCCATAGCCCTGTATCAATCCCAAACAAATCCCACTACCCCGCTCTCTCCCCATAGCCCTGTATCAATCACCAAACTAATCCCACTGCCCCGCTTTCTCCCCATAGCCCTGTATCAATCCCGAAACTAATCCCACTGCCCCGCTTTCTCCCCATAGCCCTGTATCAATCCCCAAACTAATCCCAAAGCCCCACTCTCTCCCCATAGCCCTGTTTCAACCCCCAAACTAATCCCACTGCCCCGCTCTCTCCCCATGGCCCTGTATCAATCCCAAACTAATCCCACTGCTCTGCTCTCCCCCCATAGCCCTGAATCAATCCCAAACTAATCCCACTGCCCCACTCTCTCCCCATAGCCCTGTATCAATCCCCAAACTAATCCCACTGCCCTGCTCTCTCCCCGTAGCCCTGTATCAATCCCCAATCTAATCCCACTGCCCTGCTCTCTCCCCAAAGCCCTGTATCAATCCCAAAGTAATCCCACTGCCTCGCTTTCCCCCCATAGCTCTGTCTTGATCCCAAACTAATCCCACTGCTCTGCTCTCCCCCCATAGCCCTGAATCAATCCCAAACTAATCCCACTGCCCCACTCTCTCCCCATAGCCCTGCATCAATCCCAAACTAACCCCACTGCCACGTTCTCTCCCCATAGTCCTGGGAGTGTTAGATGGGACAGTGTAGAGGGAGCATTGCTATATATATCTAACCCGTGCAGCACCTGCCTTGGGAATGTTTGATGGGACAGTGTAGAGGGAGCTTTTTGTCTGTATCTAACCCGTGCAGTACCTGCCTTGGGAGTGTTTGATGGGACAGTGTAGAGGGAGCTTCACTCTGTATCTAATCTGTGTTGTTCCTGCCCTGGGAGTTTTTGATCGGCTGGTTTAAAGACAGCTTTACTCTATCGATTCTGTAGCAAACCTTGATAGATTGCAAGTCCGGGGATTCAGCGCATACACAGCGCAGACGGAAACACGGAACTTGCGGGGCCTCTACCAAGGCCTAAGTCATTGGTACGGAGACCATGATTTCAGGGCCATTATCTTTGTTTGATGTAATCCTTCTCTCCTGTGTATAAGACAGTGAGTCTCACGGCCTAAAATTCATTCAAATCTCAGTAGGAATACCCAGAACAGACTTTAATTGTCTTTTATTTGCTTCATTTTTCTAAGGTGTACACAGATATCTGCAGACCAACATTCATCCGCATGTGAATCCCTCCTCTTCATTTAAATCAAATCACGGTAACACTTTTATTTAATCTACCGAGGTTCAGTATTGAAATATACCAGGAGATCCAGGCACGTTTTGATAAAGCAGATTAACCGTGAGTTCAGTGGGGAAATTTAGCAAACAACAGGCCGATTTTAATATGATAAGGCAGCAACTGTCCAAAGTGGACGAGGAACAGCTACTTGACAACCCTCTGTCTCAGTCCCAAACTAATCCCACTGCCCTGCTCTCTCCTGTTAGCCCTTTATCAATCGCCAACCTAATCCCACTGCCCCGCTCTCTCCCCATAGCCCTGTATCAGTCCCCAACCTAATCCCACTGCCGCGCTCTCTCCCCATAGCCCTGTATCAATCACAAACTATTTCCACTGCCCTGCACTCTCCCCATAGCCCTGTATCAATCCCCAACGTAAGCCCACTGCCCGCTTTCTCCCCATAGCCCTGTGTTATATCGAAACAAATCCCACTGCCCGCTTTCTCCCCATAGCCCTGTGTTATATCCAAACTAATCCCACTGCCCCGCTTTCTCCCCATAGCTCTGTATCAATCCGAAACAAATCCCACAGCCCCGCTCTCTCCCCATAGCCCTGTATCAATCCCCAACATAAGTCCACTGCCCTGCTTTCTCCCCATAGCCCTGTGTTATATCCAAACAAATCCCACTGCACCGCTCTCTCCCCATAGCCCTGTATCAATCCCAAACTATTCCCAATGCCTCACTCGCTCCCGATAACCCTGTATCAATCCCAAACTAATCAGACTGCCCTGCTCTCACCCCATAGCCCTGTATCAATCCCCAAACTAATCCCACTGCCCTGCTTTCTCCCCATAGCCCTGTATCAATCACAAACTATTTCCACTGCCCTGCTCTCTCCCCATAGCCCTGTATCAATCCCCAACGTAAGCCCACTGCCCGCTTTCTCCCCATAGCCCTGTGTTATAGCCAAACAAATGCCACTGCCCGCTTTCTCCCCATAGCCCTGTGTTATATCCAAACAAATCCCACTGCCCCGCTTTCTCCCCATAGCCCTGTATCAATCCCCAAATTAATCCCACTGCCCCGCTTTCTCCCCATAGCCCTGTATCAATCCCAAACAAATCCCACTGCCCCGCTCTCTCCCCATAGCCCTGTATCAATCCCCAACGTAAGTCCACTGCCCTGCTTTCACCCCATAGCCCTGTGTTATATCCAAACTAATCCCACTGCACCCTCTCTCCCCATAGCCCTGTATCAATCCCAAACTAATCCCACTGCCCAGCTCTCTCCTCTAGCCCTGTATCAATCACAAACTAATCCTACTGCCACGCTCACTCCCCATTGCCCCGGATCAATCCCACGCTTATCCCGCTCCTGATCACTATCCAGTGATCTCTGTGTTAGAGAGATGGGAAATCAGCCAGGATTCCTGCTCCTGATCACTGTCCAGTGACCCATGGGTTAGAGAGAGATGGGAAATCAGCCAGGGTTCCTGCTCCTGATTACTGTCCAGTGACTCCTGGGTTAGAGAGAGGGGAAATCAGCCAGGGTTCCTGCTCCTGATCACTGCCCAGTCACCCCTGGGTTGGAAAGAGGGGAAATCAGCCAGGGTTCCTGCTCCTGATCACTGCCCAGTGACCCCTGGGTTAGAGAGAGGGGAAATCAGCCGGGGTTCCTGCTCCTGATCACTGCCCAGTGACCCCTGGGTTAGAGAGAGGGGGAAATCAGCCGGGGTTCCTGCTCCTGATCACTGCCCAGTGACTCCTGGGTTAGAGAGAGGAGGAAATCAGCCAGGGTTCCTGCTCCTGATCATTGTCCAGTGACCACTGGGTTAGAGATCGGGGAAATCAGCCAGGGTTCTTGCTCCTGATCACTGCCCAGTGACTCCTGGGTTAGAGAGAGGAGGAAATCAGCCAGGGTTCCTGCTCCTGATCATTGTCCAGTGACCACTGGGTTAGAGAGAGGGGAAATCAGCCGGGGTTCCTGCTCCTGATCACTGCCCAGTGACCCCTGGGTTAGAGAGAGGGGGAAATCAGCCAGGGTTCCTGCTCCTGATCACTGCCCAGTGACTCCTGGGTTAGAGAGAGGGGGAAATCAGCCGGGGTTCCTGCTCCTGATCACTGTCCAGTGACCCCTGGGTTAGAGAGAGGAGGAAATCAGCCAGGGTTCCTGCTCCTGATCACTGACCAGTGACCACTGGGTTAGAGAGCGGGGAATTCAGCCAGGGTTCCTGCTCCTGATCATTGTCCAGTGACCCCTGGGTTAGAGAGAGGGGAAATCAGCCAGGGTTCCTGCTCCTGATCACTGTCCAGTGACCCCTGAGTTAGAGAGAGGGGAAATCAGCCGGGGTTCCTGCTCCTGATCATTGTCCAGTGACCCCTGGGTTAGAGAGAGGGGAAATCAGCCAGGGTTCTTGCTCCTGATCACTGTCCAGTGACCCCTGAGTTAGAGAGAGAGGGAAATCAGCCGGGGTTCCTGCTCCTGATCAGTGCCCAGTGACTCCTGGGTTAGAGAGAGGAGGAAATCAGCCAGGGTTCCTGCTCCTGATCACTGCCCAGTGACCCCTGAGTTAGAGAGAGGGGAAATCAGCCAGGGTTCCTGCTCCTGATCATTGTCCAGTGACCCCTGGGTTAGAGAGAGGGGAAATCAGCCAGGGTTCTTGCTCCTGATCACTGTCCAGTGACCCCTGGGTTAGAGAGAGAGGTGAAATCAGCCAGGGTTCCTGCTCCTGATCACAGTCCAGTGACCCCTGGGTTAGAGAGAGAGGGGAAATCAGCCAGGGTCCCTGCTCCTGATCACTGCCCAATGACCACTGGCTTAGAGAGAGGGGGAATCAGCCAGGGTTCCTGCTCCTGATTGCTGTCCAGTGACCCCTGGGTTAGAGAGAGGGGAAATCAGCCAGGGTTCCTGCTCCTGATCACTGCCCAGTGACCCCTGTGTTAGAGAGAGGGGAAATCAGCCAGGGTTCCTGCTCCTGATCACTGTCCAGTGACCCCTGGGTTAGAGAGAGAGGTGAAATCAGCCAGGGTTCCTGTTCCTGATCACTGCCCAGTGACCCCTGGGTTAGAGAGAGGGGAAATCAGCCAGGGTTCCTGCTCCTGATCACAGTCCAGTGACCCCTGGGTTAGAGAGAGGGGAAATCAGCCAGGGTTCCTGCTCCTGATCACAGTCGAGTGACACCTGGGTTAGAGGGAGAGGGGAAATCAGCCAGGGTTCGTGCTCCTGATCATTGTCCAGTGAACCCTGGTTTGAGAGAGTGGAAATCAGCCTGGGTTCCTGCTCCTGATCACAGTCCAGTGACCCCTGGGTTAGAGAGAGAGGGGAAATCAGCCAGGGTTCATGCTCCTGATCACTGTCCAGTGACTCCTGGGTTAGAGAGGGGAAATCAGCCAGGGTTCCTGCTCCTGATCACTATCCAGAGATCCCTGGGTTAGAGAGAGGGGAAATCAACCAGGGTTCCGGCTCCTGATCACTGTCCAGTGACTCCTGGGTTAGAGAGGGGAAATCAGCCAGGGTTCATGCTCCTGATCACAGTCCAGTGACCCCTGGGTTAGAGAGAGGGGAAATCAGCCAGGGTTCCTGCTCCTGATCACTGCCCATTGACCCCTGGGTTAGAGAGAGAGGGAAATCAGCCAGGGTTCCTGCTCCTGATCACTGCCCATTGACCCCTGGGTTAGAGAGAGAGGGAAATCAGCCAGGGTTCATGCTCCTGATCACAGTCCAGTGACCCCTGGGTTAGAGAGAGAGGGAAATCAGCCAGGGTTCATGCTCCTGATCACTGCACAGTGAACCCTGGGTTAGAGAGAGAGGGAAATCAGCCAGGGCTCATGCTCCTGATCACAGTCCAGTGACCCCTGGGTTAGAGAGAGGGGAAATCAGCCAGGGTTCATGCTCCTGATCACTATCCACTGACCCCTGGGTTAGAGAGAGGGGAAATCAGCCAGGATTCCTGCTCCTGATCAATGCCCAGTGACCCCTGGGTTAGAGAGAGAGGGAAATCAGCCAGGGTTCCTGCTCCTGATCACTGCCCAGTGAACCCTGGGTTAGAGAGAGTGGAAATCAGCCTGGGTTCCTGCTCCTGATCACTGCCCAGTGACCCCTGGGTTAGAGAGAGAGGGGAATTCAGCCAGGGTTCCTGCTCCTGATCACTGTCCAGTGACCCCTGGGTTAGAGAGGGGAAATCAGCCAGGGTTTCTGCTCCTGATCACTGCCCAGTGACCCCTGGGTTAGAGAGAGGGGAAATCAGCCAGGGTTCCTGCTCCTGATCACTGCCCAGTGACCCCTGAGTTAGAGAGAGAGGAAATCAGCTGGGGTTCCTGCTCCTGATCACAGTCCAGTGACCCCTGGGATAGAGAGAGAGGGAAATCAGCCAGGGTTCCTGCTCCTGATCACTGTCCAGTGACCCCTGGGTTAGAGAGAGGGGGAAATCAGCCAGGGTTCCTGCTCCTGATCACTGTCCAGTGACCCCTGGGATAGAGAGAGAGGGAAATCAGCCAGGGTTCCTGCTCCTGATCACAGTCCAGTGACACCTGGGTGAGAGAGAGAGGGAAATCAGCCAGGGTTCGTGCTCCTGATCACTGTCCAGCGACTCCTGGGTTAGAGAGAGGGGAAATCAGCCCGGGTTCCAGCTCCTGATCACTGTCCAGTGACCCCTGGGTTAGAGAGAGGGGGAAATCAGCCAGGGTTCCTGCTCCTGATCACAGTCCAGTGACACCTGGGTGAGAGAGAGAGGGAAATCAGCCAGGGTTCGTGCTCCTGATCACTGTCCAGTGACCCCTGGGTTAGAGAGAGGGGAAAGCAGCCGGGTTCCAGCTCCTGATTACAGTCCAGTGAACCCTGGGTTAGAGAGAGGGGAAATCAGCCAGGGTTCCTGCTCCTGATCACAGTCCAGTGACCCCTGGGTTAGAGAGAGGGGGAACCAGCCAGGGTTCCTGCTCCTGATCACTGTCCAGTGACTCCTGGGTTAGAGAGAGGGGAAATCAGCCAGGGTTCCTGCTCCTGATCATTGTCCAGTGACCCCTGGGTTAGACAGAGGGGAAATCAGCCAGGGTTCCTGCTCCTGATCACTGTCCAGTGACTCCTGGGTTAGAGAGAGAGGGAAATCAGCCAGGGTTCCTGCTCCTGATCATTGTCCAGTGACCCCTGGGTTAGAGAGAGGGGAAATCAGCCAGGGTTCCTGCTCCTGATCACTGTCCAGTGACCCCTGAGTTAGAGAGAGGGGAAATCAGCCAGGGTTCCTGCACCTGATCATTGTCCAGTGACCCCTGGGTTAGAGAGAGGGGAAATCAGCCAGGGTTCTTGCTCCTGATCACTGTCCAGTGACCCCTGGGTTAGAGAGAGAGGTGAAATCAGCCAGGGTTCCTGCTCCTGATCACAGTCCAGTGACCCCTGGGTTAGAGAGAGAGGGGAAATCAGCCAGGGTCCCTGCTCCTGATCACTGCCCAATGACCGCTGGCTTAGAGAGAGGGGGAATCAGCCAGGGTTCCTGCTCCTGATTGCTGTCCAGTGACCCCTGGGTTAGAGAGAGGGGAAATCAGCCAGGGTTCCTGCTCCTGATCACTGCCCAGTGACCCCTGTGTTAGAGAGAGGGGAAATCAGCCAGGGTTCCTGCTCCTGATCACTGCCCAGTGACACCTGGGTTAGAGAGAGAGGGAAATCAGCCAGGGTTCCTGCTCCTGATCACTGTCCAGTGACCCCTGGGTTAGAGAGAGAGGTGAAATCAGCCAGGGTTCCTGCTCCTGATCACTGCCCAGTGACCCCTGGGTTAGAGAGAGAGGGAAATCAGCCAGGGTTCCTGCTCCTGATCACTGTCCAGTGACCCCTGGGTTAGAGAGAGAGGTGAAATCAGCCAGGGTTCCTGCTCCTGATCACTGCCCAGTGACCCCTGGGTTAGAGAGAGGGGAAATCAGCCAGGGTTCCTGCTCCTGATCACTGTCCAGTGACCCCTGGGTTAGAGAGAGAGGGAAATCAGCCAGGGTTCCTGCTCCTGATCACAGTCCAGTGACCCCTCGGTTAGAGAGAGGGGAAATCAGCCAGGGTTCCTGCTCCTGATCACTGCCCAGTGACCTCTGGGTTAGAGAGAGAGGGGAAATCAGCCAGGGTTCCTGCTCCTGATCACTATCCAGTGACCCCTGAGTTAGAGAGAGGAGGAAATCAGCCAGGGTTCCTGCTCCTGAACACTATCCAGTGACGCCTGGTTAGAGAGAAGGGAAGTCAGCCTGGGTTCCTGCTCCTGATCACTGCCCAGTGACCCCTGGGTTAGAGAGAGAGGGAAATCAGCCAGGGTTCCTGCTCCTGATCACAGTCCAGTGACCCCTGGTTTAGAGAGAGGGGGAACCAGCCAGGGTTCCTGCTCCTGATCACTGTCCAGTGACCCCTGGGTTAGAGATAGAGGGGAAATCAGCCAGGGTTCCTGCTCCTGATCACAGTCCAGTGACCCCTGGGTTAGAGAGAGGGGAAATCAGCCAGGGTTCGTGCTCCTGATCACTGTCCAATGACCCTTGGGTTAGAGAGAGATGAAAGCAGCCAGGGTTCCTGCTCCTGATTACAGTCCAGTGAACCCTGGGTTAGAGAGAGAGGGGAAATCAGCCAGGGTTCCTGCTCCTGATCACAGTCCAGTGACCCCTCGGTTAGAGAGAGGGGAAATCAGCCAGGGTTCCTGCTCCTGATCACTGCCCAGTGACCTCTGGGTTAGAGAGAGAGGGGAAATCAGCCAGGATTCATGCTCCTGATCACTGTCCAGTGACCCCTGGGTTAGAGAGACAGGTGAAATCAGCCAGGGTTCCTGCTCCTTATCACAGTCCAGTGACACCTGGGTTAGAGAGAGAGTGGAAATCAGCCAGGGTTCATGCTCCTGATCACTATCCAGTGACCCCTGGGTTAGAGAGAGGGGAAATCAGCCAGGGTTCCTGCTCCTGATCATTGTCCAGTGACCCCTGGGTTAGAGAGAGAGGGAAATCAGCCAGGGTTCCAGCTCCTGATCACTATCCAGTGACCTAGAGAGAGGGGGAACCATCCAGGGTTCATGCTCCTGATCATTGTCCAGTGACCCGTGGGTTAGAGAGAGGGGAAATGAGCCAGGGTTCGTGCTCCTGATCTCTGTCCAGTGATCCCTGGGTTAGAGAGAGGGGAAATCAGGCAGGGTTCCTGCTCCTGATCACTGCCCAGTGACCCCTGGGTTAGAGAGAGGGGAAAATCAGCTAGGGTTCCTGCTCCTGATCATTGTCCAGTGACCCCTGGGTTAGAGAGAGAGGGAAATCAGCCAGGGTTATTTAAATCATGTTGCGAGAAAGGGAAATAGTTTGTGCCCCCGTTTGTACCTCAGACTCTTAGAGACGGAGGGAACGGCAACAGAAAAAGAGGAAACAACATCTCCAAAAACTGATCCCAGCTCATCGCCAAGGCTGGGGATAGATAACCTCGCCGCCTTCTTCGGAAGTTTAACCACTTTATTCACTTTCTGATTGGAGCTCCGTTTGGAATTAGACTTTATTTTGTCGGATGTTTAACGACAGCATTGAAGGGGGAAGGAGAAACTTGGAGCAACTTCTTCTGTCAAAGCTGCAGTGAGACTTGAAAGATTTTAACGATTTTTAATGAACTTTTCACCAAAAATGAGTGTAAAAAACACTTTTTCCCCCTAAGTTTCGAACATGATTTTGGAAGAGACTGAAGCAAAAGCCAATTTCCCCCTCACCTAAACAAGTTTCAACCAGGTCTTGAAGTCCAAACGCTTTTAAAGTGCTCTGAAATGGTTAAAATGTTTTCAAATTGAAATATCTCAAGATTTGATTTTGAGTGATTGACTGAAGTGAGTAGCTTTACACAAACTTGCAACCATGGGGTTGAGGAGGGGGAAGGTAGGGGAGGATTTGTAGGAGTTACAGATTACTTTTTAATGACTTTTTAAAAATATACCATTAAGACATTTAGGAAGAGAACCAAGAAAGGGGAAAAACACAAACCATTTTATAATGTCTGTCGTTCGATAGTCCTAACAAGTCGCAGGAATAACGTAAATATAGATTTCCTCTTAAACATTTAGTGGAGTGTTAATTGAAGCAAGAGTTATGTAATGATGTATAAAAATTGCAGGAAGCTACTTTAGAAGAAACCACTCTTTGTTTATTGAGAGAGACACAGAAAATACATTGATTAAAGTGATAACGTACAATTCGATTTGGTTTGAATGTTTGAAATAGGAGATTAAAATTTGTGAGTATAATGAAGTTTGTTTCCTGCTTTTAATTGCGAAGTACCTAAAATAATTCAACACTCCTTGTGACAAGAGCAGGGATTAATATTGTGGAGAATGTTTGAGAGAAAAACATTAGAAGCGAAATTGGTCAATTATAAATCTTTACGTCAACATATCAGTAAACATTTGCAAGTCAGTCTGACTGGTTTTGCTGTCCAGGAAGAAAAACAAGTGTTTATTTCTGTTAAGTCATAGCTTTGCCTGCTTTTTGTTTATAATTCAGTGACACAAATTGTGTGTATATTTGTAAATTGTAAAATAACAGCAATAAATCACATTTCTGTGACATTCTTTCTGTCTTAAACGATTCAATTTGTGGCTCGGAATCTAGAAGCTTCTTTAACTGAAAGGTTTGAATGGTTAAAGTTGATCTCAGCTATCAAAAGCTGTTTGCGACATTCCTGCATTGTGGAACAGCATGATGTCTTTGCAGAGACAGGAATTCGCATTGTTGAATGGAGGTTTTTCTGATCTGTTGCATCCTGTGTAGATCAGAAACAGGTAAAGATGTTCATAGTAAACAGCCCAAGACAATGAAATGCTAAAACAATGTCTGGCCAATGTCAGAGACTTCAAGCACAGGACATGTGGAATATACAAAACCCCATAGCCCTGTATCAATCCCAAACTAATCACACTGCCCCGATCTCTCCCGATAGCCCTGTATCAATCCCAAACTATTCCCAATGCCTCGCTCTCTCCCCATAGCCCTGTATCAATCCCCAAACTAATCCCACTGCCCCGCTCTCTCCCCATAGCCCTGTATCAATCCGCAAACTAATCCCGCTGCCCCGCTCACTCCCCATAGCCCTGTATCAATCCCAAACTAATCCCAGTGCCCCGCTCACTCCCGATAGCCCTGTATGAATCCAAAACTAATCCCAAAGCCCCACTCTCTCCCCATAGTCCTGTATCAATCCCAAACTAATCCCAATGCCCCGCTCTCTCCCCATAGCCCTGTTTCAATCCCCAAACTAATCCCACTGCCCCGCTCTCTCCCCATAGCCCTGTATCAATCCCAAACTAATCCCACTGCCCCGCTCTCTCCCCATAGCCCTTTATCAATCCCAAACTAATCCCACTGCCCTGCTCTCTCCCCATAGCCCTGTATCAATCCCAAACTAATCCCACTGCCCCGCTCTATCCCCATAGCCCTGTATCAATCCCCAAACTAATCCCACTGCCCTGCTCTCTCCCCATAGCCCTGTATCAATCCCCAAACTAATCCCACTGCCCCGCTCTCTCCCCATACCCTGTATCAATCCCCAAACTAATCCCACGGCCCTGCTGACTCCCCATAGCCCTGTATCAATCCCCAATCTAATCCCACTGCCCCGCTCTCTCCCCATAGCCCTGTATCAATCCCAAACTAATCCCAGTGCCTCGCTTTCCCCCCATAGCTCTGTCTTGATCCCAAACTAACCCCACTGCCCTGCTCTCCCCCCATAGCCCTGCATCAATTCCAAACTAATCCCTCTGCCCCAGTCTCCGCCCATAGCCCTGCATCATTCCCAAACTAACCCCACTGCCACGTTCTCTCCCCATAGCCCTGGGAGTGTTTGATGGGACAGTGTAGAGGGAGCATTACTATATATATCTAACCCGTGCAGCACCTGCCTTGGGAATGTTTGATGGGACAGTGTAGAGGGAGGTTTTTGTCTGTATCTAACCCGTGCGGTACCTGCCTTGGGAGTGTTTGATGGGACAGTGTAGAGGGAGCATTACTCTATATCTAACCCGTGCTGTACCTGCCTTGGGAGTGTTTGATGGGACAGCATAGAGGGAGCTTTACTCTGTATCTGACCCGTGCAGTCCCTGCCATGGGAGTGTTTGATGGGACAGTGTAGAGGGAGCTTCACTCTGTATCTAACCCGTGTTGTTCCTGCCCTGGGAGTTTTTGATGGGCTGGTTTAAAGAGAGCTTTTCTCTATCGATTCTGTAGCAAACCTTGATAGATTGCAAGTCCGGGGATTCAGCGCATACACAGCGCAGACGGAAACACGGAACTTGCGGGGCCTCTACCAAGGCCTAAGTCGTTGGTACGGGGACCATGATTTCAGGGCCATTATCTTTGTTTGATGTAATCCTTCACTCCTGTGCATAAGACAGTGGGTCTCACGGCCTAAAATTCATTCAAATCTCAGTAAAAATACCCAGAACAGACTTTAATTGTCTTTTATTTGCTTCATTTTTCTACGGTGTACCCAGATATCTGCAGACCAACATTCATCCGCATGTGAATCCCTCCTCTGCATTAAATCAATTCTCGGTAACACTTTCATTTAATCTACCGAGGTTCAGTATTAAAATATACCAGGAGACCCAGGCACGTTTTGATAAAGCAGATTAACAATGAGTTCAGTGGGGAAATTTAGCAAACAACAGGCCGATTTTAATATGATAAGGCAGGATCTGTCCAAAGTGGACTGGGAACAGCTACTTGACAACCCTCTGTCTCAGTCCCAAACTAATCCCACTGCCCTGCTCTCTCCTGTTAGCCCTTTATCAATCGCCAACCTAATCCCACTGCCTCGCTCTCTCCCCATAGTCCTGTATCAGTCCGCAACCTAATCCCACTGCCCCGCTCTCCCCCCATAGCCCTACATCAATCCTAAACTAATCCCACTGCCCTGCTCTCTCCTGTTAGCCCTTTATCAATCGCCAACCTAATCCCACTGCCTCGCTCTCTCCCCATAGTCCTGTATCAGTCCCCAACCTAATCCCACTGCCCCGCTCTCCCCCCATAGCCCTACATCAATCCTAAACTAATCCCACTGCCCCGCTCTCTCCCCATAGTCCTGCATCAATCCCAAACTAATCACACTGCCCCGCTATCTCCCCAAAGCCCTGTATCAATCCCCAAAACTAATCCCATTGCCCCGCTCTCTCCCCATAGCCGTTTATCAATCCCAAACTAATCCAACTGCCCCGCTCTCTCCCCATAGCCCTGTATCAATCCCAAACTAATCCCACTGCCCCGCTCACTCCCCATAGCCCTGTATCAATCCGCAAACTAATCCCACTGCCCCGCTCACTCCCCAAAGCCCTGTATCAATCCCAAACTAATCCCAGTGCCCCGCTCACTCCCGATAGGCCTGTATCAATCCTAAACTAATCCCAAAGCCCCACTCCCTCCCCATAGCCCTGTATCAATCCCAAACTAATCACACTGCCCCGATCTCTCCCGATAGCCCTGTATCAATCCCAAACTATTCCCAATGCCTCGCTCGCTCCCGATAACCCTGTATCAATCCCAAACTAATCAGACTGCCCTGCTCTCACCCCAAAGCCCTGTATCAATCCCCAAACGAATCCCACTGCCCCGCTCTCTTCCGATTGCCCTGTATCAATTCCAAACTAATCACACTGCCCCGCTCTCTCCCCATAGCCCTGTATCAATCCCCAAACTAATCCCACTGCCCCGCTCTCTCCCCATAGCTCTGTATCAATCCCAAACTAATCCCACTGTCCTGCACTCTCCCCATAGCCCTGTATCAATCCCAAACAAATCACACTGCCCCGCTCTCACCCCATAGCCCTGTATCAAATCCCAAACTAATCCCACTGCCCCGCTCTCTCCCCATAGCCCTGTATCAATCCGCAAAATAATCCCACTGCCCTGCTCACTCCCCATAGCCCTGTATCAATCCCAAACTAATCCCAGTGCCCCGCTCACTCCCGATAGCCGTGTATCAATCCAAAACTAATCCCAAAGCCCCACTCTGTCCCCATAGTCCTGTATCAATCCCAAACTAATCCCAATGCCCCGCTCTCTCCCCATAGCCCTGTTTCAATCCCCAAACTAATCCCGCTGCCCCGCTCTCTCCCCATAGCCCTGTATCAATCACCAAACTAATCCCACTGCCCCGCTTTCTCCCCATAGCCCTGTATCAATCCCGAAACTAATCCCACTGCCCCGCTTTCTCCCCATAGCCCTGTATCAATCCCAAACAAATCCCACTGCCCCGCTCTCTCCCCATAGCCCTGTATCAATCACCAAACTAATCCCACTGCCCCGCTTTCTCCCCATAGCCCTGTATCAATCCCGAAACTAATCCCACTGCCCCGCTTTCTCCCCATAGCCCTGTATCAATCACCAAACTAATCCCACTGCCCCGCTTTCTCCCCATAGCCCTGTATCAATCACAAACTATTTCCACTGCCCTGCTTTCTCCCCAAAGCCCTGTATCAATCCCAAACAAATCCCACTGCCCCGCTCTCTCCCCATAGCCCTGTATCAATCCCCAAACTAATCCCACTGCCCCGCTCTCTCCCCATAGCCCTGTATCAATCCCCAAACTAATCCCACTGCCCCGCTCTCTCCCCATAGTCCTGTACCAACCCCAAACTAATCCCACTGCCCCGCTCTCTCACCATAGCCCTGTATCAATCCCAAACTAATCCCACTGCCTCCCTTTCCCCCCATAGCTCTGTCTTGATCCCAAACTAATCCCACTGCCCTGCTCTCCCCCCATTGCCCTGAATCAATCCCAAACTAATCCCACTGCCCCACTCTCTCCCCATAGCCCTGCCTCAATCCCAAACTTTTCCCAATAGCCCTGCATCAATTCCAAACTAATCCCTCTGCCCCACTCTCTGCCCATAGCCCTGCATCATTCCCAAACTAACCCCACTGCTACGTTCTCTCCCCATAGCCCTGGGAGTGTTTGATGGGACAGTGTAGAGGGAGCATTACTATATATATCTAACCCGTGCAGCACCTGCCTTGGGAATGTTTGATGGGACAGTGTAGAGGCAGCTTTTTGTCTGTATCTAACCTGTGCGGTACCTGCCTTGGGAGTGTTTCATGGGACAGTGTAGAGGGAGCATTACTCTATATGTAACCCGTGCTGTACCTGCCTTGGGAGTGTTTGATGGGACAGCGTAGAGGGAGCTTTACTCTGTATCTAACCCGTGCAGTACCTGCGTTGGGAGTGTTTGATGGGACAGTGTAGAGGGAGCTTCACTCTGTATCTAACCCGTCTTGTTCCTGCCCTGGGAGTTTTTGATGGGCTGGTTTAAAGAGAGCTTTACTCTATCGATTCTGTAGCAAACCTTGATAGATTGCAAGTCCGGGGATTCAGCACATACACAGCGCAGACGGAAACACGGAACTTGCGGGGCCTCTACCAAGGCCTAAGTCGTTGGTACGGAGACCATGATTTCAGGGCCATTATCTTTGTTTGATGTAATCCTTCACTCCTGTGTATAAGACAGTGAGTCTCACGGCCTAAAATTCATTCAAATCTCAGTAGGAATACCCAGAACAGACTTTAATTGTCTTTTATTTGCTTCATTTTTCTAAGGTGTACCCAGATATCTGCAGACCAACATTCATCCGCATGTGAATCCCTCCTCTGCATTTAAATCAAATCACGGTAACACTTTTATTTAATCTACCAAGGTTCAGTATTGAAATATACCAGGAGATCCAGGCACGTTTTGATAAAGCAGATTAACAATGAGTTCAGTGGGGAAATTTAGCAAACAACAGGCCGATTTTAAGGCAGGATCTGTCCAACGTGGACTAGGAACAGCTACTTGACAACCCTCTGTCTCAGCCCCAAACTAATCCCACTGCCCTGCTCTCTCCTGTTAGCCCTTTATCAATCGCCAACCGAATCCCACTGCCTCGCTCTCTCCCCATAGCCCTGTATCAGTCCCCAACCTAATCCCACTGCCCCGCTCTCTCCCCATAGCTCTGTATCAATCCCAAATTAATCCCACTGCCCCGCACTCTCCCCATAGCCCTGTATCAATTACAAACAAATCACACTGCCCCGCTCTCACCCCATAGCCCTGTATCAAATCCCAAACTAATCCCACTGCCCCGCTCTCTCCCCATAGCCCTGTATCAATCCCAAACTAATCCCACTGCCCCGCTCTCTCCCCATAGCCCTGTATCAATCCCAAATTAATCCCACGACCCCGCTCTCTCCCCATAGCCCTGTATCAATCTCAAACTAATCCCACTGCCTCGATTTCTCCCGATAGCCCTGTATCAATCCCAAACTAATCCCACTGCCCCGCTCTCTACATAGCCCTGTATCAATCCCCAAACTAATCAAACGTCCCCGCTCTCTCCCCATAGCCCTGTATCAATCCGCAAACTAATCCCACTGCCCCGCTCTCTCCCCATAGCCCTGTATCAATCCGCAAACTAATCCCACTGCCCCGCTCACTCCCCATAGCCCTGTATCAATCCCAAACTAATGCCAGTGCCCCGCTCACTCCCGATAGCCCTGTATCAATCCAAAACTAATCCCAAAGCCCCACTCTCTCCCCATAGTCCTGTATCAATCCCAAACTAATCCCAGTGCCCCGTTCACTCCCGATAGCCCTGTATCAATCCAAAACTAATCCCAAAGCCCCACTCTCTCCCCATTGTCCTGTATCAATCCCAAACTAATCCCAATGCCCCGCTCTCTCCCCATAGCCCTGTTTCAACCCCCAAACTAATCCCACTGCCCCGCTCTCTCCCCATGGCCCTGTATCAATCCCAAACTAATCCCACTGCTCTGCTCTCCCCCCATAGCCCTGAATCAATCCCAAACTAATCCCACTGCCCCACTCTCTCCCCATAGCCCTGTATCAATCCCCAAACTAATCCCACTGCCCTGCTCTCTCCCCATAGCCCTGTATCAATCCCCAAACTAATCCCACTGCCCCGCTCTCTCCCCATACCCTGTATCAATCCCCAAACTAATCCCACTGCCCTGCTGACTCCCCGTAGCCCTGTATCAATCCCCAATCTAATCCCACTGCCCCGCTCTCTCCCCATGGCCCTGTATCAATCCCAAACTAATCCCACTGCTCTGCTCTCCCCCCATAGCCCTGAATCAATCCCAAACTAATCCCACTGCCCTGCTGACTCCCCGTAGCCCTGTATCAATCCCCAATCTAATCCCACTGCCCCGCTCTCTCCCCAAAGCCCTGTATCAATCCCAAAGTAATCCCACTGCCTCGCTTTCCCCCCATAGCTCTGTCTTGATCCCAAACTAATCCCACTGCTCTGCTCTCCCCCCATAGCCCTGAATCAATCCCAAACTAATCCCACTGCCCCACTCTCTCCCCATAGCCCTGCATCAATCCCAAACTAACCCCACTGCCACGTTCTCTCCCCATAGTCCTGGGAGTGTTTGATGGGACAGTGTAGAGGGAGCATTACTATATATATCTAACCCGTGCAGCACCTGCCTTGGGAATGTTTGATGGGACAGTGTAGAGGGAGCTTTTTGTCTGTATCTAACCCGTGCAGTACCTGCCTTGGGAATGTTTGATGGGACAGTGTAGAGGGAGCTTCACTCTGTATCTAACCCGTGTTGTTCCTGCCCTGGGAGTTTTTGATGGGCTGGTTTAAAGAGAGCTTTACTCTATCGATTCTGTAGCAAACCTTGATAGATTGCAAGACCGGGGATTCAGCGCATACACAGCGCAGACGGAAACACGGAACTTGCGGGGCCTCTACCAAGGCCTAAGTCATTGGTACGGAGACCATGATTTCAGGGCCATTATCTTTGTTTGATGTAATCCTTCTCTCCTGTGTATAAGACAGTGAGTCTCACGGCCTAAAATTCATTCAAATCTCAGTAGGAATACCCAGAACAGACTTTAATTGTCTTTTATTTGCTTCATTTTTCTAAGGTGTACCCAGATATCTGCAGACCAACATTCATCCGCATGTGAATCCCTCCTCTTCATTTAAATCAAATCACGGTAACACTTTTATTTAATCTACCGAGGTTCAGTATTGAAATATACCAGGAGATCCAGGCACGTTTTGATAAAGCAGATTAACCGTGAGTTCAGTGGGGAAATTTAGCAAACAACAGGCCGATTTTAATATGATAAGGCAGGATCTGTCCAAAGTGGACTAGGAACAGCTACTTGACAACCCTCTGTCTCAGTCCCAAACTAATCCCACTGCCCTGCTCTCTCCTGTTAGCCCTTTATCAATCGCCAACCTAATCCCACTGCCCCGCTCTCTCCCCATAGCCCTGTATCAGTCCCCAACCTAATCCCACTGCCGCGCTCTCTCCCCATAGCCCTGTATCAATCACAAACTATTTCCACTGCCCTGCACTCTCCCCATAGCCCTGTATCAATCCCCAACGTAAGCCCACTGCCCGCTTTCTCCCCATAGCCCTGTGTTATATCCAAACAAATCCCACTGCCCGCTTTCTCCCCATAGCCCTGTGTTATATCCAAACTAATCCCACTGCCCCGCTTTCTCCCCATAGCCCTGTATCAATCCCCAAATTAATCCCACTGCCCCGCTTTCTCCCCATAGCTCTGTATCAATCCGAAACAAATCCCACAGCCCCGCTCTCTCCCCATAGCCCTGTATCAATCCCCAACATAAGTCCACTGCCCTGCTTTCTCCCCATAGCCCTGTGTTATATCCAAACAAATCCCACTGCACCGCTCTCTCCCCATAGCCCTGTATCAATCCCAAACTATTCCCAATGCCTCACTCGCTCCCGATAACCCTGTATCAATCCCAAACTAATCAGACTGCCCTGCTCTCACCCCATAGCCCTGTATCAATCCCCAAACTAATCCCACTGCCCTGCTTTCTCCCCATAGCCCTGTATCAATCACAAACTATTTCCACTGCCCTGCTCTCTCCCCATAGCCCTGTATCAATCCCCAACGTAAGCCCACTGCCCGCTTTCTCCCCATAGCCCTGTGTTATAGCCAAACAAATGCCACTGCCCGCTTTCTCCCCATAGCCCTGTGTTATATCCAAACAAATCCCACTGCCCCGCTTTCTCCCCATAGCCCTGTATCAATCCCCAAATTAATCCCACTGCCCCGCTTTCTCCCCATAGCCCTGTATCAATCCCAAACAAATCCCACTGCCCCGCTCTCTCCCCATAGCCCTGTATCAATCCCCAACGTAAGTCCACTGCCCTGCTTTCACCCCATAGCCCTGTGTTATATCCAAACTAATCCCACTGCACCCTCTCTCCCCATAGCCCTGTATCAATCCCAAACTAATCCCACTGCCCAGCTCTCTCCTCTAGCCCTGTATCAATCACAAACTAATCCTACTGCCACGCTCACTCCCCATTGCCCCGGATCAATCCCATGCTTATCCCGCTCCTGATCACTATCCAGTGATCTCTGTGTTAGAGAGATGGGAAATCAGCCAGGATTCCTGCTCCTGATCACTGTCCAGTGACCCATGGGTTAGAGAGAGATGGGAAATCAGCCAGGGTTCCTGCTCCTGATTACTGTCCAGTGACTCCTGGGTTAGAGAGAGGGGAAATCAGCCAGGGTTCCTGCTCCTGATCACTGCCCAGTGACCCCTGGGTTGGAAAGAGGGGAAATCAGCCAGGGTTCCTGCTCCTGATCACTGCCCAGTGACCCCTGGTTTAGAGAGAGGGGGAAATCAGCCGGGGTTCCTGCTCCTGATCACTGACCAGTGACTCCTGGGTTAGAGAGAGGAGGAAATCAGCCAGGGTTCCTGCTCCTGATCACTGACCAGTGACCACTGGGTTAGAGAGCGGGGAATTCAGCCAGGGTTCCTGCTCCTGATCACTGCCCAGTGACCCCTGGGTTAGAGAGAGGGGAAATCAGCCAGGGTTCCTGCTCCTGATCACTGCCCAGTGACCCCTGGGTTAGAGAGCGGGGAATTCAGCCAGGGTTCCTGCTCCTGATCATTGTCCAGTGACCCCTGAGTTAGAGAGAGGGGAAATCAGCCAGGGTTCCTGCTCCTGATCATTGTCCAGTGACCCCTGGGTTAGAGAGAGGGGAAATCAGCCAGGGTTCTTGCTCCTGATCACTGTCCAGTGACCCCTGGGTTAGAGAGAGAGGGGAAATCAGCCAGGGTACCTGCTCCTGATCACTGCCCAATGACCACTGGCTTAGAGAGAGGGGGAATCAGCCAGGGTTCCTGCTCCTGATCGCTGTCCAGTGACCCCTGGGTTAGAGAGAGGGGAAATCAGCCAGGGTTCCTGCTCCTGATCACTGCCCAGTGACCCCTGGGTTAGAGAGAGGGGAAATCAGCCAGGGTTCCTGCTCCTGATCACTGCCCAGTGACCCCTGGGTTAGAGAGAGAGGGAAATCAGCCAGGGTTCCTGCTCCTGATCACTGTCCAGTGACCCCTGGGTTAGAGAGAGGGGGAAATCAGCCGGGGTTCCTGCTCCTGATCATTGTCCAGTGACCCCTGGGTTAGAGAGAGCGGGAAATCAGCCGGGGTTCCTGCTCCTGATCACTGCCCAGTGACTCCTGGGTTAGAGAGAGGAGGAAATCAGCCAGGGTTCCTGCTCCTGATCACTGACCAGTGACCACTGGGTTGGAAAGAGGGGAAATCAGCCAGGGTTCCTGCTCCTGATCACTGCCCAGTGACCCCTGGGTTGGAAAGAGGGGAAATCAGCCAGGGTTCCTGCTCCTGATCACTGCCCAGTGACCCCTGGTTTAGAGAGAGGGGGAAATCAGCCGGGGTTCCTGCTCCTGATCACTGCCCAGTGACTCCTGGGTTAGAGAGAGCAGGAAATCAGCCAGGGTTCCTGCTCCTGATCACTGCCCAGTGACCCCTGGTTTAGAGAGAGGGGGAAATCAGCCGGGGTTCCTGCTCCTGATCACTGCCCAGTGACTCCTGGGTTAGAGAGAGGAGGAAATCAGCCAGGGTTCCTGCTCCTGATCACTGACCAGTGACCACTGGGTTAGAGAGCGGGGAATTCAGCCTGGGTTCCTGCTCCTGATCATTTTCCAGTGACCCCTGGGTTAGAGAGAGGGGAAATCAGCCAGGGTTCCTGCTCCTGATCACTGTCCAGTGACCCCTGAGTTAGAGAGAGGGGAAATCAGCCAGGGTTCCTGCTCCTGATCATTGTCCAGTGACCCCTGGGTTAGAGAGAGGGGAAATCAGCCAGGGTTCTTGCTCCTGATCACTGTCCAGTGACCCCTGGGTTAGAGAGAGAGGTGAAATCAGCCAGGGTTCCTGCTCCTGATCACAGTCCAGTGACCCCTGGGTTAGAGAGAGAGGGGAAATCAGCCAGGGTACCTGCTCCTGATCACTGCCCAATGACCACTGGCTTGGAGAGAGAGGGAATCAGCCAGGGTTCCTGCTCCTGATCGCTGTCCAGTGACCCCTGGGTTAGAGAGAGGGGAAATCAGCCAGGGTTCCTGCTCCTGATCACTGCCCAGTGACCCCTGGGTTAGAGAGAGGGGAAATCAGCCAGGGTTCCTGCTCCTGATCACTGCCCAGTGACCCCTGGGTTAGAGAGAGAGGGAAATCAGCCAGGGTTCCTGCTCCTGATCACTGTCCAGTGACCCCTGGGTTAGAGAGAGAGGTGAAATCAGCCAGGGTTCCTGCTCCTGATCACTGCCCAGTGACCCCTGGGTTAGAGAGAGAGGGAAATCAGCCAGGGTTCCTGCTCCTGATCACTGTCCAGTGACCCCTGGGTTAGAGAGAGAGGTGAAATCAGCCAGGGTTCCTGCTCCTGATCACTGCCCAGTGACCCCTGGGTTAGAGAGAGGGGAAATCAGCCAGGGTTCCTGCTCCTGATCATTGTCCAGTGAACCCTGGGTTGAGAGAGTGGAAATCAGCCTGGCTTCCTGCTCCTGATCACAGTCCAGTGACCCCTGGGTTAGAGAGAGAGGGGAAATCTGCCAGGGTTCATGCTCCTGATCACTATCCAGAGATCCCTGGGTTAGAGAGAGGGGAATTCAGCCAGGGTTCCTGCTCCTGATCACAGTCCAGTGACCCCTGGGTTAGAGAGAGAGGGAAATCAGCCAGGGTTCCTGCTCCTGATCACTGCACAGTGAACCCTGGGTTAGAGAGAGAGGGAAATCAGCCAGGGTTCATGCTCCTGATCACAGTCCAGTGACCCCTGGGTTAGAGAGAGGGGAAATCAGCCAGGGTTCATGCTCCTGATCACTATCCACTGACCCCTGGGTTAGAGAGAGAGGGAAATCAGCCAGGATTCCTGCTCCTGATCACAGTCCAGTGAACCCTGGGTTAGAGAGAGGGGAAATCAGCCAGGGTTCATGCTCCTGATCACTATCCACTGACCCCTGGGTTAGAGAGAGGTGAAATCAGCCAGGATTCCTGCTCCTGATCACTGCCCAGTGACCCCTGGGTTAGAGAGAGAGGGAAATCAGCCAGTGTTCCTGCTCCTGATCACTGCCCAGTGAACCCTGGGTGAGAGAGAGTGGAAATCAGCCTGGGTTCCTGCTCCTGATCACTGCCCAGTGACCCCTGGGTTAGAGAGAGAGGGGAATTCAGCCAGGGTTCCTGCTCCTGATCACTGTCCAGTGACCCCTGGGTTAGAGAGGGGAAATCAGCCAGGGTTTCTGCTCCTGATCACTGCCCAGTGACCCCTGGGTTAGAGAGAGGGGAAATCAGCCAGGGTTCCTGCTCCTGATCACTGCCCAGTGACCCCTGGGTTAGAGAGAGGGGAAATCAGCCAGGGTTCCTGCTCCTGATCACAGTCCAGTGACCCCTGGTTTAGAGAGAGAGGGCAATCAGCCTGGGTTCCTGCTGCTGATCACTGCCCAGTGACCCCTGAGTTAGAGAGAGAGGAAATCAGCTGGGGTTCCTGCTCCTGATCACAGTCCAGTGACCCCTGGGTTAGAGAGAGGGGGAACCAGCCAGGGTTCCTGCTCCTGATCACTGTCCAGTGACTCCTGGGTTAGAGAGAGGGGAAATCAGCCAGGGTTCCTGCTCCTGATCATTGTCCAGTGACCCCTGGGTTAGAGAGACAGGTGAAATCAGCCAGGGTTCATGCTCCTGATCACTATCCAGTGACCCCTGGTTAGAGAGAGAGGGAAATCAGCGAGAGTTCCTGCTCCTGATCATTGTCCATTAACCCCTGGGTTAGAGAGAGGGGAAACCAGCCCGGGTTCCAGCTCCTGATCACTATCCAGTGACCTCTGAGTTAGAGAGAGGGGGAACCAGCCAGGGTTCCTGCTCCTGATCACTGTCCAGTGACCCCTGGGTTAGAGAGAGAGGGGAAATCAGCCAGGGTTCCTGCTCCTGATCACTGTCCAGTGACCCCTGGGTTAGAGAGAGAGGGGAAATCAGCCAGGGTTCCTGCTCCTGATCACTGCCCAGTGACCCCTGGGTTAGAGAGAGGGGAAATCAGCCAGGGTTCCTGCTCCTGATCACTGCCCAGTGACCCCTGGGTTAGAGAGAGAGGGAAATCAGCCAGGGTTCCTGCTCCTGATCACTGTCCAGTGACCCCTGGGTTAGAGAGAGAGGTGAAATCAGCCAGGGTTCCTGCTCCTGATCACTGCCCAGTGACCCCTGGGTTAGAGAGAAAGGGAAATCAGCCAGGGTTCCTGCTCCTGATCACTGTCCAGTGACCCCTGGGTTAGAGAGAGAGGTGAAATCAGCCAGGGTTCCTGCTCCTGATCACTGCCCAGTGACCCCTGGGTTAGAGAGAGGGGAAATCAGCCAGGGTTCCTGCTCCTGATCACTATCCAGAGATCCCTGGGTTAGAGAGAGGGGAAATCAGCCAGGGTTCCTGCTCCTGATCACAGTCCAGTGACCCCTGGGTTAGAGAGAGAGGGAAATCAGCCAGGGTTCCTGCTCCTGATCACAGTCCAGTGACCCCTGGGTTAGAGAGAGAGCGAAATCAGCCAGGGTTCATGCTCCTGATCACAGTCCAGTGAACCCTGGGTTAGAGAGAGGGAAATCAGCCAGGGTTCCAGCTCCTGATCACTGTCCAGTGAACCCTGGGTTAGAGAGAGAGGGGAAATCAGCCAGGGTTCATGCTCCTGATCACAGTCCAGTGACCCCTGGGTTAGAGAGAGGGGAAATCAGCCAGGGTTCATGCTCCTGATCACTATCCACTGACCCCTGGGTTAGAGAGAGAGAGGGGAAATCAGCCAGGATTCCTGCTCCTGATCACAGTCCAGTGAACCCTGGGTTAGAGAGAGGTGAAATCAGCCAGGATTCCTGCTCCTGATCACTGCCCAGTGACCCCTGGGTTAGAGAGAGAGGGAAATCAGCCAGTGTTCCTGCTCCTGATCACTGCCCAGTGAACCCTGGGTTAGAGAGAGAGGGGATTTCAGCCAGGGTTCCTGCTCCTGATCACTGCCCAGTGACCCCTGGGTTAGAGAGAGAGGGGAATTCAGCCAGGGTGTCAGGGTTGGGGAGCCACGGGGCCGTATAAATACGAGGCCGTGCTCTCCAGGCAAAGGTAGGATCTGGACCCAAGTGCAGAAACCAGACAAGAGACAAATATACAATACTTTGTTTGAACTTTACTAAATTCACACATAACCAGATTAACACAAGGGACACAGCAATATACATAAGAACTAGAGACAAGAGAACTAGAGACAAGTTACAAGACAGCTAGTCAAGATAGGAACTCAGGACAGCTTCCATGAGGAAGCCCACTTGTCTATACTGAGCTTGCGACAAGCTACCACAAGGGGCAACCAGCTTGCCGAGGCACAACTCCAGACAAGCTACCCCAAGGATAATCGGCTTATCAATGCAAGGCTCAAGACAAGATCCCAACGGCTCCCACATAGCAACACGCCAGTCCAAACAGCACCCCACCAAGACAAGCAGCTCAACAGAACAAGACCCAAATACATCTTAAATCCAGAGACAAGAACACAGACCTAGATACATAGCTCGAGAGAACTAGAACACAGACTTAGATACATAGCTCAAGAGAACTAGAACACAGACTTAGATACATAGCTCAAGAGAACTATGGCAGCCAGCTTGTGAAGGCAAGCTGCCATAGAGGAAAGGCTAGTCACAGAGAACCTAGTCAAGACAAGGAACATTGTCAAGACTAACACCCTAGTGAGAACTGAGCACTGAGTGAAACAACAACAGAACTTATATACCAAGAAAACCAGGTGCCACCCATAAACAGCTAACAGGCTGATTAAAAACTAACAGGGTTAGGAACAATTAACACCAGAAAACGAGAAACAATTAACAAAAGAACAGTGAAGGTGCCATCTAGAGGTTACAAAAAGGAACTGACTGGCACCCTCACACAGGGTTCCTGCTCCTGATCACTGTCCAGTGACCCCTGGGTTAGAGAGAGGGGAAATCAGCCAGGGTTCCTGCTCCTGATCACTGTCCAGTGACCCCTGGGTTAGAGAGAGAGGGGAAATCAGCCAGGGTTCCTGCTCCTGATCACAGTCCAGTGACCCCTGGGTTAGAGAGAGGGGAAATCAGCCAGGGTTCGTGCTCCTGATCACTGTCCAATGACCCTTGGGTTAGAGAGAGAGGTGAAAGCAGCCAGGGTTCCTGCTCCTGATTACAGTCCAGTGAACCCTGGGTTAGAGAGAGAGGGGAAATCAGCCAGGGTTCTTGCTCCTGATCACTGTCCAGTGACCCCTGGGTTAGAGAGAGAGGTGAAATCAGCCAGGGTTCCTGCTCCTGATCACAGTCCAGTGACCCCTGGGTTAGAGAGAGAGGGGAAATCAGCCAGGGTACCTGCTCCTGATCACTGCCCAATGACCACTGGCTTGGAGAGAGGGGGAATCTGCCAGGGTTCCTGCTCCTGATCGCTGTCCAGTGACCCCTGGGTTAGAGAGAGGGGAAATCAGCCAGGGTTCCTGCTCCTGATCACTGCCCAGTGACCCCTGGGTTAGAGAGAGGGGAAATCAGCCAGGGTTCCTGCTCCTGATCACTGCCCAGTGACCCCTGGGTTAGAGAGAGAGGGAAATCAGCCAGGGTTCCTGCTCCTGATCACTGTCCAGTGACCGCTGGGTTAGAGAGAGAGGTGAAATCAGCCAGCGTTCCTGCTCCTGATCACTGCCCAGTGACCCCTGGGTTAGAGAGAGAGGGAAATCAGCCAGGGTTCCTGCTCCCGATCACTGTCCAGTGACCCCTGGGTTAGAGAGAGAGGTGAAATCAGCCAGGGTTCCTGCTCCTGATCACTGCCCAGTGACCCCTGGGTTAGAGAGAGGGGAAATCAGCCAGGGTTCCTGCTCCTGATCATTGTCCAGTGAACCCTGGGTTGAGAGAGTGGAAATCAGCCTGGGTTCCTGCTCCTGATCACAGTCCAGTGACCCCTGGGTTAGAGAGAGAGGGGAAATCAGCCAGGGTTCATGCTCCTGATCACTGTCCAGTGATTCCTGGGTTAGAGAGTGGAAATCAGCCAGGGTTCCTGCTCCTGATCACTATCCAGAGATCCCTGGGTTAGAGAGAGGGGAAATCAGCCAGGGTTCCTGCTCCTGATCACAGTCCAGTGACCCCTGGGTTAGAGAGAGAGGGAAATCAGCCAGGGTTCCTGCTCCTGATCACAGTCCAGTGACCCCTGGGTTAGAGAGAGAGCGAAATCAGCCAGGGTTCATGCTCCTGATCACAGTCCAGTGACCCCTGGGTTAGAGAGAGGGAAAATCAGCCGGGGTTCCAGCTCCTGATCACTGCCCAGTGAACCCTGGGTTAGAGAGAGAGGGAAATCAGCCAGGGTTCCTGCTCCTGATCACTGCACAGTGAACCCTGGGTTAGAGAGAGAGGGAAATCAGCCAGGGTTCATGCTCCTGATCACAGTCCAGTGACCCCTGGGTTAGAGAGAGGGGAAATCAGCCAGGGTTCATGCTCCTGATCACTATCCACTGACCCCTGGGTTAGAGAGAGAGGGAAATCAGCCAGGATTCCTGCTCCTGATCACAGTCCAGTGAACCCTGGGTTAGAGAGAGGGGAAATCAGCCAGGGTTCATGCTCCTGATCACTATCCACTGACCCCTGGGTTAGAGAGAGGTGAAATCAGCCAGGATTCCTGCTCCTGATCACTGCCCAGTGACCCCTGGGTTAGAGAGAGAGGGAAATCAGCCAGTGTTCCTGCTCCTGATCACTATCCACTGACCCCTGGGTTAGAGAGAGAGGGGAATTCAGCCAGGGTTCCTGCTCCTGATCACTGTCCAGTGACCCCTGGGTTAGAGAGGGGAAATCAGCCAGGGTTTCTGCTCCTGATCACTGCCCAGTGACCCCTGGGTTAGAGAGAGGGGAAATCAGCCAGGGTTCCTGCTCCTGATCACTGCCCAGTGACCCCTGGGTTAGAGAGAGGGGAAATCAGCCAGGGTTCCTGCTCCTCATCACAGTCCAGTGACCCCTGGTTTAGAGAGAGAGGGCAATCAGCCTGGGTTCCTGCTGCTGATCACTGCCCAGTGACCCCTGAGTTAGAGAGAGAGGAAATCAGCTGGGGTTCCTGCTCCTGATCACAGTCCAGTGACCCCTGGGATAGAGAGAGAGGGAAATCAGCCAGGGTTCCTGCTCCTGATCACAGTCCAGTGACCCCTGGGTTAGAGAGAGGGGGAACCAGCCAGGGTTCCTGCTCCTGATCACTGTCCAGTGACCCCTGGGTTAGAGAGAGAGGGAAATCAGCCAGGGTTCCTGCTCCTGATCACAGTCCAGTGACACCTGGGTGAGAGAGAGAGGGAAATCAGCCAGGGTTCGTGCTCCTGATCACTGTCCAGTGACTCCTGGGTTAGAGAGAGGGGAAATCAGCCCGGGTTCCAGCTCCTGATTACAGTCCAGTGAACCCTGGGTTAGAGAGAGGGGAAATCAGCCAGGGTTCCTGCTCCTGATTACAGTCCAGTGACCCCTGGGTTAGAGAGAGGGGGAACCAGCCAGGGTTCCTGCTCCTGATCACTGTCCAGTGACTCCTGGGTTAGAGAGAGGGGAAATCAGCCAGGGTTCCTGCTCCTGATCATTGTCCAGTGACCCCTGGGTTAGAGAGACAGGTGAAATCAGCCAGGGTTCATGCTCCTGATCACTATCCAGTGACCCCTGGTTAGAGAGAGAGGGAAATCAGCGAGAGTTCCTGCTCCTGATCATTGTCCATTAACCCCTGGGTTAGAGAGAGGGGAAACCAGCCCGGGTTCCAGCTCCTGATCACTATCCAGTGACCCCTGAGTTAGAGAGAGGGGGAACCAGCCAGGGTTCCTGCTCCTGATCACTGTCCAGTGACCCCTGGGTTAGAGAGAGAGGGGAAATCAGCCAGGGTTCCTGCTCCTGATCACTGTCCAGTGACCCCTGGGTTAGAGAGAGGGGAAATCAGCCAGGGTTCGTGCTCCTGATCACTGTCCAACGACCCTTGGGTTAGAGAGAGAGGTGAAAGCAGCCAGGGTTCCTGCTCCTGATTACAGTCCAGTGAACCCTGGGTTAGAGAGAGAGGGGAAATCAGCCAGGGTTCCTGCTCCTGATCACAGTCCAGTGACCCCTCGGTTAGAGAGAGGGGAAATCAGCCAGGGTTCCTGCTCCTGATCACTGCCCAGTGACCTCTGGGTTAGAGAGAGAGGGGAAATCAGCCAGGGTTCCTGCTCCTGATCACTATCCAGTGACCGCTGAGTTAGAGAGAGGAGGAAATCAGCCAGGGTTCCTGCTCCTGAACACTATCCAGTGACGCCTGGTTAGAGAGAAGGGAAGTCAGCCTGGGTTCCTGCTCCTGATCACTGCCCAGTGACCCCTGGGTTAGAGAGAGAGGGAAATCAGCCAGGGTTCATGCTCCTGATCACTATCCAGTGACCCCTGGGTTAGAGAGAGGGGAAATCAGCCCGGGTTCCTGCTCCTGATCACTGCCCAGTGACCCCTGGGTTAGAGAGAGAGGGAAATCAGCCAGGATTCATGCTCCTGATCACTGCCCAGTGACCCCTGGGTTAGAGAGAGGGGAAATCAGCCAGGGTTCCTGCTCCTGATCACAGCCCAGTGACCCCTGGTTTAGAGAGAGGGGGAACCAGCCAGGGTTCCTGCTCCTGATCACTGTCCAGTGACCCCTGGGTTAGAGATAGAGGGGAAATCAGCCAGGGTTCCTGCTCCTGATCACAGTCCAGTGACCCCTGGGTTAGAGAGAGGGGAAATCAGCCAGGGTTCGTGCTCCTGATCACTGTCCAATGACCCTTGGGTTAGAGAGAGATGAAAGCAGCCAGGGTTCCTGCTCCTGATTACAGTCCAGTGAACCCTGGGTTAGAGAGAGAGGGGAAATCAGCCAGGGTTCCTGCTCCTGATCACTGCCCAGTGACCTCTGGGTTAGAGAGAGAGGGGAAATCAGCCAGGATTCATGCTCCTGATCACTGTCCAGTGACCCCTGGGTTAGAGAGAGGGGAAATCAGCCTGGGTTCCTGCTCCTGATCACTGCCCAGTGACCCCTGGTTTAGAGAGAGAGGGGAAATCAGCCGGGGTTCCTGCTCCTGATCACAGTCCAGTGACCCCTGGGTTAGAGAGACAGGTGAAATCAGCCAGGGTTCCTGCTCCTTATCACAGTCCAGTGACACCTGGGTTAGAGAGAGAGGGGAAATCAGCCAGGGTTCATGCTCCTGATCACTATCCAGTGACCCCTGGGTTAGAGAGAGGGGAAACAGCCAGGGTTCCTGCTCCTGATCATTGTCCAGTGACCCCTGGGTTAGAGAGAGAGGGAAATCAGCCAGGGTTCCAGGTCCTGATCACTATCCAGTGACCTAGAGAGAGGGGGAACCATCCAGGGTTCATGCTCCTGATCATTGTCCAGTGACCCGTGGGTTAGAGAGAGGGGAAATGAGCCAGGGTTCGTGCTCCTGATCTCTGTCCAGTGATCCCTGGGTTAGAGAGAGGGGAAATCAGGCAGGGTTCCTGCTCCTGATCACTGCCCAGTGACCCCTGGGTTAGAGAGAGGGGAAAATCAGCCAGGGTTCCTGCTCCTGATCATTGTCCAGTGACCCCTGGGTTAGAGAGAGAGGGAAATCAGCCAGGGTTATTTAAATCATGTTGCGAGAAAGGGAAATAGTTTGTGCCCCCGTTTGTACCTCAGAGTCTTAGAGACGGAGGGAACGGCAACAGAAAAAGAGGAAACAACATCTCCAAAAATTGATCCCAGCTCATCGCCAAGGCTGGGGATAGATAACCTCGCCGCCTTCTTAGGAAGTTTAACCACTTTATTCACTTTCTGATTGGAGCTCCGTTTGGAATTAGACTTTATTTTGTCGGATGTTTAACGACAGCATTGAAGGGGGAAGGAGAAACTTGGAGCAACTTCTTCTGTCAAAGCTGCAGTGAGACTTGAAAGATTTTAACGATTTTTAATGAACTTTTCACCAAAAATGAGTGTAAAAAACACTTTTTCCCCCTAAGTTTCGAACATGATTTTGGAAGAGACTGAAGCAAAAGCCAATTTCCCCCTCACCTAAACAAGTTTCAACCAGGTCTTGAAGTCCAAACGCTTTTAAAGTGCTCTGAAATGGTTAAAATGTTTTCAAATTGAAATATCTCAAGATTTGATTTTGAGTGATTGACTGAAGTGAGTAGCTTTACACAAACTTGCAACCATGGTGTTGAGGAGGGGGAAGGTAGGGGAGGATTTGTAGGAGTTACAGATTACTTTTTAATGACTTTTTAAAAATATACCATTAAGACATTTAGGAAGAGAACCAAGAAAGGGGAAAAACACAAACCATTTTATAATGTCTGTCGTTCGATAGTCCTAACAAGTCGCAGGAATAACGTAAATATAGATTTCCTCTTAAACATTTAGTGGAGTGTTAATTGAAGCAAGAGTTATGTAATGATGTATAAAAATTGCAGGAAGCTACTTTAGAAGAAACCACTCTTTGTTTATTGAGAGAGACACAGAAAATACATTGATTAAAGTGATAACGTACAATTCGATTTGGTTTGAATGTTTGAAATAGGAGATTAACATTTGTGAGTATAATGAAGTTTGTTTCCTGCTTTTAATTGCGAAGTACCTAAAATAATTCAACACTCCTTGTGACAAGAGCAGGGATTAATATTGTGGAGAATGTTTGAGAGAAAAACATTAGAAGCGAAATTGGTCAATTATAAATCTTTACGTCAACATATCAGTAAACATTTGCAAGTCAGTCTGACTGGTTTTGCTGTCCAGGAAGAAAAACAAGTGTTTATTTCTGTTAAGTCATAGCTTTGCCTGCTTTTTGTTTATAATTCAGTGACACAAATTGTGTGTATATTTGTAAATTGTAAAATAACAGCAATAAATCACATTTCTGTGACATTCTTTCTGTCTTAAACGATTCAATTTGTGGCTCGGAATCTAGAAGCTTCTTTAACTGAAAGGTTTGAATGGTTAAAGTTGATCTCAGCTATCAAAAGCTGTTTGCGACATTCCTGCATTGTGGAACAGCATGATGTCTTTGCAGAGACAGGAATTCGCATTGTTGAATGGAGGTTTTTCTGATCTGTTGCATCCTGTGTAGATCAGAAACAGGTAAAGATGTTCATAGTAAACAGCCCAAGACAATGAAATGCTAAAACAATGTCTGGCCAATGTCAGAGACTTCAAGCACAGGACATGTGGAATATACAAAACCCCATAGCCCTGTATCAATCCCAAACTAATCACACTGCCCCGATCTCTCCCGATAGCCCTGTATCAATCCCAAACTATTCCCAATGCCTCGCTCTCTCCCCATAGCCCTGTATCAATCCCCAAACTAATCCCACTGCCCCGCTCTCTCCCCATAGCCCTGTATCAATCCGCAAACTAATCCCGCTGCCCCGCTCACTCCCCATAGCCCTGTATCAATCCCAAACTAATCCCAGTGCCCCGCTCACTCCCGATAGCCCTGTATGAATCCAAAACTAATCCCAAAGCCCCACTCTCTCCCCATAGTCCTGTATCAATCCCAAACTAATCCCAATGCCCCGCTCTCTCCCCATAGCCCTGTTTCAATCCCCAAACTAATCCCACTGCCCCGCTCTCTCCCCATAGCCCTGTATCAATCCCAAACTAATCCCACTGCCCCGCTCTCTCCCCATAGCCCTTTATCAATCCCAAACTAATCCCACTGCCCTGCTCTCTCCCCATAGCCCTGTATCAATCCCAAACTAATCCCACTGCCCCGCTCTATCCCCATAGCCCTGTATCAATCCCCAAACTAATCCCACTGCCCTGCTCTCTCCCCATAGCCCTGTATCAATCCCCAAACTAATCCCACTGCCCCGCTCTCTCCCCATACCCTGTATCAATCCCCAAACTAATCCCACGGCCCTGCTGACTCCCCATAGCCCTGTATCAATCCCCAATCTAATCCCACTGCCCCGCTCTCTCCCCATAGCCCTGTATCAATCCCAAACTAATCCCAGTGCCTCGCTTTCCCCCCATTGCTCTGTCTTGATCCCAAACTAACCCCACTGCCCTGCTCTCCCCCCATAGCCCTGAATCAATCCCAAACTAATCCCACTGCCCCACTCTCTCCCCATAGCCCTGCATCAATCCCAAACTAATCCCTCTGCACCACTGTCTGCCCATAGCCCTGCATCATTCCCAAACTAATCCCACTGCCCCACTCTCCCCCCATCGCCCTGAATCAATCCCAAACTAATCCCACTGCCCTGCTCTCCCCCCATAGCCCTGAATCAATCCCAAACTAATCCCACTGCCCTGCTCTCCCCCCATAGCCCTGTATCAATCCCCAAACTAATCCCACTGCCCCGCTCTCTCCCCATAGCCCTGTATCAATCCCCAAACTAATCCCACTGCCCCGCTCTCTCCCCATAGACCTGTACCACCCCCAAACTAATCCCACTGCCCCGCTCTCTCCCCATAGCCCTGTATCAATCCCAAACTAATCCCACTATCTCGCTTTCCCCCCATAGCTCTGTCTTGATCCCAAACTAATCCCACTGCCCTGCTCTCCCCCCATAGCCCTGAATCAATCGCAAACTAATCCCACTGCCCCACTCTCTCCCCATAGCCCTGCCTCAATCCCAAACTTTTCCCAATAGCCCTGCATCAATTCCAAACTAATCCCTCTGCCCCACTCTCTGCCCATAGCCCTGCATCATTCCCAAACTAACCCCACTGCTACGTTCTCTCCCCATAGCCCTGGGAGTGTTTGATGGGACAGTGTAGAGGGAGCATTACTATATATATCTAACCCGTGCAGCACCTGCCTTGGGAATGTTTGATGGGACAGTGTAGAGGGAGGTTTTTGTCTGTATCTAACCCGTGCGGTACCTGCCTTGGGAGTGTTTGATGGGACAGTGTAGAGGGAGCATTACTCTATATCTAACCCGTGCTGTACCTGACCTGGGAGTGTTTGATGGGACAGCGTAGAGGGAGCATTACTCCATATCTAACCCGTGCTGTACCTGCCCTGGGAGTTTTTGATGGGCTGGTTTAAAGAGAGCTTTTCTCTATCGATTCTGCAGCAAACCTTGATAGATTGCAAGTCCGGGGATTCAGCGCATACACAGCGCAGACGGAAACACGGAACTTGCGGGGCCTCTACCAAGGTCTAAGTCGTTGGTACGGGGACCATGATTTCAGGGCCATTCTCTTTGTTTGATGTAATCCTTCACTCCTGTGCATAAGACAGTGAGTCTCACGGCCTAAAATTCATTCAAATCTCAGTAAGAATACCCAGAACAGACTTTAATTGTCTTTTATTTGCTTCATTTTTCTACGGTGTACCCAGATATCTGCAGACCAACATTCATCCGCATGTGAATCCCTCCTCTGCATTAAATCAATTCACGGTAACACTTTCATTTAATCTACCGAGTTTCAGTATTAAAATATACCAGGAGATCCAGGCACGTTTTGATAAAGCAGATTAACAATGAGTTCAGTGGGGAAATTTAGCAAACAACAGGCCGATTTTAATATGATAAGGCAGGATCTGTCCAAAGTGGACTGGGAACAGCTACTTGACAACCCTCTGTCTCAGTCCCAAACTAATCCCACTGCCCTGCTCTCTCCTGTTAGCCCTTTATCAATCGCCAACCTAATCCCACTGCCCCGCTCTCTCCCCATAGCCCTGTATCAGTCCCCAACCTAATCCCACTGCCCCGCTCTCCCCCCATAGCCCTACATCAATCCTAAACTAATCCCACTGCCCCGCTCTCTCCCCATAGTCCTGCATCAATCCCAAACTAATCACACTGCCCCGCTCTCTCCCCATAGCCCTGTATCAATCCCAAACTATTCCCACTGCCCCGCTCTCTCCCTATAGCCCTGTATCAATCCCAAACTAATCCCACTGCCCCGCTCACTCCCCATAGCCCTGTATCAATCCGCAAACTAATCCCAAAGCCCCACTCCCTCCCCATAGCCCTGTATCAATCCCAAACTAATCACACTGCCCCGATCTCTCCCGATAGCTCTGTATCAATCCCAAACTATTCCCAATGCCTCGCTCGCTCCCGATAACCCTGTATCAATCCCAAACTAATCAGACTGCCCTGCTCTCACCCCATAGCCCTGTATCAATCCCCAAACGAATCCCACTGCCCCGCTCTCTTCCGATTGCCCTGTATCAATTCCAAACTAATCACACTGCCCCGCTCTCTCCCCATAGCCCTGTATCAATCCCCAAACTAATCCCACTGCCCCGCTCTCTCCCCATAGCTCTGTATCAATCCCAAACTAATCCCACTGCCCTGCACTCTCCCCATAGCCCTGTATCAATCCCAAACAAATCCCACTGCCCCGCTCTCACCCCATAGCCCTGTATCAAATCCCAAACTAATCCCACTGCCCCGCTCTCTCTGGATAGCCCTGTATCAATCCCAAACTATTCCCACTGCCCCGCTCACTCCCCATAGCCCTGTATCAATCCCCAAACTAATCCCACTGCCCCGCTCTCTCCCCATAGCCCTGTATCAATCCCCAAGCTAATCCCACTGTCCCGCTCTCTCCCCATAGTCCTGTATCAATCCCAAACTAATCAAACTGCCCCGCTGTCTCCCCATTGCCCTGTATCAATCCCAAACTATTCCCACTGCCCCGCTCACTCCCCATAGCCCTGTATCAATCCCCAAACTAATCCCACTGCCCCGCTCACTCCCCATAGCCCTGTATCAATCACAAACTAATCCCAGTGCCCCGCTCACTCCCGATAGCCCTGTATCAATCCAAAACTAATCCCAATGCCCCGCTCTCTCCCCATAGCCCTGTTTCAATCCCCAAACTAATTCCACTGCCCTGCTCTCTCCCCATAGCCCTGTATCAATCCCAAACTAATCCCACTGCCCCGCTCTCTCCCCATAGCCCTGTATCAATCCCAAACTAATCCCACTGCCCCGCTCTCTCCCCATAGCCCTGTATCAATCCCCAAACTAATCCCACTGCCCTGCTCTCTCCCCATAGCCCTGCATTAATCCCAAACTAATCCCACTGCCTCGCTTTCCCCCCATAGCTCTGTCTTGATCCCAAACTAATCCCACTGCTCTGCTCTCCCCCCATAGCCCTGAATCAATCCCAAACTAATCCCACTGCCCCACTCTCTCCCCATAGCCCTGCATCAATCCCAAACTAACCCCACTGCCACGTTCTCTCCCCATAGTCCTGGGAGTGTTAGATGGGACAGTGTAGAGGGAGCATTGCTATATATATCTAACCCGTGCAGCACCTGCCTTGGGAATGTTTGATGGGACAGTGTAGAGGGAGCTTTTTGTCTGTATCTAACCCGTGCAGTACCTGCCTTGGGAGTGTTTGATGGGACAGTGTAGAGGGAGCTTCACTCTGTATCTAACCTGTGTTGTTCCTGCCCTGGGAGTTTTTGATCGGCTGGTTTAAAGACAGCTTTACTCTATCGATTCTGTAGCAAACCTTGATAGATTGCAAGTCCGGGGATTCAGCGCATACACAGCGCAGACGGAAACACGGAACTTGCGGGGCCTCTACCAAGGCCTAAGTCATTGGTACGGAGACCATGATTTCAGGGCCATTATCTTTGTTTGATGTAATCCTTCTCTCCTGTGTATAAGACAGTGAGTCTCACGGCCTAAAATTCATTCAAATCTCAGTAGGAATACCCAGAACAGACTTTAATTGTCTTTTATTTGCTTCATTTTTCTAAGGTGTACACAGATATCTGCAGACCAACATTCATCCGCATGTGAATCCCTCCTCTTCATTTAAATCAAATCACGGTAACACTTTTATTTAATCTACCGAGGTTCAGTATTGAAATATACCAGGAGATCCAGGCACGTTTTGATAAAGCAGATTAACCGTGAGTTCAGTGGGGAAATTTAGCAAACAACAGGCCGATTTTAATATGATAAGGCAGCAACTGTCCAAAGTGGACGAGGAACAGCTACTTGACAACCCTCTGTCTCAATCCCAAACTAATCCCACTGCCCCACTCTCTCCCCATAGCCCTGCCTCAATCCCAAACTTTTCCCAATAGCCCTGCATCAATTCCAAACTAATCCCTCTGCCCCACTCTCTGCCCATAGCCCTGCATCATTCCCAATCTAACCCCACTGCTACGTTCTCTCCCCATAGCCCTGGGAGTGTTTGATGGGACAGTGTAGAGGGAGCATTACTATATATATCTAACCCGTGCAGCACCTGCCTTGGGAATGTTTGATGGGACAGTGTAGAGGCAGCTTTTTGTCTGTATCTAACCTGTGCGGTACCTGCCTTGGGAGTGTTTCATGGGACAGTGTAGAGGGAGCATTACTCTATATGTAACCCGTGCTGTACCTGCCTTGGGAGTGTTTGATGGGACAGCGTAGAGGGAGCTTTACTCTGTATCTAACCCGTGCAGTACCTGCGTTGGGAGTGTTTGATGGGACAGTGTAGAGGGAGCTTCACTCTGCATCTAACCCGTCTTGTTCCTGCCCTGGGAGTTTTTGATGGGCTGGTTTAAAGAGAGCTTTACTCTATCGATTCTGTAGCAAACCTTGATAGATTGCAAGTCCGGGGATTCAGCGCATACACAGCGCAGACGGAAACACGGAACTTGCGGGGCCTCTACCAAGGCCTAAGTCGTTGGTACGGAGACCATGATTTCAGGGCCATTATCTTTGTTTGATGTAATCCTTCACTCCTGTGTATAAGACAGTGAGTCTCACGGCCTAAAATTCATTCAAATCTCAGTAGGAATACCCAGAACAGACTTTAATTGTCTTTTATTTGCTTCATTTTTCTAAGGTGTACCCAGATATCTGCAGACCAACATTCATCCGCATGTGAATCCCTCCTCTGCATTTAACTCAAATCACGGTAACACTTTTATTTAATCTACCAAGGTTCAGTATTGAAATATACCAGGAGATCCAGGCACGTTTTGATAAAGCAGATTAACAATGAGTTCAGTGGGGAAATTTAGCAAACAACAGGCCGATTTTAAGGCAGGATCTGTCCAAAGTGGACTAGGAACAGCTACTTGACAACCCTCTGTCTCAGCCCCAAACTAATCCCACTGCCCTGCTCTCTCCTGTTAGCCCTTTATCAATCGCCAACCGAATCCCACTGCCTCGCTCTCTCCCCATAGCCCTGTATCAGTCCCCAACCTAATCCCACTGCCCCGCTCTCTCCCCATAGCTCTGTATCAATCCCAAATTAATCCCACTGCCCCGCACTCTCCCCATAGCCCTGTATCAATTACAAACAAATCACACTGCCCCGCTCTCACCCCATAGCCCTGTATCAAATCCCAAACTAATCCCACTGCCCCGCTCTCTCCCCATAGCCCTGTATCAATCCCAAACTAATCCCACTGCCCCGCTCTCTCCCCATAGCCCTGTATCAATCTCAAAGGGGAAATCATCCAGGGTACCTGCTCCTGATCACTGCCCAATGACCACTGGCTTAGAGAGAGGGGGAATCAGCCAGGGTTCCTGCTCCTGATCGCTGTCCAGTGACCCCTGGGTTAGAGAGAGGGGAAATCAGCCAGGGTTCCTGCTCCTGATCACTGCCCAGTGACCCCTGGGTTAGAGAGAGGGGAAATCAGCCAGGGTTCCTGCTCCTGATCACTGCCCAGTGACCCCTGGGTTAGAGAGAGAGGGAAATCAGCCAGGGTTCCTGCTCCTGATCACTGTCCAGTGACCCCTGGGTTAGAGAGAGGGGGAAATCAGCCGGGGTTCCTGCTCCTGATCACTGCCCAGTGACTCCTGGGTTAGAGAGAGGAGGAAATCAGCCAGGGTTCCTGCTCCTGATCACTGACCAGTGACCACTGGGTTGGAAAGAGGGGAAATCAGCCAGGGTTCCTGCTCCTGATCACTGCCCAGTGACCCCTGGGTTGGAAAGAGGGGAAATCAGCCAGGGTTCCTGCTCCTGATCACTGCCCAGTGACCCCTGGTTTAGAGAGAGGGGGAAATCAGCCGGGGTTCCTGCTCCTGATCACTGCCCAGTGACTCCTGGGTTAGAGAGAGGAGGAAATCAGCCAGGGTTCCTGCTCCTGATCACTGACCAGTGACCACTGGGTTAGAGAGAGAGGGGAAATCAGCCAGGGTTCCTGCTCCTGATCACTGTCCAGTGACCACTGGGTTAGAGAGCGGGGAATTCAGCCAGGGTTCCTGCTCCTGATCATTGTCCAGTGACCCCTGGGTTAGAGAGAGGGGAAATCAGCCAGGGTTCCTGCTCCTGATCACTGTCCAGTGACCCCTGAGTTAGAGAGAGGGGAAATCAGCCAGGGTTCCTGCTCCTGATCATTGTCCAGTGACCCCTGGGTTAGAGAGAGGGGAAATCAGCCAGGGTTTCTGCTCCTGATCACTGTCCAGTGACCCCTGGGTTAGAGAGAGGGGGAAATCAGCCAGGGTTCATGCTCCTGATCACAGTCCAGTGACCCCTGGGTTAGAGAGAGGGGAAATCAGCCAGGGTTCTTGCTCCTGATCACTGTCCAGTGACCCCTGGGTTAGAGAGAGAGGTGAAATCAGCCAGGGTTCCTGCTCCTGATCACAGTCCAGTGACCCCTGGGTTAGAGAGAGAGGGGAAATCAGCCAGGGTACCTGCTCCTGATCACTGCCCAATGACCACTGGCTTGGAGAGAGGGGGAATCAGCCAGGGTTCCTGCTCCTGATCGCTGTCCAGTGACTCCGGGTTAGAGAGAGGGGAAATCAGCCAGGGTTCCTGCTCCTGATCACTGCCCAGTGACCCCTGGGTTAGAGAGAGGGGAAATCAGCCAGGGTTCCTGCTCCTGATCACTGCCCAGTGACCCCTGGGTTAGAGAGAGAGGGAAATCAGCCAGGGTTCCTGCTCCTGATCACTGTCCAGTGACCCCTGGGTTAGAGAGAGAGGTGAAATCAGCCAGGGTTCCTGCTCCTGATCACTGCCCAGTGACCCCTGGGTTAGAGAGAGAGGGAAATCAGCCAGGGTTCCTGCTCCTGATCACTGTCCAGTGACCCCTGGGTTAGAGAGAGAGGTGAAATCAGCCAGGGTTCCTGCTCCTGATCACTGCCCAGTGACCCCTGGGTTAGAGAGAGGGGAAATCAGCCAGGGTTCCTGCTCCTGATCATTGTCCAGTGAACCCTGGGTTGAGAGAGTGGAAATCAGCCTGGGTTCCTGCTCCTGATCACAGTCCAGTGACCCCTGGGTTAGAGAGAGAGGGGAAATCAGCCAGGGTTCATGCTCCTGATCACTGTCCAGTGACTCCTGGGTTAGAGAGGGGAAATCAGCCAGGGTTCCTGCTCCTGATCACTATCCAGAGATCCCTGGGTTAGAGAGAGGGGAAATCAGCCAGGGTTCCTGCTCCTGATCACAGTCCAGTGACCCCTGGGTTAGAGAGAGAGGGAAATCAGCCAGGGTTCCTGCTCCTGATCACAGTCCAGTGACCCCTGGGTTAGAGAGAGAGCGAAATCAGCCAGGGTTCATGCTCCTGATCACAGTCCAGTGACCCCTGGGTTAGAGAGAGGGAAAATCAGCCGGGGTTCCAGCTCCTGATCACTGCCCAGTGACCCCTGGGTTAGAGAGAGAGGGAAATCAGCCAGGGTTCATGCTCCTGATCACTATCCACTGACCCCTGGGTTAGAGAGAGAGGGAAATCAGCCAGGATTCCTGCTCCTGATCACAGTCCAGTGAACCCTGGGTTAGAGAGAGGGGAAATCAGCCAGGGTTCATGCTCCTGATCACTATCCACTGACCCCTGGGTTAGAGAGAGGTGAAATCAGCCAGGATTCCTGCTCCTGATCACTGCCCAGTGACCCCTGGGTTAGAGAGAGAGGGAAATCAGCCAGTGTTCCTGCTCCTGATCACTGCCCAGTGAACCCTGGGTGAGAGAGAGTGGAAATCAGCCTGGGTTCCTGCTCCTGATCACTGCCCAGTGACCCCTGGGTTAGAGAGAGAGGGGAATTCAGCCAGGGTTCCTGCTCCTGATCACTGTCCAGTGACCCCTGGGTTAGAGAGGGGAAATCAGCCAGGGTTTCTGCTCCTGATCACTGCCCAGTGACCCCTGGGTTAGAGAGAGGGGAAATCAGCCAGGGTTCCTGCTCCTGATCACTGCCCAGTGACCCCTGGGTTAGAGAGAGGGGAAATCAGCCAGGGTTCCTGCTCCTGATCACAGTCCAGTGACCCCTGGTTTAGAGAGAGAGGGCAATCAGCCTGGGTTCCTGCTGCTGATCACTGCCCAGTGACCCCTGAGTTAGAGAGAGAGGAAATCAGCTGGGGTTCCTGCCCTGTATCAATCACCAAACTAATCCCACTGCCCCGCTTTCTCCCCATAGCCCTGTATCAATCCCGAAACTAATCCCACTGCCCCGCTTTCTCCCCATAGCCCTGTATCAATCCCAAACAAATCCCACTACCCCGCTCTCTCCCCATAGCCCTGTATCAATCACCAAACTAATCCCACTGCCCCGCTTTCTCCCCATAGCCCTGTATCAATCCCGAAACTAATCCCACTGCCCCGCTTTCTCCCCATAGCCCTGTATCAATCCCCAAACTAATCCCAAAGCCCCACTCTCTCCCCATAGCCCTGTTTCAACCCCCAAACTAATCCCACTGCCCCGCTCTCTCCCCATGGCCCTGTATCAATCCCAAACTAATCCCACTGCTCTGCTCTCCCCCCATAGCCCTGAATCAATCCCAAACTAATCCCACTGCCCCACTCTCTCCCCATAGCCCTGTATCAATCCCCAAACTAATCCCACTGCCCTGCTCTCTCCCCGTAGCCCTGTATCAATCCCCAATCTAATCCCACTGCCCTGCTCTCTCCCCAAAGCCCTGTATCAATCCCAAAGTAATCCCACTGCCTCGCTTTCCCCCCATAGCTCTGTCTTGATCCCAAACTAATCCCACTGCTCTGCTCTCCCCCCATAGCCCTGAATCAATCCCAAACTAATCCCACTGCCCCACTCTCTCCCCATAGCCCTGCATCAATCCCAAACTAACCCCACTGCCACGTTCTCTCCCCATAGTCCTGGGAGTGTTAGATGGGACAGTGTAGAGGGAGCATTGCTATATATATCTAACCCGTGCAGCACCTGCCTTGGGAATGTTTGATGGGACAGTGTAGAGGGAGCTTTTTGTCTGTATCTAACCCGTGCAGTACCTGCCTTGGGAGTGTTTGATGGGACAGTGTAGAGGGAGCTTCACTCTGTATCTAATCTGTGTTGTTCCTGCCCTGGGAGTTTTTGATCGGCTGGTTTAAAGACAGCTTTACTCTATCGATTCTGTAGCAAACCTTGATAGATTGCAAGTCCGGGGATTCAGCGCATACACAGCGCAGACGGAAACACGGAACTTGCGGGGCCTCTACCAAGGCCTAAGTCATTGGTACGGAGACCATGATTTCAGGGCCATTATCTTTGTTTGATGTAATCCTTCTCTCCTGTGTATAAGACAGTGAGTCTCACGGCCTAAAATTCATTCAAATCTCAGTAGGAATACCCAGAACAGACTTTAATTGTCTTTTATTTGCTTCATTTTTCTAAGGTGTACACAGATATCTGCAGACCAACATTCATCCGCATGTGAATCCCTCCTCTTCATTTAAATCAAATCACGGTAACACTTTTATTTAATCTACCGAGGTTCAGTATTGAAATATACCAGGAGATCCAGGCACGTTTTGATAAAGCAGATTAACCGTGAGTTCAGTGGGGAAATTTAGCAAACAACAGGCCGATTTTAATATGATAAGGCAGCAACTGTCCAAAGTGGACGAGGAACAGCTACTTGACAACCCTCTGTCTCAGTCCCAAACTAATCCCACTGCCCTGCTCTCTCCTGTTAGCCCTTTATCAATCGCCAACCTAATCCCACTGCCCCGCTCTCTCCCCATAGCCCTGTATCAGTCCCCAACCTAATCCCACTGCCGCGCTCTCTCCCCATAGCCCTGTATCAATCACAAACTATTTCCACTGCCCTGCACTCTCCCCATAGCCCTGTATCAATCCCCAACGTAAGCCCACTGCCCGCTTTCTCCCCATAGCCCTGTGTTATATCGAAACAAATCCCACTGCCCGCTTTCTCCCCATAGCCCTGTGTTATATCCAAACTAATCCCACTGCCCCGCTTTCTCCCCATAGCTCTGTATCAATCCGAAACAAATCCCACAGCCCCGCTCTCTCCCCATAGCCCTGTATCAATCCCCAACATAAGTCCACTGCCCTGCTTTCTCCCCATAGCCCTGTGTTATATCCAAACAAATCCCACTGCACCGCTCTCTCCCCATAGCCCTGTATCAATCCCAAACTATTCCCAATGCCTCACTCGCTCCCGATAACCCTGTATCAATCCCAAACTAATCAGACTGCCCTGCTCTCACCCCATAGCCCTGTATCAATCCCCAAACTAATCCCACTGCCCTGCTTTCTCCCCATAGCCCTGTATCAATCACAAACTATTTCCACTGCCCTGCTCTCTCCCCATAGCCCTGTATCAATCCCCAACGTAAGCCCACTGCCCGCTTTCTCCCCATAGCCCTGTGTTATAGCCAAACAAATGCCACTGCCCGCTTTCTCCCCATAGCCCTGTGTTATATCCAAACAAATCCCACTGCCCCGCTTTCTCCCCATAGCCCTGTATCAATCCCCAAATTAATCCCACTGCCCCGCTTTCTCCCCATAGCCCTGTATCAATCCCAAACAAATCCCACTGCCCCGCTCTCTCCCCATAGCCCTGTATCAATCCCCAACGTAAGTCCACTGCCCTGCTTTCACCCCATAGCCCTGTGTTATATCCAAACTAATCCCACTGCACCCTCTCTCCCCATAGCCCTGTATCAATCCCAAACTAATCCCACTGCCCAGCTCTCTCCTCTAGCCCTGTATCAATCACAAACTAATCCTACTGCCACGCTCACTCCCCATTGCCCCGGATCAATCCCACGCTTATCCCGCTCCTGATCACTATCCAGTGATCTCTGTGTTAGAGAGATGGGAAATCAGCCAGGATTCCTGCTCCTGATCACTGTCCAGTGACCCATGGGTTAGAGAGAGATGGGAAATCAGCCAGGGTTCCTGCTCCTGATCATTGTCCAGTGACCCCTGGGTTAGAGAGACAGGTGAAATCAGCCAGGGTTCATGCTCCTGATCACTATCCAGTGACCCCTGGTTAGAGAGAGAGGGAAATCAGCGAGAGTTCCTGCTCCTGATCATTGTCCATTAACCCCTGGGTTAGAGAGAGGGGAAACCAGCCCGGGTTCCAGCTCCTGATCACTATCCAGTGACCCCTGAGTTAGAGAGAGGGGGAACCAGCCAGGGTTCCTGCTCCTGATCACTGTCCAGTGACCCCTGGGTTAGAGAGAGAGGGGAAATCAGCCAGGGTTCCTGCTCCTGATCACTGTCCAGTGACCCCTGGGTTAGAGAGAGGGGAAATCAGCCAGGGTTCGTGCTCCTGATCACTGTCCAACGACCCTTGGGTTAGAGAGAGAGGTGAAAGCAGCCAGGGTTCCTGCTCCTGATTACAGTCCAGTGAACCCTGGGTTAGAGAGAGAGGGGAAATCAGCCAGGGTTCCTGCTCCTGATCACAGTCCAGTGACCCCTCGGTTAGAGAGAGGGGAAATCAGCCAGGGTTCCTGCTCCTGATCACTGCCCAGTGACCTCTGGGTTAGAGAGAGAGGGGAAATCAGCCAGGGTTCCTGCTCCTGATCACTATCCAGTGACCGCTGAGTTAGAGAGAGGAGGAAATCAGCCAGGGTTCCTGCTCCTGAACACTATCCAGTGACGCCTGGTTAGAGAGAAGGGAAGTCAGCCTGGGTTCCTGCTCCTGATCACTGCCCAGTGACCCCTGGGTTAGAGAGAGAGGGAAATCAGCCAGGGTTCATGCTCCTGATCACTATCCAGTGACCCCTGGGTTAGAGAGAGGGGAAATCAGCCCGGGTTCCTGCTCCTGATCACTGCCCAGTGACCCCTGGGTTAGAGAGAGAGGGAAATCAGCCAGGATTCATGCTCCTGATCACTGCCCAGTGACCCCTGGGTTAGAGAGAGGGGAAATCAGCCAGGGTTCCTGCTCCTGATCACAGCCCAGTGACCCCTGGTTTAGAGAGAGGGGGAACCAGCCAGGGTTCCTGCTCCTGATCACTGTCCAGTGACCCCTGGGTTAGAGATAGAGGGGAAATCAGCCAGGGTTCCTGCTCCTGATCACAGTCCAGTGACCCCTGGGTTAGAGAGAGGGGAAATCAGCCAGGGTTCGTGCTCCTGATCACTGTCCAATGACCCTTGGGTTAGAGAGAGATGAAAGCAGCCAGGGTTCCTGCTCCTGATTACAGTCCAGTGAACCCTGGGTTAGAGAGAGAGGGGAAATCAGCCAGGGTTCCTGCTCCTGATCACTGCCCAGTGACCTCTGGGTTAGAGAGAGAGGGGAAATCAGCCAGGATTCATGCTCCTGATCACTGTCCAGTGACCCCTGGGTTAGAGAGAGGGGAAATCAGCCTGGGTTCCTGCTCCTGATCACTGCCCAGTGACCCCTGGTTTAGAGAGAGAGGGGAAATCAGCCGGGGTTCCTGCTCCTGATCACAGTCCAGTGACCCCTGGGTTAGAGAGACAGGTGAAATCAGCCAGGGTTCCTGCTCCTTATCACAGTCCAGTGACACCTGGGTTAGAGAGAGAGGGGAAATCAGCCAGGGTTCATGCTCCTGATCACTATCCAGTGACCCCTGGGTTAGAGAGAGGGGAAACAGCCAGGGTTCCTGCTCCTGATCATTGTCCAGTGACCCCTGGGTTAGAGAGAGAGGGAAATCAGCCAGGGTTCCAGGTCCTGATCACTATCCAGTGACCTAGAGAGAGGGGGAACCATCCAGGGTTCATGCTCCTGATCATTGTCCAGTGACCCGTGGGTTAGAGAGAGGGGAAATGAGCCAGGGTTCGTGCTCCTGATCTCTGTCCAGTGATCCCTGGGTTAGAGAGAGGGGAAATCAGGCAGGGTTCCTGCTCCTGATCACTGCCCAGTGACCCCTGGGTTAGAGAGAGGGGAAAATCAGCCAGGGTTCCTGCTCCTGATCATTGTCCAGTGACCCCTGGGTTAGAGAGAGAGGGAAATCAGCCAGGGTTATTTAAATCATGTTGCGAGAAAGGGAAATAGTTTGTGCCCCCGTTTGTACCTCAGAGTCTTAGAGACGGAGGGAACGGCAACAGAAAAAGAGGAAACAACATCTCCAAAAATTGATCCCAGCTCATCGCCAAGGCTGGGGATAGATAACCTCGCCGCCTTCTTAGGAAGTTTAACCACTTTATTCACTTTCTGATTGGAGCTCCGTTTGGAATTAGACTTTATTTTGTCGGATGTTTAACGACAGCATTGAAGGGGGAAGGAGAAACTTGGAGCAACTTCTTCTGTCAAAGCTGCAGTGAGACTTGAAAGATTTTAACGATTTTTAATGAACTTTTCACCAAAAATGAGTGTAAAAAACACTTTTTCCCCCTAAGTTTCGAACATGATTTTGGAAGAGACTGAAGCAAAAGCCAATTTCCCCCTCACCTAAACAAGTTTCAACCAGGTCTTGAAGTCCAAACGCTTTTAAAGTGCTCTGAAATGGTTAAAATGTTTTCAAATTGAAATATCTCAAGATTTGATTTTGAGTGATTGACTGAAGTGAGTAGCTTTACACAAACTTGCAACCATGGTGTTGAGGAGGGGGAAGGTAGGGGAGGATTTGTAGGAGTTACAGATTACTTTTTAATGACTTTTTAAAAATATACCATTAAGACATTTAGGAAGAGAACCAAGAAAGGGGAAAAACACAAACCATTTTATAATGTCTGTCGTTCGATAGTCCTAACAAGTCGCAGGAATAACGTAAATATAGATTTCCTCTTAAACATTTAGTGGAGTGTTAATTGAAGCAAGAGTTATGTAATGATGTATAAAAATTGCAGGAAGCTACTTTAGAAGAAACCACTCTTTGTTTATTGAGAGAGACACAGAAAATACATTGATTAAAGTGATAACGTACAATTCGATTTGGTTTGAATGTTTGAAATAGGAGATTAACATTTGTGAGTATAATGAAGTTTGTTTCCTGCTTTTAATTGCGAAGTACCTAAAATAATTCAACACTCCTTGTGACAAGAGCAGGGATTAATATTGTGGAGAATGTTTGAGAGAAAAACATTAGAAGCGAAATTGGTCAATTATAAATCTTTACGTCAACATATCAGTAAACATTTGCAAGTCAGTCTGACTGGTTTTGCTGTCCAGGAAGAAAAACAAGTGTTTATTTCTGTTAAGTCATAGCTTTGCCTGCTTTTTGTTTATAATTCAGTGACACAAATTGTGTGTATATTTGTAAATTGTAAAATAACAGCAATAAATCACATTTCTGTGACATTCTTTCTGTCTTAAACGATTCAATTTGTGGCTCGGAATCTAGAAGCTTCTTTAACTGAAAGGTTTGAATGGTTAAAGTTGATCTCAGCTATCAAAAGCTGTTTGCGACATTCCTGCATTGTGGAACAGCATGATGTCTTTGCAGAGACAGGAATTCGCATTGTTGAATGGAGGTTTTTCTGATCTGTTGCATCCTGTGTAGATCAGAAACAGGTAAAGATGTTCATAGTAAACAGCCCAAGACAATGAAATGCTAAAACAATGTCTGGCCAATGTCAGAGACTTCAAGCACAGGACATGTGGAATATACAAAACCCCATAGCCCTGTATCAATCCCAAACTAATCACACTGCCCCGATCTCTCCCGATAGCCCTGTATCAATCCCAAACTATTCCCAATGCCTCGCTCTCTCCCCATAGCCCTGTATCAATCCCCAAACTAATCCCACTGCCCCGCTCTCTCCCCATAGCCCTGTATCAATCCGCAAACTAATCCCGCTGCCCCGCTCACTCCCCATAGCCCTGTATCAATCCCAAACTAATCCCAGTGCCCCGCTCACTCCCGATAGCCCTGTATGAATCCAAAACTAATCCCAAAGCCCCACTCTCTCCCCATAGTCCTGTATCAATCCCAAACTAATCCCAATGCCCCGCTCTCTCCCCATAGCCCTGTTTCAATCCCCAAACTAATCCCACTGCCCCGCTCTCTCCCCATAGCCCTGTATCAATCCCAAACTAATCCCACTGCCCCGCTCTCTCCCCATAGCCCTTTATCAATCCCAAACTAATCCCACTGCCCTGCTCTCTCCCCATAGCCCTGTATCAATCCCAAACTAATCCCACTGCCCCGCTCTATCCCCATAGCCCTGTATCAATCCCCAAACTAATCCCACTGCCCTGCTCTCTCCCCATAGCCCTGTATCAATCCCCAAACTAATCCCACTGCCCCGCTCTCTCCCCATACCCTGTATCAATCCCCAAACTAATCCCACGGCCCTGCTGACTCCCCATAGCCCTGTATCAATCCCCAATCTAATCCCACTGCCCCGCTCTCTCCCCATAGCCCTGTATCAATCCCAAACTAATCCCAGTGCCTCGCTTTCCCCCCATTGCTCTGTCTTGATCCCAAACTAACCCCACTGCCCTGCTCTCCCCCCATAGCCCTGAATCAATCCCAAACTAATCCCACTGCCCCACTCTCTCCCCATAGCCCTGCATCAATCCCAAACTAATCCCTCTGCACCACTGTCTGCCCATAGCCCTGCATCATTCCCAAACTAATCCCACTGCCCCACTCTCCCCCCATCGCCCTGAATCAATCCCAAACTAATCCCACTGCCCTGCTCTCCCCCCATAGCCCTGAATCAATCCCAAACTAATCCCACTGCCCTGCTCTCCCCCCATAGCCCTGTATCAATCCCCAAACTAATCCCACTGCCCCGCTCTCTCCCCATAGCCCTGTATCAATCCCCAAACTAATCCCACTGCCCCGCTCTCTCCCCATAGACCTGTACCACCCCCAAACTAATCCCACTGCCCCGCTCTCTCCCCATAGCCCTGTATCAATCCCAAACTAATCCCACTATCTCGCTTTCCCCCCATAGCTCTGTCTTGATCCCAAACTAATCCCACTGCCCTGCTCTCCCCCCATAGCCCTGAATCAATCGCAAACTAATCCCACTGCCCCACTCTCTCCCCATAGCCCTGCCTCAATCCCAAACTTTTCCCAATAGCCCTGCATCAATTCCAAACTAATCCCTCTGCCCCACTCTCTGCCCATAGCCCTGCATCATTCCCAAACTAACCCCACTGCTACGTTCTCTCCCCATAGCCCTGGGAGTGTTTGATGGGACAGTGTAGAGGGAGCATTACTATATATATCTAACCCGTGCAGCACCTGCCTTGGGAATGTTTGATGGGACAGTGTAGAGGGAGGTTTTTGTCTGTATCTAACCCGTGCGGTACCTGCCTTGGGAGTGTTTGATGGGACAGTGTAGAGGGAGCATTACTCTATATCTAACCCGTGCTGTACCTGACCTGGGAGTGTTTGATGGGACAGCGTAGAGGGAGCATTACTCCATATCTAACCCGTGCTGTACCTGCCCTGGGAGTTTTTGATGGGCTGGTTTAAAGAGAGCTTTTCTCTATCGATTCTGCAGCAAACCTTGATAGATTGCAAGTCCGGGGATTCAGCGCATACACAGCGCAGACGGAAACACGGAACTTGCGGGGCCTCTACCAAGGTCTAAGTCGTTGGTACGGGGACCATGATTTCAGGGCCATTCTCTTTGTTTGATGTAATCCTTCACTCCTGTGCATAAGACAGTGAGTCTCACGGCCTAAAATTCATTCAAATCTCAGTAAGAATACCCAGAACAGACTTTAATTGTCTTTTATTTGCTTCATTTTTCTACGGTGTACCCAGATATCTGCAGACCAACATTCATCCGCATGTGAATCCCTCCTCTGCATTAAATCAATTCACGGTAACACTTTCATTTAATCTACCGAGTTTCAGTATTAAAATATACCAGGAGATCCAGGCACGTTTTGATAAAGCAGATTAACAATGAGTTCAGTGGGGAAATTTAGCAAACAACAGGCCGATTTTAATATGATAAGGCAGGATCTGTCCAAAGTGGACTGGGAACAGCTACTTGACAACCCTCTGTCTCAGTCCCAAACTAATCCCACTGCCCTGCTCTCTCCTGTTAGCCCTTTATCAATCGCCAACCTAATCCCACTGCCCCGCTCTCTCCCCATAGCCCTGTATCAGTCCCCAACCTAATCCCACTGCCCCGCTCTCCCCCCATAGCCCTACATCAATCCTAAACTAATCCCACTGCCCCGCTCTCTCCCCATAGTCCTGCATCAATCCCAAACTAATCACACTGCCCCGCTCTCTCCCCATAGCCCTGTATCAATCCCAAACTATTCCCACTGCCCCGCTCTCTCCCTATAGCCCTGTATCAATCCCAAACTAATCCCACTGCCCCGCTCACTCCCCATAGCCCTGTATCAATCCGCAAACTAATCCCAAAGCCCCACTCCCTCCCCATAGCCCTGTATCAATCCCAAACTAATCACACTGCCCCGATCTCTCCCGATAGCTCTGTATCAATCCCAAACTATTCCCAATGCCTCGCTCGCTCCCGATAACCCTGTATCAATCCCAAACTAATCAGACTGCCCTGCTCTCACCCCATAGCCCTGTATCAATCCCCAAACGAATCCCACTGCCCCGCTCTCTTCCGATTGCCCTGTATCAATTCCAAACTAATCACACTGCCCCGCTCTCTCCCCATAGCCCTGTATCAATCCCCAAACTAATCCCACTGCCCCGCTCTCTCCCCATAGCTCTGTATCAATCCCAAACTAATCCCACTGCCCTGCACTCTCCCCATAGCCCTGTATCAATCCCAAACAAATCCCACTGCCCCGCTCTCACCCCATAGCCCTGTATCAAATCCCAAACTAATCCCACTGCCCCGCTCTCTCTGGATAGCCCTGTATCAATCCCAAACTATTCCCACTGCCCCGCTCACTCCCCATAGCCCTGTATCAATCCCCAAACTAATCCCACTGCCCCGCTCTCTCCCCATAGCCCTGTATCAATCCCCAAGCTAATCCCACTGTCCCGCTCTCTCCCCATAGTCCTGTATCAATCCCAAACTAATCAAACTGCCCCGCTGTCTCCCCATTGCCCTGTATCAATCCCAAACTATTCCCACTGCCCCGCTCACTCCCCATAGCCCTGTATCAATCCCCAAACTAATCCCACTGCCCCGCTCACTCCCCATAGCCCTGTATCAATCACAAACTAATCCCAGTGCCCCGCTCACTCCCGATAGCCCTGTATCAATCCAAAACTAATCCCAATGCCCCGCTCTCTCCCCATAGCCCTGTTTCAATCCCCAAACTAATTCCACTGCCCTGCTCTCTCCCCATAGCCCTGTATCAATCCCAAACTAATCCCACTGCCCCGCTCTCTCCCCATAGCCCTGTATCAATCCCAAACTAATCCCACTGCCCCGCTCTCTCCCCATAGCCCTGTATCAATCCCCAAACTAATCCCACTGCCCTGCTCTCTCCCCATAGCCCTGCATTAATCCCAAACTAATCCCACTGCCTCGCTTTCCCCCCATAGCTCTGTCTTGATCCCAAACTAATCCCACTGCTCTGCTCTCCCCCCATAGCCCTGAATCAATCCCAAACTAATCCCACTGCCCCACTCTCTCCCCATAGCCCTGCATCAATCCCAAACTAACCCCACTGCCACGTTCTCTCCCCATAGTCCTGGGAGTGTTAGATGGGACAGTGTAGAGGGAGCATTGCTATATATATCTAACCCGTGCAGCACCTGCCTTGGGAATGTTTGATGGGACAGTGTAGAGGGAGCTTTTTGTCTGTATCTAACCCGTGCAGTACCTGCCTTGGGAGTGTTTGATGGGACAGTGTAGAGGGAGCTTCACTCTGTATCTAACCTGTGTTGTTCCTGCCCTGGGAGTTTTTGATCGGCTGGTTTAAAGACAGCTTTACTCTATCGATTCTGTAGCAAACCTTGATAGATTGCAAGTCCGGGGATTCAGCGCATACACAGCGCAGACGGAAACACGGAACTTGCGGGGCCTCTACCAAGGCCTAAGTCATTGGTACGGAGACCATGATTTCAGGGCCATTATCTTTGTTTGATGTAATCCTTCTCTCCTGTGTATAAGACAGTGAGTCTCACGGCCTAAAATTCATTCAAATCTCAGTAGGAATACCCAGAACAGACTTTAATTGTCTTTTATTTGCTTCATTTTTCTAAGGTGTACACAGATATCTGCAGACCAACATTCATCCGCATGTGAATCCCTCCTCTTCATTTAAATCAAATCACGGTAACACTTTTATTTAATCTACCGAGGTTCAGTATTGAAATATACCAGGAGATCCAGGCACGTTTTGATAAAGCAGATTAACCGTGAGTTCAGTGGGGAAATTTAGCAAACAACAGGCCGATTTTAATATGATAAGGCAGCAACTGTCCAAAGTGGACGAGGAACAGCTACTTGACAACCCTCTGTCTCAATCCCAAACTAATCCCACTGCCCCACTCTCTCCCCATAGCCCTGCCTCAATCCCAAACTTTTCCCAATAGCCCTGCATCAATTCCAAACTAATCCCTCTGCCCCACTCTCTGCCCATAGCCCTGCATCATTCCCAATCTAACCCCACTGCTACGTTCTCTCCCCATAGCCCTGGGAGTGTTTGATGGGACAGTGTAGAGGGAGCATTACTATATATATCTAACCCGTGCAGCACCTGCCTTGGGAATGTTTGATGGGACAGTGTAGAGGCAGCTTTTTGTCTGTATCTAACCTGTGCGGTACCTGCCTTGGGAGTGTTTCATGGGACAGTGTAGAGGGAGCATTACTCTATATGTAACCCGTGCTGTACCTGCCTTGGGAGTGTTTGATGGGACAGCGTAGAGGGAGCTTTACTCTGTATCTAACCCGTGCAGTACCTGCGTTGGGAGTGTTTGATGGGACAGTGTAGAGGGAGCTTCACTCTGCATCTAACCCGTCTTGTTCCTGCCCTGGGAGTTTTTGATGGGCTGGTTTAAAGAGAGCTTTACTCTATCGATTCTGTAGCAAACCTTGATAGATTGCAAGTCCGGGGATTCAGCGCATACACAGCGCAGACGGAAACACGGAACTTGCGGGGCCTCTACCAAGGCCTAAGTCGTTGGTACGGAGACCATGATTTCAGGGCCATTATCTTTGTTTGATGTAATCCTTCACTCCTGTGTATAAGACAGTGAGTCTCACGGCCTAAAATTCATTCAAATCTCAGTAGGAATACCCAGAACAGACTTTAATTGTCTTTTATCTGCTTCATTTTTCTAAGGTGTACCCAGATATCTGCAGACCAACATTCATCCGCATGTGAATCCCTCCTCTGCATTTAACTCAAATCACGGTAACACTTTTATTTAATCTACCAAGGTTCAGTATTGAAATATACCAGGAGATCCAGGCACGTTTTGATAAAGCAGATTAACAATGAGTTCAGTGGGGAAATTTAGCAAACAACAGGCCGATTTTAAGGCAGGATCTGTCCAAAGTGGACTAGGAACAGCTACTTGACAACCCTCTGTCTCAGCCCCAAACTAATCCCACTGCCCTGCTCTCTCCTGTTAGCCCTTTATCAATCGCCAACCGAATCCCACTGCCTCGCTCTCTCCCCATAGCCCTGTATCAGTCCCCAACCTAATCCCACTGCCCCGCTCTCTCCCCATAGCTCTGTATCAATCCCAAATTAATCCCACTGCCCCGCACTCTCCCCATAGCCCTGTATCAATTACAAACAAATCACACTGCCCCGCTCTCACCCCATAGCCCTGTATCAAATCCCAAACTAATCCCACTGCCCCGCTCTCTCCCCATAGCCCTGTATCAATCCCAAACTAATCCCACTGCCCCGCTCTCTCCCCATAGCCCTGTATCAATCTCAAAGGGGAAATCATCCAGGGTACCTGCTCCTGATCACTGCCCAATGACCACTGGCTTAGAGAGAGGGGGAATCAGCCAGGGTTCCTGCTCCTGATCGCTGTCCAGTGACCCCTGGGTTAGAGAGAGGGGAAATCAGCCAGGGTTCCTGCTCCTGATCACTGCCCAGTGACCCCTGGGTTAGAGAGAGGGGAAATCAGCCAGGGTTCCTGCTCCTGATCACTGCCCAGTGACCCCTGGGTTAGAGAGAGAGGGAAATCAGCCAGGGTTCCTGCTCCTGATCACTGTCCAGTGACCCCTGGGTTAGAGAGAGGGGGAAATCAGCCGGGGTTCCTGCTCCTGATCACTGCCCAGTGACTCCTGGGTTAGAGAGAGGAGGAAATCAGCCAGGGTTCCTGCTCCTGATCACTGACCAGTGACCACTGGGTTGGAAAGAGGGGAAATCAGCCAGGGTTCCTGCTCCTGATCACTGCCCAGTGACCCCTGGGTTGGAAAGAGGGGAAATCAGCCAGGGTTCCTGCTCCTGATCACTGCCCAGTGACCCCTGGTTTAGAGAGAGGGGGAAATCAGCCGGGGTTCCTGCTCCTGATCACTGCCCAGTGACTCCTGGGTTAGAGAGAGGAGGAAATCAGCCAGGGTTCCTGCTCCTGATCACTGACCAGTGACCACTGGGTTAGAGAGAGAGGGGAAATCAGCCAGGGTTCCTGCTCCTGATCACTGTCCAGTGACCACTGGGTTAGAGAGCGGGGAATTCAGCCAGGGTTCCTGCTCCTGATCATTGTCCAGTGACCCCTGGGTTAGAGAGAGGGGAAATCAGCCAGGGTTCCTGCTCCTGATCACTGTCCAGTGACCCCTGAGTTAGAGAGAGGGGAAATCAGCCAGGGTTCCTGCTCCTGATCATTGTCCAGTGACCCCTGGGTTAGAGAGAGGGGAAATCAGCCAGGGTTTCTGCTCCTGATCACTGTCCAGTGACCCCTGGGTTAGAGAGAGGGGGAAATCAGCCAGGGTTCATGCTCCTGATCACAGTCCAGTGACCCCTGGGTTAGAGAGAGGGGAAATCAGCCAGGGTTCTTGCTCCTGATCACTGTCCAGTGACCCCTGGGTTAGAGAGAGAGGTGAAATCAGCCAGGGTTCCTGCTCCTGATCACAGTCCAGTGACCCCTGGGTTAGAGAGAGAGGGGAAATCAGCCAGGGTACCTGCTCCTGATCACTGCCCAATGACCACTGGCTTGGAGAGAGGGGGAATCAGCCAGGGTTCCTGCTCCTGATCGCTGTCCAGTGACTCCGGGTTAGAGAGAGGGGAAATCAGCCAGGGTTCCTGCTCCTGATCACTGCCCAGTGACCCCTGGGTTAGAGAGAGGGGAAATCAGCCAGGGTTCCTGCTCCTGATCACTGCCCAGTGACCCCTGGGTTAGAGAGAGAGGGAAATCAGCCAGGGTTCCTGCTCCTGATCACTGTCCAGTGACCCCTGGGTTAGAGAGAGAGGTGAAATCAGCCAGGGTTCCTGCTCCTGATCACTGCCCAGTGACCCCTGGGTTAGAGAGAGAGGGAAATCAGCCAGGGTTCCTGCTCCTGATCACTGTCCAGTGACCCCTGGGTTAGAGAGAGAGGTGAAATCAGCCAGGGTTCCTGCTCCTGATCACTGCCCAGTGACCCCTGGGTTAGAGAGAGGGGAAATCAGCCAGGGTTCCTGCTCCTGATCATTGTCCAGTGAACCCTGGGTTGAGAGAGTGGAAATCAGCCTGGGTTCCTGCTCCTGATCACAGTCCAGTGACCCCTGGGTTAGAGAGAGAGGGGAAATCAGCCAGGGTTCATGCTCCTGATCACTGTCCAGTGACTCCTGGGTTAGAGAGGGGAAATCAGCCAGGGTTCCTGCTCCTGATCACTATCCAGAGATCCCTGGGTTAGAGAGAGGGGAAATCAGCCAGGGTTCCTGCTCCTGATCACAGTCCAGTGACCCCTGGGTTAGAGAGAGAGGGAAATCAGCCAGGGTTCCTGCTCCTGATCACAGTCCAGTGACCCCTGGGTTAGAGAGAGAGCGAAATCAGCCAGGGTTCATGCTCCTGATCACAGTCCAGTGACCCCTGGGTTAGAGAGAGGGAAAATCAGCCGGGGTTCCAGCTCCTGATCACTGCCCAGTGACCCCTGGGTTAGAGAGAGAGGGAAATCAGCCAGGGTTCATGCTCCTGATCACTATCCACTGACCCCTGGGTTAGAGAGAGAGGGAAATCAGCCAGGATTCCTGCTCCTGATCACAGTCCAGTGAACCCTGGGTTAGAGAGAGGGGAAATCAGCCAGGGTTCATGCTCCTGATCACTATCCACTGACCCCTGGGTTAGAGAGAGGTGAAATCAGCCAGGATTCCTGCTCCTGATCACTGCCCAGTGACCCCTGGGTTAGAGAGAGAGGGAAATCAGCCAGTGTTCCTGCTCCTGATCACTGCCCAGTGAACCCTGGGTGAGAGAGAGTGGAAATCAGCCTGGGTTCCTGCTCCTGATCACTGCCCAGTGACCCCTGGGTTAGAGAGAGAGGGGAATTCAGCCAGGGTTCCTGCTCCTGATCACTGTCCAGTGACCCCTGGGTTAGAGAGGGGAAATCAGCCAGGGTTTCTGCTCCTGATCACTGCCCAGTGACCCCTGGGTTAGAGAGAGGGGAAATCAGCCAGGGTTCCTGCTCCTGATCACTGCCCAGTGACCCCTGGGTTAGAGAGAGGGGAAATCAGCCAGGGTTCCTGCTCCTGATCACAGTCCAGTGACCCCTGGTTTAGAGAGAGAGGGCAATCAGCCTGGGTTCCTGCTGCTGATCACTGCCCAGTGACCCCTGAGTTAGAGAGAGAGGAAATCAGCTGGGGTTCCTGCCCTGTATCAATCACCAAACTAATCCCACTGCCCCGCTTTCTCCCCATAGCCCTGTATCAATCCCGAAACTAATCCCACTGCCCCGCTTTCTCCCCATAGCCCTGTATCAATCCCAAACAAATCCCACTACCCCGCTCTCTCCCCATAGCCCTGTATCAATCACCAAACTAATCCCACTGCCCCGCTTTCTCCCCATAGCCCTGTATCAATCCCGAAACTAATCCCACTGCCCCGCTTTCTCCCCATAGCCCTGTATCAATCCCCAAACTAATCCCAAAGCCCCACTCTCTCCCCATAGCCCTGTTTCAACCCCCAAACTAATCCCACTGCCCCGCTCTCTCCCCATGGCCCTGTATCAATCCCAAACTAATCCCACTGCTCTGCTCTCCCCCCATAGCCCTGAATCAATCCCAAACTAATCCCACTGCCCCACTCTCTCCCCATAGCCCTGTATCAATCCCCAAACTAATCCCACTGCCCTGCTCTCTCCCCGTAGCCCTGTATCAATCCCCAATCTAATCCCACTGCCCTGCTCTCTCCCCAAAGCCCTGTATCAATCCCAAAGTAATCCCACTGCCTCGCTTTCCCCCCATAGCTCTGTCTTGATCCCAAACTAATCCCACTGCTCTGCTCTCCCCCCATAGCCCTGAATCAATCCCAAACTAATCCCACTGCCCCACTCTCTCCCCATAGCCCTGCATCAATCCCAAACTAACCCCACTGCCACGTTCTCTCCCCATAGTCCTGGGAGTGTTAGATGGGACAGTGTAGAGGGAGCATTGCTATATATATCTAACCCGTGCAGCACCTGCCTTGGGAATGTTTGATGGGACAGTGTAGAGGGAGCTTTTTGTCTGTATCTAACCCGTGCAGTACCTGCCTTGGGAGTGTTTGATGGGACAGTGTAGAGGGAGCTTCACTCTGTATCTAATCTGTGTTGTTCCTGCCCTGGGAGTTTTTGATCGGCTGGTTTAAAGACAGCTTTACTCTATCGATTCTGTAGCAAACCTTGATAGATTGCAAGTCCGGGGATTCAGCGCATACACAGCGCAGACGGAAACACGGAACTTGCGGGGCCTCTACCAAGGCCTAAGTCATTGGTACGGAGACCATGATTTCAGGGCCATTATCTTTGTTTGATGTAATCCTTCTCTCCTGTGTATAAGACAGTGAGTCTCACGGCCTAAAATTCATTCAAATCTCAGTAGGAATACCCAGAACAGACTTTAATTGTCTTTTATTTGCTTCATTTTTCTAAGGTGTACACAGATATCTGCAGACCAACATTCATCCGCATGTGAATCCCTCCTCTTCATTTAAATCAAATCACGGTAACACTTTTATTTAATCTACCGAGGTTCAGTATTGAAATATACCAGGAGATCCAGGCACGTTTTGATAAAGCAGATTAACCGTGAGTTCAGTGGGGAAATTTAGCAAACAACAGGCCGATTTTAATATGATAAGGCAGCAACTGTCCAAAGTGGACGAGGAACAGCTACTTGACAACCCTCTGTCTCAGTCCCAAACTAATCCCACTGCCCTGCTCTCTCCTGTTAGCCCTTTATCAATCGCCAACCTAATCCCACTGCCCCGCTCTCTCCCCATAGCCCTGTATCAGTCCCCAACCTAATCCCACTGCCGCGCTCTCTCCCCATAGCCCTGTATCAATCACAAACTATTTCCACTGCCCTGCACTCTCCCCATAGCCCTGTATCAATCCCCAACGTAAGCCCACTGCCCGCTTTCTCCCCATAGCCCTGTGTTATATCGAAACAAATCCCACTGCCCGCTTTCTCCCCATAGCCCTGTGTTATATCCAAACTAATCCCACTGCCCCGCTTTCTCCCCATAGCTCTGTATCAATCCGAAACAAATCCCACAGCCCCGCTCTCTCCCCATAGCCCTGTATCAATCCCCAACATAAGTCCACTGCCCTGCTTTCTCCCCATAGCCCTGTGTTATATCCAAACAAATCCCACTGCACCGCTCTCTCCCCATAGCCCTGTATCAATCCCAAACTATTCCCAATGCCTCACTCGCTCCCGATAACCCTGTATCAATCCCAAACTAATCAGACTGCCCTGCTCTCACCCCATAGCCCTGTATCAATCCCCAAACTAATCCCACTGCCCTGCTTTCTCCCCATAGCCCTGTATCAATCACAAACTATTTCCACTGCCCTGCTCTCTCCCCATAGCCCTGTATCAATCCCCAACGTAAGCCCACTGCCCGCTTTCTCCCCATAGCCCTGTGTTATAGCCAAACAAATGCCACTGCCCGCTTTCTCCCCATAGCCCTGTGTTATATCCAAACAAATCCCACTGCCCCGCTTTCTCCCCATAGCCCTGTATCAATCCCCAAATTAATCCCACTGCCCCGCTTTCTCCCCATAGCCCTGTATCAATCCCAAACAAATCCCACTGCCCCGCTCTCTCCCCATAGCCCTGTATCAATCCCCAACGTAAGTCCACTGCCCTGCTTTCACCCCATAGCCCTGTGTTATATCCAAACTAATCCCACTGCACCCTCTCTCCCCATAGCCCTGTATCAATCCCAAACTAATCCCACTGCCCAGCTCTCTCCTCTAGCCCTGTATCAATCACAAACTAATCCTACTGCCACGCTCACTCCCCATTGCCCCGGATCAATCCCACGCTTATCCCGCTCCTGATCACTATCCAGTGATCTCTGTGTTAGAGAGATGGGAAATCAGCCAGGATTCCTGCTCCTGATCACTGTCCAGTGACCCATGGGTTAGAGAGAGATGGGAAATCAGCCAGGGTTCCTGCTCCTGATTACTGTCCAGTGACTCCTGGGTTAGAGAGAGGGGAAATCAGCCAGGGTTCCTGCTCCTGATCACTGCCCAGTCACCCCTGGGTTGGAAAGAGGGGAAATCAGCCAGGGTTCCTGCTCCTGATCACTGCCCAGTGACCCCTGGGTTAGAGAGAGGGGAAATCAGCCGGGGTTCCTGCTCCTGATCACTGCCCAGTGACCCCTGGGTTAGAGAGAGGGGGAAATCAGCCGGGGTTCCTGCTCCTGATCACTGCCCAGTGACTCCTGGGTTAGAGAGAGGAGGAAATCAGCCAGGGTTCCTGCTCCTGATCATTGTCCAGTGACCACTGGGTTAGAGATCGGGGAAATCAGCCAGGGTTCTTGCTCCTGATCACTGCCCAGTGACTCCTGGGTTAGAGAGAGGAGGAAATCAGCCAGGGTTCCTGCTCCTGATCATTGTCCAGTGACCACTGGGTTAGAGAGAGGGGAAATCAGCCGGGGTTCCTGCTCCTGATCACTGCCCAGTGACCCCTGGGTTAGAGAGAGGGGGAAATCAGCCAGGGTTCCTGCTCCTGATCACTGCCCAGTGACTCCTGGGTTAGAGAGAGGGGGAAATCAGCCGGGGTTCCTGCTCCTGATCACTGTCCAGTGACCCCTGGGTTAGAGAGAGGAGGAAATCAGCCAGGGTTCCTGCTCCTGATCACTGACCAGTGACCACTGGGTTAGAGAGCGGGGAATTCAGCCAGGGTTCCTGCTCCTGATCATTGTCCAGTGACCCCTGGGTTAGAGAGAGGGGAAATCAGCCAGGGTTCCTGCTCCTGATCACTGTCCAGTGACCCCTGAGTTAGAGAGAGGGGAAATCAGCCGGGGTTCCTGCTCCTGATCATTGTCCAGTGACCCCTGGGTTAGAGAGAGGGGAAATCAGCCAGGGTTCTTGCTCCTGATCACTGTCCAGTGACCCCTGAGTTAGAGAGAGAGGGAAATCAGCCGGGGTTCCTGCTCCTGATCAGTGCCCAGTGACTCCTGGGTTAGAGAGAGGAGGAAATCAGCCAGGGTTCCTGCTCCTGATCACTGCCCAGTGACCCCTGAGTTAGAGAGAGGGGAAATCAGCCAGGGTTCCTGCTCCTGATCATTGTCCAGTGACCCCTGGGTTAGAGAGAGGGGAAATCAGCCAGGGTTCTTGCTCCTGATCACTGTCCAGTGACCCCTGGGTTAGAGAGAGAGGTGAAATCAGCCAGGGTTCCTGCTCCTGATCACAGTCCAGTGACCCCTGGGTTAGAGAGAGAGGGGAAATCAGCCAGGGTCCCTGCTCCTGATCACTGCCCAATGACCACTGGCTTAGAGAGAGGGGGAATCAGCCAGGGTTCCTGCTCCTGATTGCTGTCCAGTGACCCCTGGGTTAGAGAGAGGGGAAATCAGCCAGGGTTCCTGCTCCTGATCACTGCCCAGTGACCCCTGTGTTAGAGAGAGGGGAAATCAGCCAGGGTTCCTGCTCCTGATCACTGTCCAGTGACCCCTGGGTTAGAGAGAGAGGTGAAATCAGCCAGGGTTCCTGTTCCTGATCACAGTCCAGTGACCCCTGGGTTAGAGAGAGGGGAAATCAGCCAGGGTTCCTGCTCCTGATCACAGTCGAGTGACCACTGGCTTAGAGAGAGGGGGAATCAGCCAGGGTTCCTGCTCCTGATTGCTGTCCAGTGACCCCTGGGTTAGAGAGAGGGGAAATCAGCCAGGGTTCCTGCTCCTGATCACAGTCCAGTGACCCCTGGGTTAGAGAGAGGGGAAATCAGCCAGGGTTCCTGCTCCTGATCACAGTCGAGTGACACCTGGGTTAGAGGGAGAGGGGAAATCAGCCAGGGTTCGTGCTCCTGATCATTGTCCAGTGAACCCTGGTTTGAGAGAGTGGAAATCAGCCTGGGTTCCTGCTCCTGATCACAGTCCAGTGACCCCTGGGTTAGAGAGAGAGGGGAAATCAGCCAGGGTTCATGCTCCTGATCACTGTCCAGTGACTCCTGGGTTAGAGAGGGGAAATCAGCCAGGGTTCCTGCTCCTGATCACTATCCAGAGATCCCTGGGTTAGAGAGAGGGGAAATCAACCAGGGTTCCGGCTCCTGATCACTGTCCAGTGACTCCTGGGTTAGAGAGGGGAAATCAGCCAGGGTTCATGCTCCTGATCACAGTCCAGTGACCCCTGGGTTAGAGAGAGGGGAAATCAGCCAGGGTTCCTGCTCCTGATCACTGCCCATTGACCCCTGGGTTAGAGAGAGAGGGAAATCAGCCAGGGTTCCTGCTCCTGATCACTGCCCATTGACCCCTGGGTTAGAGAGAGAGGGAAATCAGCCAGGGTTCATGCTCCTGATCACAGTCCAGTGACCCCTGGGTTAGAGAGAGAGGGAAATCAGCCAGGGTTCATGCTCCTGATCACTGCACAGTGAACCCTGGGTTAGAGAGAGAGGGAAATCAGCCAGGGCTCATGCTCCTGATCACAGTCCAGTGACCCCTGGGTTAGAGAGAGGGGAAATCAGCCAGGGTTCATGCTCCTGATCACTATCCACTGACCCCTGGGTTAGAGAGAGGGGAAATCAGCCAGGATTCCTGCTCCTGATCAATGCCCAGTGACCCCTGGGTTAGAGAGAGAGGGAAATCAGCCAGGGTTCCTGCTCCTGATCACTGCCCAGTGAACCCTGAGTTAGAGAGAGTGGAAATCAGCCTGGGTTCCTGCTCCTGATCACTGCCCAGTGACCCCTGGGTTAGAGAGAGAGGGGAATTCAGCCAGGGTTCCTGCTCCTGATCACTGTCCAGTGACCCCTGGGTTAGAGAGGGGAAATCAGCCAGGGTTTCTGCTCCTGATCACTGCCCAGTGACCCCTGGGTTAGAGAGAGGGGAAATCAGCCAGGGTTCCTGCTCCTGATCACTGCCCAGTGACCCCTGAGTTAGAGAGAGAGGAAATCAGCTGGGGTTCCTGCTCCTGATCACAGTCCAGTGACCCCTGGGATAGAGAGAGAGGGAAATCAGCCAGGGTTCCTGCTCCTGATCACTGTCCAGTGACCCCTGGGTTAGAGAGAGGGGGAAATCAGCCAGGGTTCCTGCTCCTGATCACTGTCCAGTGACCCCTGGGATAGAGAGAGAGGGAAATCAGCCAGGGTTCCTGCTCCTGATCACAGTCCAGTGACACCTGGGTGAGAGAGAGAGGGAAATCAGCCAGGGTTCGTGCTCCTGATCACTGTCCAGCGACTCCTGGGTTAGAGAGAGGGGAAATCAGCCCGGGTTCCAGCTCCTGATCACTGTCCAGTGACCCCTGGGTTAGAGAGAGGGGGAAATCAGCCAGGGTTCCTGCTCCTGATCACAGTCCAGTGACACCTGGGTGAGAGAGAGAGGGAAATCAGCCAGGGTTCGTGCTCCTGATCACTGTCCAGTGACCCCTGGGTTAGAGAGAGGGGAAAGCAGCCCGGGTTCCAGCTCCTGATTACAGTCCAGTGAACCCTGGGTTAGAGAGAGGGGAAATCAGCCAGGGTTCCTGCTCCTGATCACAGTCCAGTGACCCCTGGGTTAGAGAGAGGGGGAACCAGCCAGGGTTCCTGCTCCTGATCACTGTCCAGTGACTCCTGGGTTAGAGAGAGGGGAAATCAGCCAGGGTTCCTGCTCCTGATCATTGTCCAGTGACCCCTGGGTTAGACAGAGGGGAAATCAGCCAGGGTTCCTGCTCCTGATCACTGTCCAGTGACTCCTGGGTTAGAGAGAGAGGGAAATCAGCCAGGGTTCCTGCTCCTGATCATTGTCCAGTGACCCCTGGGTTAGAGAGAGGGGAAATCAGCCAGGGTTCCTGCTCCTGATCACTGTCCAGTGACCCCTGAGTTAGAGAGAGGGGAAATCAGCCAGGGTTCCTGCACCTGATCATTGTCCAGTGACCCCTGGGTTAGAGAGAGGGGAAATCAGCCAGGGTTCTTGCTCCTGATCACTGTCCAGTGACCCCTGGGTTAGAGAGAGAGGTGAAATCAGCCAGGGTTCCTGCTCCTGATCACAGTCCAGTGACCCCTGGGTTAGAGAGAGAGGGGAAATCAGCCAGGGTCCCTGCTCCTGATCACTGCCCAATGACCGCTGGCTTAGAGAGAGGGGGAATCAGCCAGGGTTCCTGCTCCTGATTGCTGTCCAGTGACCCCTGGGTTAGAGAGAGGGGAAATCAGCCAGGGTTCCTGCTCCTGATCACTGCCCAGTGACCCCTGTGTTAGAGAGAGGGGAAATCAGCCAGGGTTCCTGCTCCTGATCACTGCCCAGTGACCCCTGGGTTAGAGAGAGAGGGAAATCAGCCAGGGTTCCTGCTCCTGATCACTGTCCAGTGACCCCTGGGTTAGAGAGAGAGGTGAAATCAGCCAGGGTTCCTGCTCCTGATCACTGCCCAGTGACCCCTGGGTTAGAGAGAGAGGGAAATCAGCCAGGGTTCCTGCTCCTGATCACTGTCCAGTGACCCCTGGGTTAGAGAGAGAGGTGAAATCAGCCAGGGTTCCTGCTCCTGATCACTGCCCAGTGACCCCTGGGTTAGAGAGAGGGGAAATCAGCCAGGGTTCCTGCTCCTGATCACTGTCCAGTGACCCCTGGGTTAGAGAGAGAGGGAAATCAGCCAGGGTTCCTGCTCCTGATCACAGTCCAGTGACCCCTCGGTTAGAGAGAGGGGAAATCAGCCAGGGTTCCTGCTCCTGATCACTGCCCAGTGACCTCTGGGTTAGAGAGAGAGGGGAAATCAGCCAGGGTTCCTGCTCCTGATCACTATCCAGTGACCCCTGAGTTAGAGAGAGGAGGAAATCAGCCAGGGTTCCTGCTCCTGAACACTATCCAGTGACGCCTGGTTAGAGAGAAGGGAAGTCAGCCTGGGTTCCTGCTCCTGATCACTGCCCAGTGACCCCTGGGTTAGAGAGAGAGGGAAATCAGCCAGGGTTCCTGCTCCTGATCACAGTCCAGTGACCCCTGGTTTAGAGAGAGGGGGAACCAGCCAGGGTTCCTGCTCCTGATCACTGTCCAGTGACCCCTGGGTTAGAGATAGAGGGGAAATCAGCCAGGGTTCCTGCTCCTGATCACAGTCCAGTGACCCCTGGGTTAGAGAGAGGGGAAATCAGCCAGGGTTCGTGCTCCTGATCACTGTCCAATGACCCTTGGGTTAGAGAGAGATGAAAGCAGCCAGGGTTCCTGCTCCTGATTACAGTCCAGTGAACCCTGGGTTAGAGAGAGAGGGGAAATCAGCCAGGGTTCCTGCTCCTGATCACAGTCCAGTGACCCCTCGGTTAGAGAGAGGGGAAATCAGCCAGGGTTCCTGCTCCTGATCACTGCCCAGTGACCTCTGGGTTAGAGAGAGAGGGGAAATCAGCCAGGATTCATGCTCCTGATCACTGTCCAGTGACCCCTGGGTTAGAGAGACAGGTGAAATCAGCCAGGGTTCCTGCTCCTTATCACAGTCCAGTGACACCTGGGTTAGAGAGAGAGTGGAAATCAGCCAGGGTTCATGCTCCTGATCACTATCCAGTGACCCCTGGGTTAGAGAGAGGGGAAATCAGCCAGGGTTCCTGCTCCTGATCATTGTCCAGTGACCCCTGGGTTAGAGAGAGAGGGAAATCAGCCAGGGTTCCAGCTCCTGATCACTATCCAGTGACCTAGAGAGAGGGGGAACCATCCAGGGTTCATGCTCCTGATCATTGTCCAGTGACCTGTGGGTTAGAGAGAGGGGAAATGAGCCAGGGTTCGTGCTCCTGATCTCTGTCCAGTGATCCCTGGGTTAGAGAGAGGGGAAATCAGGCAGGGTTCCTGCTCCTGATCACTGCCCAGTGACCCCTGGGTTAGAGAGAGGGGAAAATCAGCTAGGGTTCCTGCTCCTGATCATTGTCCAGTGACCCCTGGGTTAGAGAGAGAGGGAAATCAGCCAGGGTTATTTAAATCATGTTGCGAGAAAGGGAAATAGTTTGTGCCCCCGTTTGTACCTCAGACTCTTAGAGACGGAGGGAACGGCAACAGAAAAAGAGGAAACAACATCTCCAAAAACTGATCCCAGCTCATCGCCAAGGCTGGGGATAGATAACCTCGCCGCCTTCTTCGGAAGTTTAACCACTTTATTCACTTTCTGATTGGAGCTCCGTTTGGAATTAGACTTTATTTTGTCGGATGTTTAACGACAGCATTGAAGGGGGAAGGAGAAACTTGGAGCAACTTCTTCTGTCAAAGCTGCAGTGAGACTTGAAAGATTTTAACGATTTTTAATGAACTTTTCACCAAAAATGAGTGTAAAAAACACTTTTTCCCCCTAAGTTTCGAACATGATTTTGGAAGAGACTGAAGCAAAAGCCAATTTCCCCCTCACCTAAACAAGTTTCAACCAGGTCTTGAAGTCCAAACGCTTTTAAAGTGCTCTGAAATGGTTAAAATGTTTTCAAATTGAAATATCTCAAGATTTGATTTTGAGTGATTGACTGAAGTGAGTAGCTTTACACAAACTTGCAACCATGGGGTTGAGGAGGGGGAAGGTAGGGGAGGATTTGTAGGAGTTACAGATTACTTTTTAATGACTTTTTAAAAATATACCATTAAGACATTTAGGAAGAGAACCAAGAAAGGGGAAAAACACAAACCATTTTATAATGTCTGTCGTTCGATAGTCCTAACAAGTCGCAGGAATAACGTAAATATAGATTTCCTCTTAAACATTTAGTGGAGTGTTAATTGAAGCAAGAGTTATGTAATGATGTATAAAAATTGCAGGAAGCTACTTTAGAAGAAACCACTCTTTGTTTATTGAGAGAGACACAGAAAATACATTGATTAAAGTGATAACGTACAATTCGATTTGGTTTGAATGTTTGAAATAGGAGATTAAAATTTGTGAGTATAATGAAGTTTGTTTCCTGCTTTTAATTGCGAAGTACCTAAAATAATTCAACACTCCTTGTGACAAGAGCAGGGATTAATATTGTGGAGAATGTTTGAGAGAAAAACATTAGAAGCGAAATTGGTCAATTATAAATCTTTACGTCAACATATCAGTAAACATTTGCAAGTCAGTCTGACTGGTTTTGCTGTCCAGGAAGAAAAACAAGTGTTTATTTCTGTTAAGTCATAGCTTTGCCTGCTTTTTGTTTATAATTCAGTGACACAAATTGTGTGTATATTTGTAAATTGTAAAATAACAGCAATAAATCACATTTCTGTGACATTCTTTCTGTCTTAAACGATTCAATTTGTGGCTCGGAATCTAGAAGCTTCTTTACCTGAAAGGTTTGAATGGTTAAAGTTGATCTCAGCTATCAAAAGCTGTTTGCGACATTCCTGCATTGTGGAACAGCATGATGTCTTTGCAGAGACAGGAATTCGCATTGTTGAATGGAGGTTTTTCTGATCTGTTGCATCCTGTGTAGATCAGAAACAGGTAAAGATGTTCATAGTAAACAGCCCAAGACAATGAAATGCTAAAACAATGTCTGGCCAATGTCAGAGACTTCAAGCACAGGACATGTGGAATATACAAAACCCCATAGCCCTGTATCAATCCCAAACTAATCACACTGCCCCGATCTCTCCCGATAGCCCTGTATCAATCCCAAACTATTCCCAATGCCTCGCTCTCTCCCCATAGCCCTGTATCAATCCCCAAACTAATCCCACTGCCCCGCTCTCTCCCCATAGCCCTGTATCAATCCGCAAACTAATCCCGCTGCCCCGCTCACTCCCCATAGCCCTGTATCAATCCCAAACTAATCCCAGTGCCCCGCTCACTCCCGATAGCCCTGTATGAATCCAAAACTAATCCCAAAGCCCCACTCTCTCCCCATAGTCCTGTATCAATCCCAAACTAATCCCAATGCCCCGCTCTCTCCCCATAGCCCTGTTTCAATCCCCAAACTAATCCCACTGCCCCGCTCTCTCCCCATAGCCCTGTATCAATCCCAAACTAATCCCACTGCCCCGCTCTCTCCCCATAGCCCTTTATCAATCCCAAACTAATCCCACTGCCTTGCTCTCTCCCCATAGCCCTGTATCAATCCCAAACTAATCCCACTGCCCCGCTCTATCCCCATAGCCCTGTATCAATCCCCAAACTAATCCCACTGCCCTGCTCTCTCCCCATAGCCCTGTATCAATCCCCAAACTAATCCCACTGCCCCGCTCTCTCCCCATACCCTGTATCAATCCCCAAACTAATCCCACGGCCCTGCTGACTCCCCATAGCCCTGTATCAATCCCCAATCTAATCCCACTGCCCCGCTCTCTCCCCATAGCCCTGTATCAATCCCAAACTAATCCCAGTGCCTCGCTTTCCCCCCATAGCTCTGTCTTGATCCCAAACTAACCCCACTGCCCTGCTCTCCCCCCATAGCCCTGCATCAATTCCAAACTAATCCCTCTGCCCCAGTCTCCGCCCATAGCCCTGCATCATTCCCAAACTAACCCCACTGCCACGTTCTCTCCCCATAGCCCTGGGAGTGTTTGATGGGACAGTGTAGAGGGAGCATTACTATATATATCTAACCCGTGCAGCACCTGCCTTGGGAATGTTTGATGGGACAGTGTAGAGGGAGGTTTTTGTCTGTATCTAACCCGTGCGGTACCTGCCTTGGGAGTGTTTGATGGGACAGTGTAGAGGGAGCATTACTCTATATCTAACCCGTGCTGTACCTGCCTTGGGAGTGTTTGATGGGACAGCATAGAGGGAGCTTTACTCTGTATCTGACCCGTGCAGTCCCTGCCATGGGAGTGTTTGATGGGACAGTGTAGAGGGAGCTTCACTCTGTATCTAACCCGTGTTGTTCCTGCCCTGGGAGTTTTTGATGGGCTGGTTTAAAGAGAGCTTTTCTCTATCGATTCTGTAGCAAACCTTGATAGATTGCAAGTCCGGGGATTCAGCGCATACACAGCGCAGACGGAAACACGGAACTTGCGGGGCCTCTACCAAGGCCTAAGTCGTTGGTACGGGGACCATGATTTCAGGGCCATTATCTTTGTTTGATGTAATCCTTCACTCCTGTGCATAAGACAGTGGGTCTCACGGCCTAAAATTCATTCAAATCTCAGTAAAAATACCCAGAACAGACTTTAATTGTCTTTTATTTGCTTCATTTTTCTACGGTGTACCCAGATATCTGCAGACCAACATTCATCCGCATGTGAATCCCTCCTCTGCATTAAATCAATTCTCGGTAACACTTTCATTTAATCTACCGAGGTTCAGTATTAAAATATACCAGGAGACCCAGGCACGTTTTGATAAAGCAGATTAACAATGAGTTCAGTGGGGAAATTTAGCAAACAACAGGCCGATTTTAATATGATAAGGCAGGATCTGTCCAAAGTGGACTGGGAACAGCTACTTGACAACCCTCTGTCTCAGTCCCAAACTAATCCCACTGCCCTGCTCTCTCCTGTTAGCCCTTTATCAATCGCCAACCTAATCCCACTGCCTCGCTCTCTCCCCATAGTCCTGTATCAGTCCGCAACCTAATCCCACTGCCCCGCTCTCCCCCCATAGCCCTACATCAATCCTAAACTAATCCCACTGCCCTGCTCTCTCCTGTTAGCCCTTTATCAATCGCCAACCTAATCCCACTGCCTCGCTCTCTCCCCATAGTCCTGTATCAGTCCCCAACCTAATCCCACTGCCCCGCTCTCCCCCCATAGCCCTACATCAATCCTAAACTAATCCCACTGCCCCGCTCTCTCCCCATAGTCCTGCATCAATCCCAAACTAATCACACTGCCCCGCTATCTCCCCAAAGCCCTGTATCAATCCCCAAAACTAATCCCATTGCCCCGCTCTCTCCCCATAGCCGTTTATCAATCCCAAACTAATCCAACTGCCCCGCTCTCTCCCCATAGCCCTGTATCAATCCCAAACTAATCCCACTGCCCCGCTCACTCCCCATAGCCCTGTATCAATCCGCAAACTAATCCCACTGCCCCGCTCACTCCCCAAAGCCCTGTATCAATCCCAAACTAATCCCAGTGCCCCGCTCACTCCCGATAGGCCTGTATCAATCCTAAACTAATCCCAAAGCCCCACTCCCTCCCCATAGCCCTGTATCAATCCCAAACTAATCACACTGCCCCGATCTCTCCCGATAGCCCTGTATCAATCCCAAACTATTCCCAATGCCTCGCTCGCTCCCGATAACCCTGTATCAATCCCAAACTAATCAGACTGCCCTGCTCTCACCCCAAAGCCCTGTATCAATCCCCAAACGAATCCCACTGCCCCGCTCTCTTCCGATTGCCCTGTATCAATTCCAAACTAATCACACTGCCCCGCTCTCTCCCCATAGCCCTGTATCAATCCCCAAACTAATCCCACTGCCCCGCTCTCTCCCCATAGCTCTGTATCAATCCCAAACTAATCCCACTGTCCTGCACTCTCCCCATAGCCCTGTATCAATCCCAAACAAATCACACTGCCCCGCTCTCACCCCATAGCCCTGTATCAAATCCCAAACTAATCCCACTGCCCCGCTCTCTCCCCATAGCCCTGTATCAATCCGCAAAATAATCCCACTGCCCTGCTCACTCCCCATAGCCCTGTATCAATCCCAAACTAATCCCAGTGCCCCGCTCACTCCCGATAGCCGTGTATCAATCCAAAACTAATCCCAAAGCCCCACTCTGTCCCCATAGTCCTGTATCAATCCCAAACTAATCCCAATGCCCCGCTCTCTCCCCATAGCCCTGTTTCAATCCCCAAACTAATCCCGCTGCCCCGCTCTCTCCCCATAGCCCTGTATCAATCACCAAACTAATCCCACTGCCCCGCTTTCTCCCCATAGCCCTGTATCAATCCCGAAACTAATCCCACTGCCCCGCTTTCTCCCCATAGCCCTGTATCAATCCCAAACAAATCCCACTGCCCCGCTCTCTCCCCATAGCCCTGTATCAATCACCAAACTAATCCCACTGCCCCGCTTTCTCCCCATAGCCCTGTATCAATCCCGAAACTAATCCCACTGCCCCGCTTTCTCCCCATAGCCCTGTATCAATCACCAAACTAATCCCACTGCCCCGCTTTCTCCCCATAGCCCTGTATCAATCACAAACTATTTCCACTGCCCTGCTTTCTCCCCAAAGCCCTGTATCAATCCCAAACAAATCCCACTGCCCCGCTCTCTCCCCATAGCCCTGTATCAATCCCCAAACTAATCCCACTGCCCCGCTCTCTCCCCATAGCCCTGTATCAATCCCCAAACTAATCCCACTGCCCCGCTCTCTCCCCATAGTCCTGTACCAACCCCAAACTAATCCCACTGCCCCGCTCTCTCACCATAGCCCTGTATCAATCCCAAACTAATCCCACTGCCTCCCTTTCCCCCCATAGCTCTGTCTTGATCCCAAACTAATCCCACTGCCCTGCTCTCCCCCCATTGCCCTGAATCAATCCCAAACTAATCCCACTGCCCCACTCTCTCCCCATAGCCCTGCCTCAATCCCAAACTTTTCCCAATAGCCCTGCATCAATTCCAAACTAATCCCTCTGCCCCACTCTCTGCCCATAGCCCTGCATCATTCCCAAACTAACCCCACTGCTACGTTCTCTCCCCATAGCCCTGGGAGTGTTTGATGGGACAGTGTAGAGGGAGCATTACTATATATATCTAACCCGTGCAGCACCTGCCTTGGGAATGTTTGATGGGACAGTGTAGAGGCAGCTTTTTGTCTGTATCTAACCTGTGCGGTACCTGCCTTGGGAGTGTTTCATGGGACAGTGTAGAGGGAGCATTACTCTATATGTAACCCGTGCTGTACCTGCCTTGGGAGTGTTTGATGGGACAGCGTAGAGGGAGCTTTACTCTGTATCTAACCCGTGCAGTACCTGCGTTGGGAGTGTTTGATGGGACAGTGTAGAGGGAGCTTCACTCTGTATCTAACCCGTCTTGTTCCTGCCCTGGGAGTTTTTGATGGGCTGGTTTAAAGAGAGCTTTACTCTATCGATTCTGTAGCAAACCTTGATAGATTGCAAGTCCGGGGATTCAGCACATACACAGCGCAGACGGAAACACGGAACTTGCGGGGCCTCTACCAAGGCCTAAGTCGTTGGTACGGAGACCATGATTTCAGGGCCATTATCTTTGTTTGATGTAATCCTTCACTCCTGTGTATAAGACAGTGAGTCTCACGGCCTAAAATTCATTCAAATCTCAGTAGGAATACCCAGAACAGACTTTAATTGTCTTTTATTTGCTTCATTTTTCTAAGGTGTACCCAGATATCTGCAGACCAACATTCATCCGCATGTGAATCCCTCCTCTGCATTTAAATCAAATCACGGTAACACTTTTATTTAATCTACCAAGGTTCAGTATTGAAATATACCAGGAGATCCAGGCACGTTTTGATAAAGCAGATTAACAATGAGTTCAGTGGGGAAATTTAGCAAACAACAGGCCGATTTTAAGGCAGGATCTGTCCAACGTGGACTAGGAACAGCTACTTGACAACCCTCTGTCTCAGCCCCAAACTAATCCCACTGCCCTGCTCTCTCCTGTTAGCCCTTTATCAATCGCCAACCGAATCCCACTGCCTCGCTCTCTCCCCATAGCCCTGTATCAGTCCCCAACCTAATCCCACTGCCCCGCTCTCTCCCCATAGCTCTGTATCAATCCCAAATTAATCCCACTGCCCCGCACTCTCCCCATAGCCCTGTATCAATTACAAACAAATCACACTGCCCCGCTCTCACCCCATAGCCCTGTATCAAATCCCAAACTAATCCCACTGCCCCGCTCTCTCCCCATAGCCCTGTATCAATCCCAAACTAATCCCACTGCCCCGCTCTCTCCCCATAGCCCTGTATCAATCCCAAATTAATCCCACGACCCCGCTCTCTCCCCATAGCCCTGTATCAATCTCAAACTAATCCCACTGCCTCGATTTCTCCCGATAGCCCTGTATCAATCCCAAACTAATCCCACTGCCCCGCTCTCTACATAGCCCTGTATCAATCCCCAAACTAATCAAACGTCCCCGCTCTCTCCCCATAGCCCTGTATCAATCCGCAAACTAATCCCACTGCCCCGCTCTCTCCCCATAGCCCTGTATCAATCCGCAAAGTAATCCCACTGCCCCGCTCACTCCCCATAGCCCTGTATCAATCCCAAACTAATGCCAGTGCCCCGCTCACTCCCGATAGCCCTGTATCAATCCAAAACTAATCCCAAAGCCCCACTCTCTCCCCATAGTCCTGTATCAATCCCAAACTAATCCCAGTGCCCCGTTCACTCCCGATAGCCCTGTATCAATCCAAAACTAATCCCAAAGCCCCACTCTCTCCCCATTGTCCTGTATCAATCCCAAACTAATCCCAATGCCCCGCTCTCTCCCCATAGCCCTGTTTCAACCCCCAAACTAATCCCACTGCCCCGCTCTCTCCCCATGGCCCTGTATCAATCCCAAACTAATCCCACTGCTCTGCTCTCCCCCCATAGCCCTGAATCAATCCCAAACTAATCCCACTGCCCCACTCTCTCCCCATAGCCCTGTATCAATCCCCAAACTAATCCCACTGCCCTGCTCTCTCCCCATAGCCCTGTATCAATCCCCAAACTAATCCCACTGCCCCGCTCTCTCCCCATACCCTGTATCAATCCCCAAACTAATCCCACTGCCCTGCTGACTCCCCGTAGCCCTGTATCAATCCCCAATCTAATCCCACTGCCCCGCTCTCTCCCCATGGCCCTGTATCAATCCCAAACTAATCCCACTGCTCTGCTCTCCCCCCATAGCCCTGAATCAATCCCAAACTAATCCCACTGCCCTGCTGACTCCCCGTAGCCCTGTATCAATCCCCAATCTAATCCCACTGCCCCGCTCTCTCCCCAAAGCCCTGTATCAATCCCAAAGTAATCCCACTGCCTCGCTTTCCCCCCATAGCTCTGTCTTGATCCCAAACTAATCCCACTGCTCTGCTCTCCCCCCATAGCCCTGAATCAATCCCAAACTAATCCCACTGCCCCACTCTCTCCCCATAGCCCTGCATCAATCCCAAACTAACCCCACTGCCACGTTCTCTCCCCATAGTCCTGGGAGTGTTTGATGGGACAGTGTAGAGGGAGCATTACTATATATATCTAACCCGTGCAGCACCTGCCTTGGGAATGTTTGATGGGACAGTGTAGAGGGAGCTTCACTCTGTATCTAACCCGTGTTGTTCCTGCCCTGGGAGTTTTTGATGGGCTGGTTTAAAGAGAGCTTTACTCTATCGATTCTGTAGCAAACCTTGATAGATTGCAAGACCGGGGATTCAGCGCATACACAGCGCAGACGGAAACACGGAACTTGCGGGGCCTCTACCAAGGCCTAAGTCATTGGTACGGAGACCATGATTTCAGGGCCATTATCTTTGTTTGATGTAATCCTTCTCTCCTGTGTATAAGACAGTGAGTCTCACGGCCTAAAATTCATTCAAATCTCAGTAGGAATACCCAGAACAGACTTTAATTGTCTTTTATTTGCTTCATTTTTCTAAGGTGTACCCAGATATCTGCAGACCAACATTCATCCGCATGTGAATCCCTCCTCTTCATTTAAATCAAATCACGGTAACACTTTTATTTAATCTACCGAGGTTCAGTATTGAAATATACCAGGAGATCCAGGCACGTTTTGATAAAGCAGATTAACCGTGAGTTCAGTGGGGAAATTTAGCAAACAACAGGCCGATTTTAATATGATAAGGCAGGATCTGTCCAAAGTGGACTAGGAACAGCTACTTGACAACCCTCTGTCTCAGTCCCAAACTAATCCCACTGCCCTGCTCTCTCCTGTTAGCCCTTTATCAATCGCCAACCTAATCCCACTGCCCCGCTCTCTCCCCATAGCCCTGTATCAGTCCCCAACCTAATCCCACTGCCGCGCTCTCTCCCCATAGCCCTGTATCAATCACAAACTATTTCCACTGCCCTGCACTCTCCCCATAGCCCTGTATCAATCCCCAACGTAAGCCCACTGCCCGCTTTCTCCCCATAGCCCTGTGTTATATCCAAACAAATCCCACTGCCCGCTTTCTCCCCATAGCCCTGTGTTATATCCAAACTAATCCCACTGCCCCGCTTTCTCCCCATAGCCCTGTATCAATCCCCAAATTAATCCCACTGCCCCGCTTTCTCCCCATAGCTCTGTATCAATCCGAAACAAATCCCACAGCCCCGCTCTCTCCCCATAGCCCTGTATCAATCCCCAACATAAGTCCACTGCCCTGCTTTCTCCCCATAGCCCTGTGTTATATCCAAACAAATCCCACTGCACCGCTCTCTCCCCATAGCCCTGTATCAATCCCAAACTATTCCCAATGCCTCACTCGCTCCCGATAACCCTGTATCAATCCCAAACTAATCAGACTGCCCTGCTCTCACCCCATAGCCCTGTATCAATCCCCAAACTAATCCCACTGCCCTGCTTTCTCCCCATAGCCCTGTATCAATCACAAACTATTTCCACTGCCCTGCTCTCTCCCCATAGCCCTGTATCAATCCCCAACGTAAGCCCACTGCCCGCTTTCTCCCCATAGCCCTGTGTTATAGCCAAACAAATGCCACTGCCCGCTTTCTCCCCATAGCCCTGTGTTATATCCAAACAAATCCCACTGCCCCGCTTTCTCCCCATAGCCCTGTATCAATCCCCAAATTAATCCCACTGCCCCGCTTTCTCCCCATAGCCCTGTATCAATCCCAAACAAATCCCACTGCCCCGCTCTCTCCCCATAGCCCTGTATCAATCCCCAACGTAAGTCCACTGCCCTGCTTTCACCCCATAGCCCTGTGTTATATCCAAACTAATCCCACTGCACCCTCTCTCCCCATAGCCCTGTATCAATCCCAAACTAATCCCACTGCCCAGCTCTCTCCTCTAGCCCTGTATCAATCACAAACTAATCCTACTGCCACGCTCACTCCCCATTGCCCCGGATCAATCCCATGCTTATCCCGCTCCTGATCACTATCCAGTGATCTCTGTGTTAGAGAGATGGGAAATCAGCCAGGATTCCTGCTCCTGATCACTGTCCAGTGACCCATGGGTTAGAGAGAGATGGGAAATCAGCCAGGGTTCCTGCTCCTGATTACTGTCCAGTGACTCCTGGGTTAGAGAGAGGGGAAATCAGCCAGGGTTCCTGCTCCTGATCACTGCCCAGTGACCCCTGGGTTGGAAAGAGGGGAAATCAGCCAGGGTTCCTGCTCCTGATCACTGCCCAGTGACCCCTGGTTTAGAGAGAGGGGGAAATCAGCCGGGGTTCCTGCTCCTGATCACTGACCAGTGACTCCTGGGTTAGAGAGAGGAGGAAATCAGCCAGGGTTCCTGCTCCTGATCACTGACCAGTGACCACTGGGTTAGAGAGCGGGGAATTCAGCCAGGGTTCCTGCTCCTGATCACTGCCCAGTGACCCCTGGGTTAGAGAGAGGGGAAATCAGCCAGGGTTCCTGCTCCTGATCACTGCCCAGTGACCCCTGGGTTAGAGAGCGGGGAATTCAGCCAGGGTTCCTGCTCCTGATCATTGTCCAGTGACCCCTGAGTTAGAGAGAGGGGAAATCAGCCAGGGTTCCTGCTCCTGATCATTGTCCAGTGACCCCTGGGTTAGAGAGAGGGGAAATCAGCCAGGGTTCTTGCTCCTGATCACTGTCCAGTGACCCCTGGGTTAGAGAGAGAGGGGAAATCAGCCAGGGTACCTGCTCCTGATCACTGCCCAATGACCACTGGCTTAGAGAGAGGGGGAATCAGCCAGGGTTCCTGCTCCTGATCGCTGTCCAGTGACCCCTGGGTTAGAGAGAGGGGAAATCAGCCAGGGTTCCTGCTCCTGATCACTGCCCAGTGACCCCTGGGTTAGAGAGAGGGGAAATCAGCCAGGGTTCCTGCTCCTGATCACTGCCCAGTGACCCCTGGGTTAGAGAGAGAGGGAAATCAGCCAGGGTTCCTGCTCCTGATCACTGTCCAGTGACCCCTGGGTTAGAGAGAGGGGGAAATCAGCCGGGGTTCCTGCTCCTGATCATTGTCCAGTGACCCCTGGGTTAGAGAGAGCGGGAAATCAGCCGGGGTTCCTGCTCCTGATCACTGCCCAGTGACTCCTGGGTTAGAGAGAGGAGGAAATCAGCCAGGGTTCCTGCTCCTGATCACTGACCAGTGACCACTGGGTTGGAAAGAGGGGAAATCAGCCAGGGTTCCTGCTCCTGATCACTGCCCAGTGACCCCTGGGTTGGAAAGAGGGGAAATCAGCCAGGGTTCCTGCTCCTGATCACTGCCCAGTGACCCCTGGTTTAGAGAGAGGGGGAAATCAGCCGGGGTTCCTGCTCCTGATCACTGCCCAGTGACTCCTGGGTTAGAGAGAGCAGGAAATCAGCCAGGGTTCCTGCTCCTGATCACTGCCCAGTGACCCCTGGTTTAGAGAGAGGGGGAAATCAGCCGGGGTTCCTGCTCCTGATCACTGCCCAGTGACTCCTGGGTTAGAGAGAGGAGGAAATCAGCCAGGGTTCCTGCTCCTGATCACTGACCAGTGACCACTGGGTTAGAGAGCGGGGAATTCAGCCTGGGTTCCTGCTCCTGATCATTTTCCAGTGACCCCTGGGTTAGAGAGAGGGGAAATCAGCCAGGGTTCCTGCTCCTGATCACTGTCCAGTGACCCCTGAGTTAGAGAGAGGGGAAATCAGCCAGGGTTCCTGCTCCTGATCATTGTCCAGTGACCCCTGGGTTAGAGAGAGGGGAAATCAGCCAGGGTTCTTGCTCCTGATCACTGTCCAGTGACCCCTGGGTTAGAGAGAGAGGTGAAATCAGCCAGGGTTCCTGCTCCTGATCACAGTCCAGTGACCCCTGGGTTAGAGAGAGAGGGGAAATCAGCCAGGGTACCTGCTCCTGATCACTGCCCAATGACCACTGGCTTGGAGAGAGAGGGAATCAGCCAGGGTTCCTGCTCCTGATCGCTGTCCAGTGACCCCTGGGTTAGAGAGAGGGGAAATCAGCCAGGGTTCCTGCTCCTGATCACTGCCCAGTGACCCCTGGGTTAGAGAGAGGGGAAATCAGCCAGGGTTCCTGCTCCTGATCACTGCCCAGTGACCCCTGGGTTAGAGAGAGAGGGAAATCAGCCAGGGTTCCTGCTCCTGATCACTGTCCAGTGACCCCTGGGTTAGAGAGAGAGGTGAAATCAGCCAGGGTTCCTGCTCCTGATCACTGCCCAGTGACCCCTGGGTTAGAGAGAGAGGGAAATCAGCCAGGGTTCCTGCTCCTGATCACTGTCCAGTGACCCCTGGGTTAGAGAGAGAGGTGAAATCAGCCAGGGTTCCTGCTCCTGATCACTGCCCAGTGACCCCTGGGTTAGAGAGAGGGGAAATCAGCCAGGGTTCCTGCTCCTGATCATTGTCCAGTGAACCCTGGGTTGAGAGAGTGGAAATCAGCCTGGCTTCCTGCTCCTGATCACAGTCCAGTGACCCCTGGGTTAGAGAGAGAGGGGAAATCTGCCAGGGTTCATGCTCCTGATCACTATCCAGAGATCCCTGGGTTAGAGAGAGGGGAATTCAGCCAGGGTTCCTGCTCCTGATCACAGTCCAGTGACCCCTGGGTTAGAGAGAGAGGGAAATCAGCCAGGGTTCCTGCTCCTGATCACTGCACAGTGAACCCTGGGTTAGAGAGAGAGGGAAATCAGCCAGGGTTCATGCTCCTGATCACAGTCCAGTGACCCCTGGGTTAGAGAGAGGGGAAATCAGCCAGGGTTCATGCTCCTGATCACTATCCACTGACCCCTGGGTTAGAGAGAGAGGGAAATCAGCCAGGATTCCTGCTCCTGATCACAGTCCAGTGAACCCTGGGTTAGAGAGAGGGGAAATCAGCCAGGGTTCATGCTCCTGATCACTATCCACTGACCCCTGGGTTAGAGAGAGGTGAAATCAGCCAGGATTCCTGCTCCTGATCACTGCCCAGTGACCCCTGGGTTAGAGAGAGAGGGAAATCAGCCAGTGTTCCTGCTCCTGATCACTGCCCAGTGAACCCTGGGTGAGAGAGAGTGGAAATCAGCCTGGGTTCCTGCTCCTGATCACTGCCCAGTGACCCCTGGGTTAGAGAGAGAGGGGAATTCAGCCAGGGTTCCTGCTCCTGATCACTGTCCAGTGACCCCTGGGTTAGAGAGGGGAAATCAGCCAGGGTTTCTGCTCCTGATCACTGCCCAGTGACCCCTGGGTTAGAGAGAGGGGAAATCAGCCAGGGTTCCTGCTCCTGATCACTGCCCAGTGACCCCTGGGTTAGAGAGAGGGGAAATCAGCCAGGGTTCCTGCTCCTGATCACAGTCCAGTGACCCCTGGTTTAGAGAGAGAGGGCAATCAGCCTGGGTTCCTGCTGCTGATCACTGCCCAGTGACCCCTGAGTTAGAGAGAGAGGAAATCAGCTGGGGTTCCTGCTCCTGATCACAGTCCAGTGACCCCTGGGTTAGAGAGAGGGGGAACCAGCCAGGGTTCCTGCTCCTGATCACTGTCCAGTGACTCCTGGGTTAGAGAGAGGGGAAATCAGCCAGGGTTCCTGCTCCTGATCATTGTCCAGTGACCCCTGGGTTAGAGAGACAGGTGAAATCAGCCAGGGTTCATGCTCCTGATCACTATCCAGTGACCCCTGGTTAGAGAGAGAGGGAAATCAGCGAGAGTTCCTGCTCCTGATCATTGTCCATTAACCCCTGGGTTAGAGAGAGGGGAAACCAGCCCGGGTTCCAGCTCCTGATCACTATCCAGTGACCTCTGAGTTAGAGAGAGGGGGAACCAGCCAGGGTTCCTGCTCCTGATCACTGTCCAGTGACCCCTGGGTTAGAGAGAGAGGGGAAATCAGCCAGGGTTCCTGCTCCTGATCACTGTCCAGTGACCCCTGGGTTAGAGAGAGAGGGGAAATCAGCCAGGGTTCCTGCTCCTGATCACTGCCCAGTGACCCCTGGGTTAGAGAGAGGGGAAATCAGCCAGGGTTCCTGCTCCTGATCACTGCCCAGTGACCCCTGGGTTAGAGAGAGAGGGAAATCAGCCAGGGTTCCTGCTCCTGATCACTGTCCAGTGACCCCTGGGTTAGAGAGAGAGGTGAAATCAGCCAGGGTTCCTGCTCCTGATCACTGCCCAGTGACCCCTGGGTTAGAGAGAAAGGGAAATCAGCCAGGGTTCCTGCTCCTGATCACTGTCCAGTGACCCCTGGGTTAGAGAGAGAGGTGAAATCAGCCAGGGTTCCTGCTCCTGATCACTGCCCAGTGACCCCTGGGTTAGAGAGAGGGGAAATCAGCCAGGGTTCCTGCTCCTGATCACTATCCAGAGATCCCTGGGTTAGAGAGAGGGGAAATCAGCCAGGGTTCCTGCTCCTGATCACAGTCCAGTGACCCCTGGGTTAGAGAGAGAGGGAAATCAGCCAGGGTTCCTGCTCCTGATCACAGTCCAGTGACCCCTGGGTTAGAGAGAGAGCGAAATCAGCCAGGGTTCATGCTCCTGATCACAGTCCAGTGACCCCTGGGTTAGAGAGAGGGAAAATCAGCCGGGGTTCCAGCTCCTGATCACTGCCCAGTGACCCCTGGGTTAGAGAGAGAGGGAAATCAGCCAGGGTTCCTGCTCCTGATCACTGCACAGTGAACCCTGGGTTAGAGAGAGAGGGAAATCAGCCAGGGTTCATGCTCCTGATCACAGTCCAGTGACCCCTGGGTTAGAGAGAGGGGAAATCAGCCAGGGTTCATGCTCCTGATCACTATCCACTGACCCCTGGGTTAGAGAGAGAGAGGGGAAATCAGCCAGGATTCCTGCTCCTGATCACAGTCCAGTGAACCCTGGGTTAGAGAGAGGTGAAATCAGCCAGGATTCCTGCTCCTGATCACTGCCCAGTGACCCCTGGGTTAGAGAGAGAGGGAAATCAGCCAGTGTTCCTGCTCCTGATCACTGCCCAGTGAACCCTGGGTTAGAGAGAGAGGGGAAATCAGCCAGGGTTCCTGCTCCTGATCACAGTCCAGTGACCCCTGGGTTAGAGAGAGGGGAAATCAGCCAGGGTTCCTGCTCCTGATCACAGTCCAGTGACCCCTGGGTTAGAGAGAGAGGGAAATCAGCCAGGGTTCCTGCTCCTGATCACAGTCCAGTGACCCCTGGGTTAGAGAGAGAGCGAAATCAGCCAGGGTTCATGCTCCTGATCACAGTCCAGTGACCCCTGGGTTAGAGAGAGGGAAAATCAGCCGGGGTTCCAGCTCCTGATCACTGCCCAGTGACCCCTGGGTTAGAGAGAGAGGGAAATCAGCCAGGGTTCCTGCTCCTGATCACTGCACAGTGAACCCTGGGTTAGAGAGAGAGGGAAATCAGCCAGGGTTCATGCTCCTGATCACAGTCCAGTGACCCCTGGGTTAGAGAGAGGGGAAATCAGCCAGGGTTCATGCTCCTGATCACTATCCACTGACCCCTGGGTTAGAGAGAGAGGGGAAATCAGCCAGGATTCCTGCTCCTGATCACAGTCCAGTGAACCCTGGGTTAGAGAGAGGTGAAATCAGCCAGGATTCCTGCTCCTGATCACTGCCCAGTGACCCCTGGGTTAGAGAGAGAGGGAAATCAGCCAGTGTTCCTGCTCCTGATCACTGCCCAGTGAACCCTGGGTTAGAGAGAGAGGGGATTTCAGCCAGGGTTCCTGCTCCTGATCACTGCCCAGTGACCCCTGGGTTAGAGAGAGAGGGAAATCAGCCAGTGTTCCTGCTCCTGATCACTGCCCAGTGAACCCTGGGTTAGAGAGAGAGGGGATTTCAGCCAGGGTTCCTGCTCCTGATCACTGCCCAGTGACCCCTGGGTTAGAGAGAGAGGGGAATTCAGCCAGGGTGTCAGGGTTGGGGAGCCACGGGGCCGTATAAATACGAGGCCGTGCTCTCCAGGCAAAGGTAGGATCTGGACCCAAGTGCAGAAACCAGACAAGAGACAAATATACAATACTTTGTTTGAACTTTACTAAATTCACACATAACCAGATTAACACAAGGGACACAGCAATATACATAAGAACTAGAGACAAGAGAACTAGAGACAAGTTACAAGACAGCTAGTCAAGATAGGAACTCAGGACAGCTTCCATGAGGAAGCCCACTTGTCTATACTGAGCTTGCGACAAGCTACCACAAGGGGCAACCAGCTTGCCGAGGCACAACTCCAGACAAGCTACCCCAAGGATAATCGGCTTATCAATGCAAGGCTCAAGACAAGATCCCAACGGCTCCCACATAGCAACACGCCAGTCCAAACAGCACCCCACCAAGACAAGCAGCTCAACAGAACAAGACCCAAATACATCTTAAATCCAGAGACAAGAACACAGACCTAGATACATAGCTCGAGAGAACTAGAACACAGACTTAGATACATAGCTCAAGAGAACTAGAACACAGACTTAGATACATAGCTCAAGAGAACTATGGCAGCCAGCTTGTGAAGGCAAGCTGCCATAGAGGAAAGGCTAGTCACAGAGAACCTAGTCAAGACAAGGAACATTGTCAAGACTAACACCCTAGTGAGAACTGAGCACTGAGTGAAACAACAACAGAACTTATATACCAAGAAAACCAGGTGCCACCCATAAACAGCTAACAGGCTGATTAAAAACTAACAGGGTTAGGAACAATTAACACCAGAAAACGAGAAACAATTAACAAAAGAACAGTGAAGGTGCCATCTAGAGGTTACAAAAAGGAACTGACTGGCACCCTCACACAGGGTTCCTGCTCCTGATCACTGTCCAGTGACCCCTGGGTTAGAGAGAGGGGAAATCAGCCAGGGTTCCTGCTCCTGATCACTGTCCAGTGACCCCTGGGTTAGAGAGAGGGGAAATCAGCCAGGGTTCCTGCTCCTGATCATTGCCCAGTGACCCCTGGGTTAGAGAGGGGAAATCAGCCAGGGTTCCTGCTCCTGATCACAGTCCAGTGACCCCTGGTTTAGAGAGAGAGGGCAATCAGCCTGGGTTCCTGCTGCTGATCACTGCCCAGTGACCCCTGAGTTAGAGAGAGAGGAAATCAGCTGGGGTTCCTGCTCCTGATCACAGTCCAGTGACACCTGGGTGAGAGAGAGAGGGAAATCAGCCAGGGTTCGTGCTCCTGATCACTGTCCAGTGACTCCTGGGTTAGAGAGAGGGGAAATCAGCCCGGGTTCCAGCTCCTGATTACAGTCCAGTGAACCCTGGGTTAGAGAGAGGGGAAATCAGCCAGGGTTCCTGCTCCTGATTACAGTCCAGTGACCCCTGGGTTAGAGAGAGGGGGAACCAGCCAGGGTTCCTGCTCCTGATCACTGTCCAGTGACTCCTGGGTTAGAGAGAGGGGAAATCAGCCAGGGTTCCTGCTCCTGATCATTGTCCAGTGACCCCTGGGTTAGAGAGACAGGTGAAATCAGCCAGGGTTCATGCTCCTGATCACTATCCAGTGACCCCTGGTTAGAGAGAGAGGGAAATCAGCGAGAGTTCCTGCTCCTGATCATTGTCCATTAACCCCTGGGTTAGAGAGAGGGGAAACCAGCCCGGGTTCCAGCTCCTGATCACTATCCAGTGACCCCTGAGTTAGAGAGAGGGGGAACCAGCCAGGGTTCCTGCTCCTGATCACTGTCCAGTGACCCCTGGGTTAGAGAGAGAGGGGAAATCAGCCAGGGTTCCTGCTCCTGATCACTGTCCAGTGACCCCTGGGTTAGAGAGAGAGGGGAAATCAGCCAGGGTTCCTGCTCCTGATCACAGTCCAGTGACCCCTGGGTTAGAGAGAGGGGAAATCAGCCAGGGTTCGTGCTCCTGATCACTGTCCAATGACCCTTGGGTTAGAGAGAGAGGTGAAAGCAGCCAGGGTTCCTGCTCCTGATTACAGTCCAGTGAACCCTGGGTTAGAGAGAGAGGGGAAATCAGCCAGGGTTCTTGCTCCTGATCACTGTCCAGTGACCCCTGGGTTAGAGAGAGAGGTGAAATCAGCCAGGGTTCCTGCTCCTGATCACAGTCCAGTGACCCCTGGGTTAGAGAGAGAGGGGAAATCAGCCAGGGTACCTGCTCCTGATCACTGCCCAATGACCACTGGCTTGGAGAGAGGGGGAATCTGCCAGGGTTCCTGCTCCTGATCGCTGTCCAGTGACCCCTGGGTTAGAGAGAGGGGAAATCAGCCAGGGTTCCTGCTCCTGATCACTGCCCAGTGACCCCTGGGTTAGAGAGAGGGGAAATCAGCCAGGGTTCCTGCTCCTGATCACTGCCCAGTGACCCCTGGGTTAGAGAGAGAGGGAAATCAGCCAGGGTTCCTGCTCCTGATCACTGTCCAGTGACCGCTGGGTTAGAGAGAGAGGTGAAATCAGCCAGCGTTCCTGCTCCTGATCACTGCCCAGTGACCCCTGGGTTAGAGAGAGAGGGAAATCAGCCAGGGTTCCTGCTCCCGATCACTGTCCAGTGACCCCTGGGTTAGAGAGAGAGGTGAAATCAGCCAGGGTTCCTGCTCCTGATCACTGCCCAGTGACCCCTGGGTTAGAGAGAGGGGAAATCAGCCAGGGTTCCTGCTCCTGATCATTGTCCAGTGAACCCTGGGTTGAGAGAGTGGAAATCAGCCTGGGTTCCTGCTCCTGATCACAGTCCAGTGACCCCTGGGTTAGAGAGAGAGGGGAAATCAGCCAGGGTTCATGCTCCTGATCACTGTCCAGTGATTCCTGGGTTAGAGAGTGGAAATCAGCCAGGGTTCCTGCTCCTGATCACTATCCAGAGATCCCTGGGTTAGAGAGAGGGGAAATCAGCCAGGGTTCCTGCTCCTGATCACAGTCCAGTGACCCCTGGGTTAGAGAGAGAGGGAAATCAGCCAGGGTTCCTGCTCCTGATCACAGTCCAGTGACCCCTGGGTTAGAGAGAGAGCGAAATCAGCCAGGGTTCATGCTCCTGATCACAGTCCAGTGACCCCTGGGTTAGAGAGAGGGAAAATCAGCCGGGGTTCCAGCTCCTGATCACTGCCCAGTGAACCCTGGGTTAGAGAGAGAGGGAAATCAGCCAGGGTTCCTGCTCCTGATCACTGCACAGTGAACCCTGGGTTAGAGAGAGAGGGAAATCAGCCAGGGTTCATGCTCCTGATCACAGTCCAGTGACCCCTGGGTTAGAGAGAGGGGAAATCAGCCAGGGTTCATGCTCCTGATCACTATCCACTGACCCCTGGGTTAGAGAGAGAGGGAAATCAGCCAGGATTCCTGCTCCTGATCACAGTCCAGTGAACCCTGGGTTAGAGAGAGGGGAAATCAGCCAGGGTTCATGCTCCTGATCACTATCCACTGACCCCTGGGTTAGAGAGAGGTGAAATCAGCCAGGATTCCTGCTCCTGATCACTGCCCAGTGACCCCTGGGTTAGAGAGAGAGGGAAATCAGCCAGTGTTCCTGCTCCTGATCACTATCCACTGACCCCTGGGTTAGAGAGAGAGGGGAATTCAGCCAGGGTTCCTGCTCCTGATCACTGTCCAGTGACCCCTGGGTTAGAGAGGGGAAATCAGCCAGGGTTTCTGCTCCTGATCACTGCCCAGTGACCCCTGGGTTAGAGAGAGGGGAAATCAGCCAGGGTTCCTGCTCCTGATCACTGCCCAGTGACCCCTGGGTTAGAGAGAGGGGAAATCAGCCAGGGTTCCTGCTCCTCATCACAGTCCAGTGACCCCTGGTTTAGAGAGAGAGGGCAATCAGCCTGGGTTCCTGCTGCTGATCACTGCCCAGTGACCCCTGAGTTAGAGAGAGAGGAAATCAGCTGGGGTTCCTGCTCCTGATCACAGTCCAGTGACCCCTGGGATAGAGAGAGAGGGAAATCAGCCAGGGTTCCTGCTCCTGATCACAGTCCAGTGACCCCTGGGTTAGAGAGAGGGGGAACCAGCCAGGGTTCCTGCTCCTGATCACTGTCCAGTGACCCCTGGGTTAGAGAGAGAGGGAAATCAGCCAGGGTTCCTGCTCCTGATCACAGTCCAGTGACACCTGGGTGAGAGAGAGAGGGAAATCAGCCAGGGTTCGTGCTCCTGATCACTGTCCAGTGACTCCTGGGTTAGAGAGAGGGGAAATCAGCCCGGGTTCCAGCTCCTGATTACAGTCCAGTGAACCCTGGGTTAGAGAGAGGGGAAATCAGCCAGGGTTCCTGCTCCTGATTACAGTCCAGTGACCCCTGGGTTAGAGAGAGGGGGAACCAGCCAGGGTTCCTGCTCCTGATCACTGTCCAGTGACTCCTGGGTTAGAGAGAGGGGAAATCAGCCAGGGTTCCTGCTCCTGATCATTGTCCAGTGACCCCTGGGTTAGAGAGACAGGTGAAATCAGCCAGGGTTCATGCTCCTGATCACTATCCAGTGACCCCTGGTTAGAGAGAGAGGGAAATCAGCGAGAGTTCCTGCTCCTGATCATTGTCCATTAACCCCTGGGTTAGAGAGAGGGGAAACCAGCCCGGGTTCCAGCTCCTGATCACTATCCAGTGACCCCTGAGTTAGAGAGAGGGGGAACCAGCCAGGGTTCCTGCTCCTGATCACTGTCCAGTGACCCCTGGGTTAGAGAGAGAGGGGAAATCAGCCAGGGTTCCTGCTCCTGATCACTGTCCAGTGACCCCTGGGTTAGAGAGAGGGGAAATCAGCCAGGGTTCGTGCTCCTGATCACTGTCCAACGACCCTTGGGTTAGAGAGAGAGGTGAAAGCAGCCAGGGTTCCTGCTCCTGATTACAGTCCAGTGAACCCTGGGTTAGAGAGAGAGGGGAAATCAGCCAGGGTTCCTGCTCCTGATCACAGTCCAGTGACCCCTCGGTTAGAGAGAGGGGAAATCAGCCAGGGTTCCTGCTCCTGATCACTGCCCAGTGACCTCTGGGTTAGAGAGAGAGGGGAAATCAGCCAGGGTTCCTGCTCCTGATCACTATCCAGTGACCGCTGAGTTAGAGAGAGGAGGAAATCAGCCAGGGTTCCTGCTCCTGAACACTATCCAGTGACGCCTGGTTAGAGAGAAGGGAAGTCAGCCTGGGTTCCTGCTCCTGATCACTGCCCAGTGACCCCTGGGTTAGAGAGAGAGGGAAATCAGCCAGGGTTCATGCTCCTGATCACTATCCAGTGACCCCTGGGTTAGAGAGAGGGGAAATCAGCCCGGGTTCCTGCTCCTGATCACTGCCCAGTGACCCCTGGGTTAGAGAGAGAGGGAAATCAGCCAGGATTCATGCTCCTGATCACTGCCCAGTGACCCCTGGGTTAGAGAGAGGGGAAATCAGCCAGGGTTCCTGCTCCTGATCACAGCCCAGTGACCCCTGGTTTAGAGAGAGGGGGAACCAGCCAGGGTTCCTGCTCCTGATCACTGTCCAGTGACCCCTGGGTTAGAGATAGAGGGGAAATCAGCCAGGGTTCCTGCTCCTGATCACAGTCCAGTGACCCCTGGGTTAGAGAGAGGGGAAATCAGCCAGGGTTCGTGCTCCTGATCACTGTCCAATGACCCTTGGGTTAGAGAGAGATGAAAGCAGCCAGGGTTCCTGCTCCTGATTACAGTCCAGTGAACCCTGGGTTAGAGAGAGAGGGGAAATCAGCCAGGGTTCCTGCTCCTGATCACTGCCCAGTGACCTCTGGGTTAGAGAGAGAGGGGAAATCAGCCAGGATTCATGCTCCTGATCACTGTCCAGTGACCCCTGGGTTAGAGAGAGGGGAAATCAGCCTGGGTTCCTGCTCCTGATCACTGCCCAGTGACCCCTGGTTTAGAGAGAGAGGGGAAATCAGCCGGGGTTCCTGCTCCTGATCACAGTCCAGTGACCCCTGGGTTAGAGAGACAGGTGAAATCAGCCAGGGTTCCTGCTCCTTATCACAGTCCAGTGACACCTGGGTTAGAGAGAGAGGGGAAATCAGCCAGGGTTCATGCTCCTGATCACTATCCAGTGACCCCTGGGTTAGAGAGAGGGGAAACAGCCAGGGTTCCTGCTCCTGATCATTGTCCAGTGACCCCTGGGTTAGAGAGAGAGGGAAATCAGCCAGGGTTCCAGGTCCTGATCACTATCCAGTGACCTAGAGAGAGGGGGAACCATCCAGGGTTCATGCTCCTGATCATTGTCCAGTGACCCGTGGGTTAGAGAGAGGGGAAATGAGCCAGGGTTCGTGCTCCTGATCTCTGTCCAGTGATCCCTGGGTTAGAGAGAGGGGAAATCAGGCAGGGTTCCTGCTCCTGATCACTGCCCAGTGACCCCTGGGTTAGAGAGAGGGGAAAATCAGCCAGGGTTCCTGCTCCTGATCATTGTCCAGTGACCCCTGGGTTAGAGAGAGAGGGAAATCAGCCAGGGTTATTTAAATCATGTTGCGAGAAAGGGAAATAGTTTGTGCCCCCGTTTGTACCTCAGAGTCTTAGAGACGGAGGGAACGGCAACAGAAAAAGAGGAAACAACATCTCCAAAAATTGATCCCAGCTCATCGCCAAGGCTGGGGATAGATAACCTCGCCGCCTTCTTAGGAAGTTTAACCACTTTATTCACTTTCTGATTGGAGCTCCGTTTGGAATTAGACTTTATTTTGTCGGATGTTTAACGACAGCATTGAAGGGGGAAGGAGAAACTTGGAGCAACTTCTTCTGTCAAAGCTGCAGTGAGACTTGAAAGATTTTAACGATTTTTAATGAACTTTTCACCAAAAATGAGTGTAAAAAACACTTTTTCCCCCTAAGTTTCGAACATGATTTTGGAAGAGACTGAAGCAAAAGCCAATTTCCCCCTCACCTAAACAAGTTTCAACCAGGTCTTGAAGTCCAAACGCTTTTAAAGTGCTCTGAAATGGTTAAAATGTTTTCAAATTGAAATATCTCAAGATTTGATTTTGAGTGATTGACTGAAGTGAGTAGCTTTACACAAACTTGCAACCATGGTGTTGAGGAGGGGGAAGGTAGGGGAGGATTTGTAGGAGTTACAGATTACTTTTTAATGACTTTTTAAAAATATACCATTAAGACATTTAGGAAGAGAACCAAGAAAGGGGAAAAACACAAACCATTTTATAATGTCTGTCGTTCGATAGTCCTAACAAGTCGCAGGAATAACGTAAATATAGATTTCCTCTTAAACATTTAGTGGAGTGTTAATTGAAGCAAGAGTTATGTAATGATGTATAAAAATTGCAGGAAGCTACTTTAGAAGAAACCACTCTTTGTTTATTGAGAGAGACACAGAAAATACATTGATTAAAGTGATAACGTACAATTCGATTTGGTTTGAATGTTTGAAATAGGAGATTAACATTTGTGAGTATAATGAAGTTTGTTTCCTGCTTTTAATTGCGAAGTACCTAAAATAATTCAACACTCCTTGTGACAAGAGCAGGGATTAATATTGTGGAGAATGTTTGAGAGAAAAACATTAGAAGCGAAATTGGTCAATTATAAATCTTTACGTCAACATATCAGTAAACATTTGCAAGTCAGTCTGACTGGTTTTGCTGTCCAGGAAGAAAAACAAGTGTTTATTTCTGTTAAGTCATAGCTTTGCCTGCTTTTTGTTTATAATTCAGTGACACAAATTGTGTGTATATTTGTAAATTGTAAAATAACAGCAATAAATCACATTTCTGTGACATTCTTTCTGTCTTAAACGATTCAATTTGTGGCTCGGAATCTAGAAGCTTCTTTAACTGAAAGGTTTGAATGGTTAAAGTTGATCTCAGCTATCAAAAGCTGTTTGCGACATTCCTGCATTGTGGAACAGCATGATGTCTTTGCAGAGACAGGAATTCGCATTGTTGAATGGAGGTTTTTCTGATCTGTTGCATCCTGTGTAGATCAGAAACAGGTAAAGATGTTCATAGTAAACAGCCCAAGACAATGAAATGCTAAAACAATGTCTGGCCAATGTCAGAGACTTCAAGCACAGGACATGTGGAATATACAAAACCCCATAGCCCTGTATCAATCCCAAACTAATCACACTGCCCCGATCTCTCCCGATAGCCCTGTATCAATCCCAAACTATTCCCAATGCCTCGCTCTCTCCCCATAGCCCTGTATCAATCCCCAAACTAATCCCACTGCCCCGCTCTCTCCCCATAGCCCTGTATCAATCCGCAAACTAATCCCGCTGCCCCGCTCACTCCCCATAGCCCTGTATCAATCCCAAACTAATCCCAGTGCCCCGCTCACTCCCGATAGCCCTGTATGAATCCAAAACTAATCCCAAAGCCCCACTCTCTCCCCATAGTCCTGTATCAATCCCAAACTAATCCCAATGCCCCGCTCTCTCCCCATAGCCCTGTTTCAATCCCCAAACTAATCCCACTGCCCCGCTCTCTCCCCATAGCCCTGTATCAATCCCAAACTAATCCCACTGCCCCGCTCTCTCCCCATAGCCCTTTATCAATCCCAAACTAATCCCACTGCCCTGCTCTCTCCCCATAGCCCTGTATCAATCCCAAACTAATCCCACTGCCCCGCTCTATCCCCATAGCCCTGTATCAATCCCCAAACTAATCCCACTGCCCTGCTCTCTCCCCATAGCCCTGTATCAATCCCCAAACTAATCCCACTGCCCCGCTCTCTCCCCATACCCTGTATCAATCCCCAAACTAATCCCACGGCCCTGCTGACTCCCCATAGCCCTGTATCAATCCCCAAACTAATCCCACTGCCCCGCTCTCTCCCCATAGCCCTGTATCAATCCCCAAACTAATCCCACTGCCCCGCTCTCTCCCCATAGTCCTGTACCAACCCCAAACTAATCCCACTGCCCCGCTCTCTCACCATAGCCCTGTATCAATCCCAAACTAATCCCACTGCCTCCCTTTCCCCCCATAGCTCTGTCTTGATCCCAAACTAATCCCACTGCCCTGCTCTCCCCCCATTGCCCTGAATCAATCCCAAACTAATCCCACTGCCCCACTCTCTCCCCATAGCCCTGCCTCAATCCCAAACTTTTCCCAATAGCCCTGCATCAATTCCAAACTAATCCCTCTGCCCCACTCTCTGCCCATAGCCCTGCATCATTCCCAAACTAACCCCACTGCTACGTTCTCTCCCCATAGCCCTGGGAGTGTTTGATGGGACAGTGTAGAGGGAGCATTACTATATATATCTAACCCGTGCAGCACCTGCCTTGGGAATGTTTGATGGGACAGTGTAGAGGCAGCTTTTTGTCTGTATCTAACCTGTGCGGTACCTGCCTTGGGAGTGTTTCATGGGACAGTGTAGAGGGAGCATTACTCTATATGTAACCCGTGCTGTACCTGCCTTGGGAGTGTTTGATGGGACAGCGTAGAGGGAGCTTTACTCTGTATCTAACCCGTGCAGTACCTGCGTTGGGAGTGTTTGATGGGACAGTGTAGAGGGAGCTTCACTCTGTATCTAACCCGTCTTGTTCCTGCCCTGGGAGTTTTTGATGGGCTGGTTTAAAGAGAGCTTTACTCTATCGATTCTGTAGCAAACCTTGATAGATTGCAAGTCCGGGGATTCAGCACATACACAGCGCAGACGGAAACACGGAACTTGCGGGGCCTCTACCAAGGCCTAAGTCGTTGGTACGGAGACCATGATTTCAGGGCCATTATCTTTGTTTGATGTAATCCTTCACTCCTGTGTATAAGACAGTGAGTCTCACGGCCTAAAATTCATTCAAATCTCAGTAGGAATACCCAGAACAGACTTTAATTGTCTTTTATTTGCTTCATTTTTCTAAGGTGTACCCAGATATCTGCAGACCAACATTCATCCGCATGTGAATCCCTCCTCTGCATTTAAATCAAATCACGGTAACACTTTTATTTAATCTACCAAGGTTCAGTATTGAAATATACCAGGAGATCCAGGCACGTTTTGATAAAGCAGATTAACAATGAGTTCAGTGGGGAAATTTAGCAAACAACAGGCCGATTTTAAGGCAGGATCTGTCCAACGTGGACTAGGAACAGCTACTTGACAACCCTCTGTCTCAGCCCCAAACTAATCCCACTGCCCTGCTCTCTCCTGTTAGCCCTTTATCAATCGCCAACCGAATCCCACTGCCTCGCTCTCTCCCCATAGCCCTGTATCAGTCCCCAACCTAATCCCACTGCCCCGCTCTCTCCCCATAGCTCTGTATCAATCCCAAATTAATCCCACTGCCCCGCACTCTCCCCATAGCCCTGTATCAATTACAAACAAATCACACTGCCCCGCTCTCACCCCATAGCCCTGTATCAAATCCCAAACTAATCCCACTGCCCCGCTCTCTCCCCATAGCCCTGTATCAATCCCAAACTAATCCCACTGCCCCGCTCTCTCCCCATAGCCCTGTATCAATCCCAAATTAATCCCACGACCCCGCTCTCTCCCCATAGCCCTGTATCAATCTCAAACTAATCCCACTGCCTCGATTTCTCCCGATAGCCCTGTATCAATCCCAAACTAATCCCACTGCCCCGCTCTCTACATAGCCCTGTATCAATCCCCAAACTAATCAAACGTCCCCGCTCTCTCCCCATAGCCCTGTATCAATCCGCAAACTAATCCCACTGCCCCGCTCTCTCCCCATAGCCCTGTATCAATCCGCAAACTAATCCCACTGCCCCGCTCACTCCCCATAGCCCTGTATCAATCCCAAACTAATGCCAGTGCCCCGCTCACTCCCGATAGCCCTGTATCAATCCAAAACTAATCCCAAAGCCCCACTCTCTCCCCATAGTCCTGTATCAATCCCAAACTAATCCCAGTGCCCCGTTCACTCCCGATAGCCCTGTATCAATCCAAAACTAATCCCAAAGCCCCACTCTCTCCCCATTGTCCTGTATCAATCCCAAACTAATCCCAATGCCCCGCTCTCTCCCCATAGCCCTGTTTCAACCCCCAAACTAATCCCACTGCCCCGCTCTCTCCCCATGGCCCTGTATCAATCCCAAACTAATCCCACTGCTCTGCTCTCCCCCCATAGCCCTGAATCAATCCCAAACTAATCCCACTGCCCCACTCTCTCCCCATAGCCCTGTATCAATCCCCAAACTAATCCCACTGCCCTGCTCTCTCCCCATAGCCCTGTATCAATCCCCAAACTAATCCCACTGCCCCGCTCTCTCCCCATACCCTGTATCAATCCCCAAACTAATCCCACTGCCCTGCTGACTCCCCGTAGCCCTGTATCAATCCCCAATCTAATCCCACTGCCCCGCTCTCTCCCCATGGCCCTGTATCAATCCCAAACTAATCCCACTGCTCTGCTCTCCCCCCATAGCCCTGAATCAATCCCAAACTAATCCCACTGCCCTGCTGACTCCCCGTAGCCCTGTATCAATCCCCAATCTAATCCCACTGCCCCGCTCTCTCCCCAAAGCCCTGTATCAATCCCAAAGTAATCCCACTGCCTCGCTTTCCCCCCATAGCTCTGTCTTGATCCCAAACTAATCCCACTGCTCTGCTCTCCCCCCATAGCCCTGAATCAATCCCAAACTAATCCCACTGCCCCACTCTCTCCCCATAGCCCTGCATCAATCCCAAACTAACCCCACTGCCACGTTCTCTCCCCATAGTCCTGGGAGTGTTTGATGGGACAGTGTAGAGGGAGCATTACTATATATATCTAACCCGTGCAGCACCTGCCTTGGGAATGTTTGATGGGACAGTGTAGAGGGAGCTTTTTGTCTGTATCTAACCCGTGCAGTACCTGCCTTGGGAATGTTTGATGGGACAGTGTAGAGGGAGCTTCACTCTGTATCTAACCCGTGTTGTTCCTGCCCTGGGAGTTTTTGATGGGCTGGTTTAAAGAGAGCTTTACTCTATCGATTCTGTAGCAAACCTTGATAGATTGCAAGACCGGGGATTCAGCGCATACACAGCGCAGACGGAAACACGGAACTTGCGGGGCCTCTACCAAGGCCTAAGTCATTGGTACGGAGACCATGATTTCAGGGCCATTATCTTTGTTTGATGTAATCCTTCTCTCCTGTGTATAAGACAGTGAGTCTCACGGCCTAAAATTCATTCAAATCTCAGTAGGAATACCCAGAACAGACTTTAATTGTCTTTTATTTGCTTCATTTTTCTAAGGTGTACCCAGATATCTGCAGACCAACATTCATCCGCATGTGAATCCCTCCTCTTCATTTAAATCAAATCACGGTAACACTTTTATTTAATCTACCGAGGTTCAGTATTGAAATATACCAGGAGATCCAGGCACGTTTTGATAAAGCAGATTAACCGTGAGTTCAGTGGGGAAATTTAGCAAACAACAGGCCGATTTTAATATGATAAGGCAGGATCTGTCCAAAGTGGACTAGGAACAGCTACTTGACAACCCTCTGTCTCAGTCCCAAACTAATCCCACTGCCCTGCTCTCTCCTGTTAGCCCTTTATCAATCGCCAACCTAATCCCACTGCCCCGCTCTCTCCCCATAGCCCTGTATCAGTCCCCAACCTAATCCCACTGCCGCGCTCTCTCCCCATAGCCCTGTATCAATCACAAACTATTTCCACTGCCCTGCACTCTCCCCATAGCCCTGTATCAATCCCCAACGTAAGCCCACTGCCCGCTTTCTCCCCATAGCCCTGTGTTATATCCAAACAAATCCCACTGCCCGCTTTCTCCCCATAGCCCTGTGTTATATCCAAACTAATCCCACTGCCCCGCTTTCTCCCCATAGCCCTGTATCAATCCCCAAATTAATCCCACTGCCCCGCTTTCTCCCCATAGCTCTGTATCAATCCGAAACAAATCCCACAGCCCCGCTCTCTCCCCATAGCCCTGTATCAATCCCCAACATAAGTCCACTGCCCTGCTTTCTCCCCATAGCCCTGTGTTATATCCAAACAAATCCCACTGCACCGCTCTCTCCCCATAGCCCTGTATCAATCCCAAACTATTCCCAATGCCTCACTCGCTCCCGATAACCCTGTATCAATCCCAAACTAATCAGACTGCCCTGCTCTCACCCCATAGCCCTGTATCAATCCCCAAACTAATCCCACTGCCCTGCTTTCTCCCCATAGCCCTGTATCAATCACAAACTATTTCCACTGCCCTGCTCTCTCCCCATAGCCCTGTATCAATCCCCAACGTAAGCCCACTGCCCGCTTTCTCCCCATAGCCCTGTGTTATAGCCAAACAAATGCCACTGCCCGCTTTCTCCCCATAGCCCTGTGTTATATCCAAACAAATCCCACTGCCCCGCTTTCTCCCCATAGCCCTGTATCAATCCCAAACAAATCCCACTGCCCCGCTCTCTCCCCATAGCCCTGTATCAATCCCCAACGTAAGTCCACTGCCCTGCTTTCACCCCATAGCCCTGTGTTATATCCAAACTAATCCCACTGCACCCTCTCTCCCCATAGCCCTGTATCAATCCCAAACTAATCCCACTGCCCAGCTCTCTCCTCTAGCCCTGTATCAATCACAAACTAATCCTACTGCCACGCTCACTCCCCATTGCCCCGGATCAATCCCATGCTTATCCCGCTCCTGATCACTATCCAGTGATCTCTGTGTTAGAGAGATGGGAAATCAGCCAGGATTCCTGCTCCTGATCACTGTCCAGTGACCCATGGGTTAGAGAGAGATGGGAAATCAGCCAGGGTTCCTGCTCCTGATTACTGTCCAGTGACTCCTGGGTTAGAGAGAGGGGAAATCAGCCAGGGTTCCTGCTCCTGATCACTGCCCAGTGACCCCTGGGTTGGAAAGAGGGGAAATCAGCCAGGGTTCCTGCTCCTGATCACTGCCCAGTGACCCCTGGTTTAGAGAGAGGGGGAAATCAGCCGGGGTTCCTGCTCCTGATCACTGACCAGTGACTCCTGGGTTAGAGAGAGGAGGAAATCAGCCAGGGTTCCTGCTCCTGATCACTGACCAGTGACCACTGGGTTAGAGAGCGGGGAATTCAGCCAGGGTTCCTGCTCCTGATCACTGCCCAGTGACCCCTGGGTTAGAGAGAGGGGAAATCAGCCAGGGTTCCTGCTCCTGATCACTGCCCAGTGACCCCTGGGTTAGAGAGCGGGGAATTCAGCCAGGGTTCCTGCTCCTGATCATTGTCCAGTGACCCCTGAGTTAGAGAGAGGGGAAATCAGCCAGGGTTCCTGCTCCTGATCATTGTCCAGTGACCCCTGGGTTAGAGAGAGGGGAAATCAGCCAGGGTTCTTGCTCCTGATCACTGTCCAGTGACCCCTGGGTTAGAGAGAGAGGGGAAATCAGCCAGGGTACCTGCTCCTGATCACTGCCCAATGACCACTGGCTTAGAGAGAGGGGGAATCAGCCAGGGTTCCTGCTCCTGATCGCTGTCCAGTGACCCCTGGGTTAGAGAGAGGGGAAATCAGCCAGGGTTCCTGCTCCTGATCACTGCCCAGTGACCCCTGGGTTAGAGAGAGGGGAAATCAGCCAGGGTTCCTGCTCCTGATCACTGCCCAGTGACCCCTGGGTTAGAGAGAGAGGGAAATCAGCCAGGGTTCCTGCTCCTGATCACTGTCCAGTGACCCCTGGGTTAGAGAGAGGGGGAAATCAGCCGGGGTTCCTGCTCCTGATCATTGTCCAGTGACCCCTGGGTTAGAGAGAGCGGGAAATCAGCCGGGGTTCCTGCTCCTGATCACTGCCCAGTGACTCCTGGGTTAGAGAGAGGAGGAAATCAGCCAGGGTTCCTGCTCCTGATCACTGACCAGTGACCACTGGGTTGGAAAGAGGGGAAATCAGCCAGGGTTCCTGCTCCTGATCACTGCCCAGTGACCCCTGGGTTGGAAAGAGGGGAAATCAGCCAGGGTTCCTGCTCCTGATCACTGCCCAGTGACCCCTGGTTTAGAGAGAGGGGGAAATCAGCCGGGGTTCCTGCTCCTGATCACTGCCCAGTGACTCCTGGGTTAGAGAGAGCAGGAAATCAGCCAGGGTTCCTGCTCCTGATCACTGCCCAGTGACCCCTGGTTTAGAGAGAGGGGGAAATCAGCCGGGGTTCCTGCTCCTGATCACTGCCCAGTGACTCCTGGGTTAGAGAGAGGAGGAAATCAGCCAGGGTTCCTGCTCCTGATCACTGACCAGTGACCACTGGGTTAGAGAGCGGGGAATTCAGCCTGGGTTCCTGCTCCTGATCATTTTCCAGTGACCCCTGGGTTAGAGAGAGGGGAAATCAGCCAGGGTTCCTGCTCCTGATCACTGTCCAGTGACCCCTGAGTTAGAGAGAGGGGAAATCAGCCAGGGTTCCTGCTCCTGATCATTGTCCAGTGACCCCTGGGTTAGAGAGAGGGGAAATCAGCCAGGGTTCTTGCTCCTGATCACTGTCCAGTGACCCCTGGGTTAGAGAGAGAGGTGAAATCAGCCAGGGTTCCTGCTCCTGATCACAGTCCAGTGACCCCTGGGTTAGAGAGAGAGGGGAAATCAGCCAGGGTACCTGCTCCTGATCACTGCCCAATGACCACTGGCTTGGAGAGAGAGGGAATCAGCCAGGGTTCCTGCTCCTGATCGCTGTCCAGTGACCCCTGGGTTAGAGAGAGGGGAAATCAGCCAGGGTTCCTGCTCCTGATCACTGCCCAGTGACCCCTGGGTTAGAGAGAGGGGAAATCAGCCAGGGTTCCTGCTCCTGATCACTGCCCAGTGACCCCTGGGTTAGAGAGAGAGGGAAATCAGCCAGGGTTCCTGCTCCTGATCACTGTCCAGTGACCCCTGGGTTAGAGAGAGAGGTGAAATCAGCCAGGGTTCCTGCTCCTGATCACTGCCCAGTGACCCCTGGGTTAGAGAGAGAGGGAAATCAGCCAGGGTTCCTGCTCCTGATCACTGTCCAGTGACCCCTGGGTTAGAGAGAGAGGTGAAATCAGCCAGGGTTCCTGCTCCTGATCACTGCCCAGTGACCCCTGGGTTAGAGAGAGGGGAAATCAGCCAGGGTTCCTGCTCCTGATCATTGTCCAGTGAACCCTGGGTTGAGAGAGTGGAAATCAGCCTGGCTTCCTGCTCCTGATCACAGTCCAGTGACCCCTGGGTTAGAGAGAGAGGGGAAATCTGCCAGGGTTCATGCTCCTGATCACTATCCAGAGATCCCTGGGTTAGAGAGAGGGGAATTCAGCCAGGGTTCCTGCTCCTGATCACAGTCCAGTGACCCCTGGGTTAGAGAGAGAGGGAAATCAGCCAGGGTTCCTGCTCCTGATCACTGCACAGTGAACCCTGGGTTAGAGAGAGAGGGAAATCAGCCAGGGTTCATGCTCCTGATCACAGTCCAGTGACCCCTGGGTTAGAGAGAGGGGAAATCAGCCAGGGTTCATGCTCCTGATCACTATCCACTGACCCCTGGGTTAGAGAGAGAGGGAAATCAGCCAGGATTCCTGCTCCTGATCACAGTCCAGTGAACCCTGGGTTAGAGAGAGGGGAAATCAGCCAGGGTTCATGCTCCTGATCACTATCCACTGACCCCTGGGTTAGAGAGAGGTGAAATCAGCCAGGATTCCTGCTCCTGATCACTGCCCAGTGACCCCTGGGTTAGAGAGAGAGGGAAATCAGCCAGTGTTCCTGCTCCTGATCACTGCCCAGTGAACCCTGGGTGAGAGAGAGTGGAAATCAGCCTGGGTTCCTGCTCCTGATCACTGCCCAGTGACCCCTGGGTTAGAGAGAGAGGGGAATTCAGCCAGGGTTCCTGCTCCTGATCACTGTCCAGTGACCCCTGGGTTAGAGAGGGGAAATCAGCCAGGGTTTCTGCTCCTGATCACTGCCCAGTGACCCCTGGGTTAGAGAGAGGGGAAATCAGCCAGGGTTCCTGCTCCTGATCACTGCCCAGTGACCCCTGGGTTAGAGAGAGGGGAAATCAGCCAGGGTTCCTGCTCCTGATCACAGTCCAGTGACCCCTGGTTTAGAGAGAGAGGGCAATCAGCCTGGGTTCCTGCTGCTGATCACTGCCCAGTGACCCCTGAGTTAGAGAGAGAGGAAATCAGCTGGGGTTCCTGCTCCTGATCACAGTCCAGTGACCCCTGGGTTAGAGAGAGGGGGAACCAGCCAGGGTTCCTGCTCCTGATCACTGTCCAGTGACTCCTGGGTTAGAGAGAGGGGAAATCAGCCAGGGTTCCTGCTCCTGATCATTGTCCAGTGACCCCTGGGTTAGAGAGACAGGTGAAATCAGCCAGGGTTCATGCTCCTGATCACTATCCAGTGACCCCTGGTTAGAGAGAGAGGGAAATCAGCGAGAGTTCCTGCTCCTGATCATTGTCCATTAACCCCTGGGTTAGAGAGAGGGGAAACCAGCCCGGGTTCCAGCTCCTGATCACTATCCAGTGACCTCTGAGTTAGAGAGAGAGAGGGGGAACCAGCCAGGGTTCCTGCTCCTGATCACTGTCCAGTGACCCCTGGGTTAGAGAGAGAGGGGAAATCAGCCAGGGTTCCTGCTCCTGATCACTGTCCAGTGACCCCTGGGTTAGAGAGAGAGGGGAAATCAGCCAGGGTTCCTGCTCCTGATCACTGCCCAGTGACCCCTGGGTTAGAGAGAGGGGAAATCAGCCAGGGTTCCTGCTCCTGATCACTGCCCAGTGACCCCTGGGTTAGAGAGAGAGGGAAATCAGCCAGGGTTCCTGCTCCTGATCACTGTCCAGTGACCCCTGGGTTAGAGAGAGAGGTGAAATCAGCCAGGGTTCCTGCTCCTGATCACTGCCCAGTGACCCCTGGGTTAGAGAGAAAGGGAAATCAGCCAGGGTTCCTGCTCCTGATCACTGTCCAGTGACCCCTGGGTTAGAGAGAGAGGTGAAATCAGCCAGGGTTCCTGCTCCTGATCACTGCCCAGTGACCCCTGGGTTAGAGAGAGGTGAAATCAGCCAGGGTTCCTGCTCCTGATCACTGCCCAGTGACCCCTGGGTTAGAGAGAGGGGAAATCAGCCAGGGTTCCTGCTCCTGATCACTATCCAGAGATCCCTGGGTTAGAGAGAGGGGAAATCAGCCAGGGTTCCTGCTCCTGATCACAGTCCAGTGACCCCTGGGTTAGAGAGAGAGGGAAATCAGCCAGGGTTCCTGCTCCTGATCACAGTCCAGTGACCCCTGGGTTAGAGAGAGAGCGAAATCAGCCAGGGTTCATGCTCCTGATCACAGTCCAGTGACCCCTGGGTTAGAGAGAGGGAAAATCAGCCGGGGTTCCAGCTCCTGATCACTGCCCAGTGACCCCTGGGTTAGAGAGAGAGGGAAATCAGCCAGGGTTCCTGCTCCTGATCACTGCACAGTGAACCCTGGGTTAGAGAGAGAGGGAAATCAGCCAGGGTTCATGCTCCTGATCACAGTCCAGTGACCCCTGGGTTAGAGAGAGGGGAAATCAGCCAGGGTTCATGCTCCTGATCACTATCCACTGACCCCTGGGTTAGAGAGAGAGGGGAAATCAGCCAGGATTCCTGCTCCTGATCACAGTCCAGTGAACCCTGGGTTAGAGAGAGGTGAAATCAGCCAGGATTCCTGCTCCTGATCACTGCCCAGTGACCCCTGGGTTAGAGAGAGAGGGAAATCAGCCAGTGTTCCTGCTCCTGATCACTGCCCAGTGAACCCTGGGTTAGAGAGAGAGGGGATTTCAGCCAGGGTTCCTGCTCCTGATCACTGCCCAGTGACCCCTGGGTTAGAGAGAGAGGGAAATCAGCCAGTGTTCCTGCTCCTGATCACTGCCCAGTGAACCCTGGGTTAGAGAGAGAGGGGATTTCAGCCAGGGTTCCTGCTCCTGATCACTGCCCAGTGACCCCTGGGTTAGAGAGAGAGGGGAATTCAGCCAGGGTGTCAGGGTTGGGGAGCCACGGGGCCGTATAAATACGAGGCCGTGCTCTCCAGGCAAAGGTAGGATCTGGACCCAAGTGCAGAAACCAGACAAGAGACAAATATACAATACTTTGTTTGAACTTTACTAAATTCACACATAACCAGATTAACACAAGGGACACAGCAATATACATAAGAACTAGAGACAAGAGAACTAGAGACAAGTTACAAGACAGCTAGTCAAGATAGGAACTCAGGACAGCTTCCATGAGGAAGCCCACTTGTCTATACTGAGCTTGCGACAAGCTACCACAAGGGGCAACCAGCTTGCCGAGGCACAACTCCAGACAAGCTACCCCAAGGATAATCGGCTTATCAATGCAAGGCTCAAGACAAGATCCCAACGGCTCCCACATAGCAACACGCCAGTCCAAACAGCACCCCACCAAGACAAGCAGCTCAACAGAACAAGACCCAAATACATCTTAAATCCAGAGACAAGAACACAGACCTAGATACATAGCTCGAGAGAACTAGAACACAGACTTAGATACATAGCTCAAGAGAACTAGAACACAGACTTAGATACATAGCTCAAGAGAACTATGGCAGCCAGCTTGTGAAGGCAAGCTGCCATAGAGGAAAGGCTAGTCACAGAGAACCTAGTCAAGACAAGGAACATTGTCAAGACTAACACCCTAGTGAGAACTGAGCACTGAGTGAAACAACAACAGAACTTATATACCAAGAAAACCAGGTGCCACCCATAAACAGCTAACAGGCTGATTAAAAACTAACAGGGTTAGGAACAATTAACACCAGAAAACGAGAAACAATTAACAAAAGAACAGTGAAGGTGCCATCTAGAGGTTACAAAAAGGAACTGACTGGCACCCTCACACAGGGTTCCTGCTCCTGATCACTGTCCAGTGACCCCTGGGTTAGAGAGAGGGGAAATCAGCCAGGGTTCCTGCTCCTGATCACTGTCCAGTGACCCCTGGGTTAGAGAGAGGGGAAATCAGCCAGGGTTCCTGCTCCTGATCATTGCCCAGTGACCCCTGGGTTAGAGAGGGGAAATCAGCCAGGGTTCCTGCTCCTGATCACAGTCCAGTGACCCCTGGTTTAGAGAGAGAGGGCAATCAGCCTGGGTTCCTGCTGCTGATCACTGCCCAGTGACCCCTGAGTTAGAGAGAGAGGAAATCAGCTGGGGTTCCTGCTCCTGATCACAGTCCAGTGACACCTGGGTGAGAGAGAGAGGGAAATCAGCCAGGGTTCGTGCTCCTGATCACTGTCCAGTGACTCCTGGGTTAGAGAGAGGGGAAATCAGCCCGGGTTCCAGCTCCTGATTACAGTCCAGTGAACCCTGGGTTAGAGAGAGGGGAAATCAGCCAGGGTTCCTGCTCCTGATTACAGTCCAGTGACCCCTGGGTTAGAGAGAGGGGGAACCAGCCAGGGTTCCTGCTCCTGATCACTGTCCAGTGACTCCTGGGTTAGAGAGAGGGGAAATCAGCCAGGGTTCCTGCTCCTGATCATTGTCCAGTGACCCCTGGGTTAGAGAGACAGGTGAAATCAGCCAGGGTTCATGCTCCTGATCACTATCCAGTGACCCCTGGTTAGAGAGAGAGGGAAATCAGCGAGAGTTCCTGCTCCTGATCATTGTCCATTAACCCCTGGGTTAGAGAGAGGGGAAACCAGCCCGGGTTCCAGCTCCTGATCACTATCCAGTGACCCCTGAGTTAGAGAGAGGGGGAACCAGCCAGGGTTCCTGCTCCTGATCACTGTCCAGTGACCCCTGGGTTAGAGAGAGAGGGGAAATCAGCCAGGGTTCCTGCTCCTGATCACTGTCCAGTGACCCCTGGGTTAGAGAGAGAGGGGAAATCAGCCAGGGTTCCTGCTCCTGATCACAGTCCAGTGACCCCTGGGTTAGAGAGAGGGGAAATCAGCCAGGGTTCGTGCTCCTGATCACTGTCCAATGACCCTTGGGTTAGAGAGAGAGGTGAAAGCAGCCAGGGTTCCTGCTCCTGATTACAGTCCAGTGAACCCTGGGTTAGAGAGAGAGGGGAAATCAGCCAGGGTTCTTGCTCCTGATCACTGTCCAGTGACCCCTGGGTTAGAGAGAGAGGTGAAATCAGCCAGGGTTCCTGCTCCTGATCACAGTCCAGTGACCCCTGGGTTAGAGAGAGAGGGGAAATCAGCCAGGGTACCTGCTCCTGATCACTGCCCAATGACCACTGGCTTGGAGAGAGGGGGAATCTGCCAGGGTTCCTGCTCCTGATCGCTGTCCAGTGACCCCTGGGTTAGAGAGAGGGGAAATCAGCCAGGGTTCCTGCTCCTGATCACTGCCCAGTGACCCCTGGGTTAGAGAGAGGGGAAATCAGCCAGGGTTCCTGCTCCTGATCACTGCCCAGTGACCCCTGGGTTAGAGAGAGAGGGAAATCAGCCAGGGTTCCTGCTCCTGATCACTGTCCAGTGACCGCTGGGTTAGAGAGAGAGGTGAAATCAGCCAGCGTTCCTGCTCCTGATCACTGCCCAGTGACCCCTGGGTTAGAGAGAGAGGGAAATCAGCCAGGGTTCCTGCTCCCGATCACTGTCCAGTGACCCCTGGGTTAGAGAGAGAGGTGAAATCAGCCAGGGTTCCTGCTCCTGATCACTGCCCAGTGACCCCTGGGTTAGAGAGAGGGGAAATCAGCCAGGGTTCCTGCTCCTGATCATTGTCCAGTGAACCCTGGGTTGAGAGAGTGGAAATCAGCCTGGGTTCCTGCTCCTGATCACAGTCCAGTGACCCCTGGGTTAGAGAGAGAGGGGAAATCAGCCAGGGTTCATGCTCCTGATCACTGTCCAGTGATTCCTGGGTTAGAGAGTGGAAATCAGCCAGGGTTCCTGCTCCTGATCACTATCCAGAGATCCCTGGGTTAGAGAGAGGGGAAATCAGCCAGGGTTCCTGCTCCTGATCACAGTCCAGTGACCCCTGGGTTAGAGAGAGAGGGAAATCAGCCAGGGTTCCTGCTCCTGATCACAGTCCAGTGACCCCTGGGTTAGAGAGAGAGCGAAATCAGCCAGGGTTCATGCTCCTGATCACAGTCCAGTGACCCCTGGGTTAGAGAGAGGGAAAATCAGCCGGGGTTCCAGCTCCTGATCACTGCCCAGTGAACCCTGGGTTAGAGAGAGAGGGAAATCAGCCAGGGTTCCTGCTCCTGATCACTGCACAGTGAACCCTGGGTTAGAGAGAGAGGGAAATCAGCCAGGGTTCATGCTCCTGATCACAGTCCAGTGACCCCTGGGTTAGAGAGAGGGGAAATCAGCCAGGGTTCATGCTCCTGATCACTATCCACTGACCCCTGGGTTAGAGAGAGAGGGAAATCAGCCAGGATTCCTGCTCCTGATCACAGTCCAGTGAACCCTGGGTTAGAGAGAGGGGAAATCAGCCAGGGTTCATGCTCCTGATCACTATCCACTGACCCCTGGGTTAGAGAGAGGTGAAATCAGCCAGGATTCCTGCTCCTGATCACTGCCCAGTGACCCCTGGGTTAGAGAGAGAGGGAAATCAGCCAGTGTTCCTGCTCCTGATCACTATCCACTGACCCCTGGGTTAGAGAGAGAGGGGAATTCAGCCAGGGTTCCTGCTCCTGATCACTGTCCAGTGACCCCTGGGTTAGAGAGGGGAAATCAGCCAGGGTTTCTGCTCCTGATCACTGCCCAGTGACCCCTGGGTTAGAGAGAGGGGAAATCAGCCAGGGTTCCTGCTCCTGATCACTGCCCAGTGACCCCTGGGTTAGAGAGAGGGGAAATCAGCCAGGGTTCCTGCTCCTCATCACAGTCCAGTGACCCCTGGTTTAGAGAGAGAGGGCAATCAGCCTGGGTTCCTGCTGCTGATCACTGCCCAGTGACCCCTGAGTTAGAGAGAGAGGAAATCAGCTGGGGTTCCTGCTCCTGATCACAGTCCAGTGACCCCTGGGATAGAGAGAGAGGGAAATCAGCCAGGGTTCCTGCTCCTGATCACAGTCCAGTGACCCCTGGGTTAGAGAGAGGGGGAACCAGCCAGGGTTCCTGCTCCTGATCACTGTCCAGTGACCCCTGGGTTAGAGAGAGAGGGAAATCAGCCAGGGTTCCTGCTCCTGATCACAGTCCAGTGACACCTGGGTGAGAGAGAGAGGGAAATCAGCCAGGGTTCGTGCTCCTGATCACTGTCCAGTGACTCCTGGGTTAGAGAGAGGGGAAATCAGCCCGGGTTCCAGCTCCTGATTACAGTCCAGTGAACCCTGGGTTAGAGAGAGGGGAAATCAGCCAGGGTTCCTGCTCCTGATTACAGTCCAGTGACCCCTGGGTTAGAGAGAGGGGGAACCAGCCAGGGTTCCTGCTCCTGATCACTGTCCAGTGACTCCTGGGTTAGAGAGAGGGGAAATCAGCCAGGGTTCCTGCTCCTGATCATTGTCCAGTGACCCCTGGGTTAGAGAGACAGGTGAAATCAGCCAGGGTTCATGCTCCTGATCACTATCCAGTGACCCCTGGTTAGAGAGAGAGGGAAATCAGCGAGAGTTCCTGCTCCTGATCATTGTCCATTAACCCCTGGGTTAGAGAGAGGGGAAACCAGCCCGGGTTCCAGCTCCTGATCACTATCCAGTGACCCCTGAGTTAGAGAGAGGGGGAACCAGCCAGGGTTCCTGCTCCTGATCACTGTCCAGTGACCCCTGGGTTAGAGAGAGAGGGGAAATCAGCCAGGGTTCCTGCTCCTGATCACTGTCCAGTGACCCCTGGGTTAGAGAGAGGGGAAATCAGCCAGGGTTCGTGCTCCTGATCACTGTCCAACGACCCTTGGGTTAGAGAGAGAGGTGAAAGCAGCCAGGGTTCCTGCTCCTGATTACAGTCCAGTGAACCCTGGGTTAGAGAGAGAGGGGAAATCAGCCAGGGTTCCTGCTCCTGATCACAGTCCAGTGACCCCTCGGTTAGAGAGAGGGGAAATCAGCCAGGGTTCCTGCTCCTGATCACTGCCCAGTGACCTCTGGGTTAGAGAGAGAGGGGAAATCAGCCAGGGTTCCTGCTCCTGATCACTATCCAGTGACCGCTGAGTTAGAGAGAGGAGGAAATCAGCCAGGGTTCCTGCTCCTGAACACTATCCAGTGACGCCTGGTTAGAGAGAAGGGAAGTCAGCCTGGGTTCCTGCTCCTGATCACTGCCCAGTGACCCCTGGGTTAGAGAGAGAGGGAAATCAGCCAGGGTTCATGCTCCTGATCACTATCCAGTGACCCCTGGGTTAGAGAGAGGGGAAATCAGCCCGGGTTCCTGCTCCTGATCACTGCCCAGTGACCCCTGGGTTAGAGAGAGAGGGAAATCAGCCAGGATTCATGCTCCTGATCACTGCCCAGTGACCCCTGGGTTAGAGAGAGGGGAAATCAGCCAGGGTTCCTGCTCCTGATCACAGCCCAGTGACCCCTGGTTTAGAGAGAGGGGGAACCAGCCAGGGTTCCTGCTCCTGATCACTGTCCAGTGACCCCTGGGTTAGAGATAGAGGGGAAATCAGCCAGGGTTCCTGCTCCTGATCACAGTCCAGTGACCCCTGGGTTAGAGAGAGGGGAAATCAGCCAGGGTTCGTGCTCCTGATCACTGTCCAATGACCCTTGGGTTAGAGAGAGATGAAAGCAGCCAGGGTTCCTGCTCCTGATTACAGTCCAGTGAACCCTGGGTTAGAGAGAGAGGGGAAATCAGCCAGGGTTCCTGCTCCTGATCACTGCCCAGTGACCTCTGGGTTAGAGAGAGAGGGGAAATCAGCCAGGATTCATGCTCCTGATCACTGTCCAGTGACCCCTGGGTTAGAGAGAGGGGAAATCAGCCTGGGTTCCTGCTCCTGATCACTGCCCAGTGACCCCTGGTTTAGAGAGAGAGGGGAAATCAGCCGGGGTTCCTGCTCCTGATCACAGTCCAGTGACCCCTGGGTTAGAGAGACAGGTGAAATCAGCCAGGGTTCCTGCTCCTTATCACAGTCCAGTGACACCTGGGTTAGAGAGAGAGGGGAAATCAGCCAGGGTTCATGCTCCTGATCACTATCCAGTGACCCCTGGGTTAGAGAGAGGGGAAACAGCCAGGGTTCCTGCTCCTGATCATTGTCCAGTGACCCCTGGGTTAGAGAGAGAGGGAAATCAGCCAGGGTTCCAGGTCCTGATCACTATCCAGTGACCTAGAGAGAGGGGGAACCATCCAGGGTTCATGCTCCTGATCATTGTCCAGTGACCCGTGGGTTAGAGAGAGGGGAAATGAGCCAGGGTTCGTGCTCCTGATCTCTGTCCAGTGATCCCTGGGTTAGAGAGAGGGGAAATCAGGCAGGGTTCCTGCTCCTGATCACTGCCCAGTGACCCCTGGGTTAGAGAGAGGGGAAAATCAGCCAGGGTTCCTGCTCCTGATCATTGTCCAGTGACCCCTGGGTTAGAGAGAGAGGGAAATCAGCCAGGGTTATTTAAATCATGTTGCGAGAAAGGGAAATAGTTTGTGCCCCCGTTTGTACCTCAGAGTCTTAGAGACGGAGGGAACGGCAACAGAAAAAGAGGAAACAACATCTCCAAAAATTGATCCCAGCTCATCGCCAAGGCTGGGGATAGATAACCTCGCCGCCTTCTTAGGAAGTTTAACCACTTTATTCACTTTCTGATTGGAGCTCCGTTTGGAATTAGACTTTATTTTGTCGGATGTTTAACGACAGCATTGAAGGGGGAAGGAGAAACTTGGAGCAACTTCTTCTGTCAAAGCTGCAGTGAGACTTGAAAGATTTTAACGATTTTTAATGAACTTTTCACCAAAAATGAGTGTAAAAAACACTTTTTCCCCCTAAGTTTCGAACATGATTTTGGAAGAGACTGAAGCAAAAGCCAATTTCCCCCTCACCTAAACAAGTTTCAACCAGGTCTTGAAGTCCAAACGCTTTTAAAGTGCTCTGAAATGGTTAAAATGTTTTCAAATTGAAATATCTCAAGATTTGATTTTGAGTGATTGACTGAAGTGAGTAGCTTTACACAAACTTGCAACCATGGTGTTGAGGAGGGGGAAGGTAGGGGAGGATTTGTAGGAGTTACAGATTACTTTTTAATGACTTTTTAAAAATATACCATTAAGACATTTAGGAAGAGAACCAAGAAAGGGGAAAAACACAAACCATTTTATAATGTCTGTCGTTCGATAGTCCTAACAAGTCGCAGGAATAACGTAAATATAGATTTCCTCTTAAACATTTAGTGGAGTGTTAATTGAAGCAAGAGTTATGTAATGATGTATAAAAATTGCAGGAAGCTACTTTAGAAGAAACCACTCTTTGTTTATTGAGAGAGACACAGAAAATACATTGATTAAAGTGATAACGTACAATTCGATTTGGTTTGAATGTTTGAAATAGGAGATTAACATTTGTGAGTATAATGAAGTTTGTTTCCTGCTTTTAATTGCGAAGTACCTAAAATAATTCAACACTCCTTGTGACAAGAGCAGGGATTAATATTGTGGAGAATGTTTGAGAGAAAAACATTAGAAGCGAAATTGGTCAATTATAAATCTTTACGTCAACATATCAGTAAACATTTGCAAGTCAGTCTGACTGGTTTTGCTGTCCAGGAAGAAAAACAAGTGTTTATTTCTGTTAAGTCATAGCTTTGCCTGCTTTTTGTTTATAATTCAGTGACACAAATTGTGTGTATATTTGTAAATTGTAAAATAACAGCAATAAATCACATTTCTGTGACATTCTTTCTGTCTTAAACGATTCAATTTGTGGCTCGGAATCTAGAAGCTTCTTTAACTGAAAGGTTTGAATGGTTAAAGTTGATCTCAGCTATCAAAAGCTGTTTGCGACATTCCTGCATTGTGGAACAGCATGATGTCTTTGCAGAGACAGGAATTCGCATTGTTGAATGGAGGTTTTTCTGATCTGTTGCATCCTGTGTAGATCAGAAACAGGTAAAGATGTTCATAGTAAACAGCCCAAGACAATGAAATGCTAAAACAATGTCTGGCCAATGTCAGAGACTTCAAGCACAGGACATGTGGAATATACAAAACCCCATAGCCCTGTATCAATCCCAAACTAATCACACTGCCCCGATCTCTCCCGATAGCCCTGTATCAATCCCAAACTATTCCCAATGCCTCGCTCTCTCCCCATAGCCCTGTATCAATCCCCAAACTAATCCCACTGCCCCGCTCTCTCCCCATAGCCCTGTATCAATCCGCAAACTAATCCCGCTGCCCCGCTCACTCCCCATAGCCCTGTATCAATCCCAAACTAATCCCAGTGCCCCGCTCACTCCCGATAGCCCTGTATGAATCCAAAACTAATCCCAAAGCCCCACTCTCTCCCCATAGTCCTGTATCAATCCCAAACTAATCCCAATGCCCCGCTCTCTCCCCATAGCCCTGTTTCAATCCCCAAACTAATCCCACTGCCCCGCTCTCTCCCCATAGCCCTGTATCAATCCCAAACTAATCCCACTGCCCCGCTCTCTCCCCATAGCCCTTTATCAATCCCAAACTAATCCCACTGCCCTGCTCTCTCCCCATAGCCCTGTATCAATCCCAAACTAATCCCACTGCCCCGCTCTATCCCCATAGCCCTGTATCAATCCCCAAACTAATCCCACTGCCCTGCTCTCTCCCCATAGCCCTGTATCAATCCCCAAACTAATCCCACTGCCCCGCTCTCTCCCCATACCCTGTATCAATCCCCAAACTAATCCCACGGCCCTGCTGACTCCCCATAGCCCTGTATCAATCCCCAATCTAATCCCACTGCCCCGCTCTCTCCCCATAGCCCTGTATCAATCCCAAACTAATCCCAGTGCCTCGCTTTCCCCCCATTGCTCTGTCTTGATCCCAAACTAACCCCACTGCCCTGCTCTCCCCCCATAGCCCTGAATCAATCCCAAACTAATCCCACTGCCCCACTCTCTCCCCATAGCCCTGCATCAATCCCAAACTAATCCCTCTGCACCACTGTCTGCCCATAGCCCTGCATCATTCCCAAACTAATCCCACTGCCCCACTCTCCCCCCATCGCCCTGAATCAATCCCAAACTAATCCCACTGCCCTGCTCTCCCCCCATAGCCCTGAATCAATCCCAAACTAATCCCACTGCCCTGCTCTCCCCCCATAGCCCTGTATCAATCCCCAAACTAATCCCACTGCCCCGCTCTCTCCCCATAGCCCTGTATCAATCCCCAAACTAATCCCACTGCCCCGCTCTCTCCCCATAGACCTGTACCACCCCCAAACTAATCCCACTGCCCCGCTCTCTCCCCATAGCCCTGTATCAATCCCAAACTAATCCCACTATCTCGCTTTCCCCCCATAGCTCTGTCTTGATCCCAAACTAATCCCACTGCCCTGCTCTCCCCCCATAGCCCTGAATCAATCGCAAACTAATCCCACTGCCCCACTCTCTCCCCATAGCCCTGCCTCAATCCCAAACTTTTCCCAATAGCCCTGCATCAATTCCAAACTAATCCCTCTGCCCCACTCTCTGCCCATAGCCCTGCATCATTCCCAAACTAACCCCACTGCTACGTTCTCTCCCCATAGCCCTGGGAGTGTTTGATGGGACAGTGTAGAGGGAGCATTACTATATATATCTAACCCGTGCAGCACCTGCCTTGGGAATGTTTGATGGGACAGTGTAGAGGGAGGTTTTTGTCTGTATCTAACCCGTGCGGTACCTGCCTTGGGAGTGTTTGATGGGACAGTGTAGAGGGAGCATTACTCTATATCTAACCCGTGCTGTACCTGACCTGGGAGTGTTTGATGGGACAGCGTAGAGGGAGCATTACTCCATATCTAACCCGTGCTGTACCTGCCCTGGGAGTTTTTGATGGGCTGGTTTAAAGAGAGCTTTTCTCTATCGATTCTGCAGCAAACCTTGATAGATTGCAAGTCCGGGGATTCAGCGCATACACAGCGCAGACGGAAACACGGAACTTGCGGGGCCTCTACCAAGGTCTAAGTCGTTGGTACGGGGACCATGATTTCAGGGCCATTCTCTTTGTTTGATGTAATCCTTCACTCCTGTGCATAAGACAGTGAGTCTCACGGCCTAAAATTCATTCAAATCTCAGTAAGAATACCCAGAACAGACTTTAATTGTCTTTTATTTGCTTCATTTTTCTACGGTGTACCCAGATATCTGCAGACCAACATTCATCCGCATGTGAATCCCTCCTCTGCATTAAATCAATTCACGGTAACACTTTCATTTAATCTACCGAGTTTCAGTATTAAAATATACCAGGAGATCCAGGCACGTTTTGATAAAGCAGATTAACAATGAGTTCAGTGGGGAAATTTAGCAAACAACAGGCCGATTTTAATATGATAAGGCAGGATCTGTCCAAAGTGGACTGGGAACAGCTACTTGACAACCCTCTGTCTCAGTCCCAAACTAATCCCACTGCCCTGCTCTCTCCTGTTAGCCCTTTATCAATCGCCAACCTAATCCCACTGCCCCGCTCTCTCCCCATAGCCCTGTATCAGTCCCCAACCTAATCCCACTGCCCCGCTCTCCCCCCATAGCCCTACATCAATCCTAAACTAATCCCACTGCCCCGCTCTCTCCCCATAGTCCTGCATCAATCCCAAACTAATCACACTGCCCCGCTCTCTCCCCATAGCCCTGTATCAATCCCAAACTATTCCCACTGCCCCGCTCTCTCCCTATAGCCCTGTATCAATCCCAAACTAATCCCACTGCCCCGCTCACTCCCCATAGCCCTGTATCAATCCGCAAACTAATCCCAAAGCCCCACTCCCTCCCCATAGCCCTGTATCAATCCCAAACTAATCACACTGCCCCGATCTCTCCCGATAGCTCTGTATCAATCCCAAACTATTCCCAATGCCTCGCTCGCTCCCGATAACCCTGTATCAATCCCAAACTAATCAGACTGCCCTGCTCTCACCCCATAGCCCTGTATCAATCCCCAAACGAATCCCACTGCCCCGCTCTCTTCCGATTGCCCTGTATCAATTCCAAACTAATCACACTGCCCCGCTCTCTCCCCATAGCCCTGTATCAATCCCCAAACTAATCCCACTGCCCCGCTCTCTCCCCATAGCTCTGTATCAATCCCAAACTAATCCCACTGCCCTGCACTCTCCCCATAGCCCTGTATCAATCCCAAACAAATCCCACTGCCCCGCTCTCACCCCATAGCCCTGTATCAAATCCCAAACTAATCCCACTGCCCCGCTCTCTCTGGATAGCCCTGTATCAATCCCAAACTATTCCCACTGCCCCGCTCACTCCCCATAGCCCTGTATCAATCCCCAAACTAATCCCACTGCCCCGCTCTCTCCCCATAGCCCTGTATCAATCCCCAAGCTAATCCCACTGTCCCGCTCTCTCCCCATAGTCCTGTATCAATCCCAAACTAATCAAACTGCCCCGCTGTCTCCCCATTGCCCTGTATCAATCCCAAACTATTCCCACTGCCCCGCTCACTCCCCATAGCCCTGTATCAATCCCCAAACTAATCCCACTGCCCCGCTCACTCCCCATAGCCCTGTATCAATCACAAACTAATCCCAGTGCCCCGCTCACTCCCGATAGCCCTGTATCAATCCAAAACTAATCCCAATGCCCCGCTCTCTCCCCATAGCCCTGTTTCAATCCCCAAACTAATTCCACTGCCCTGCTCTCTCCCCATAGCCCTGTATCAATCCCAAACTAATCCCACTGCCCCGCTCTCTCCCCATAGCCCTGTATCAATCCCAAACTAATCCCACTGCCCCGCTCTCTCCCCATAGCCCTGTATCAATCCCCAAACTAATCCCACTGCCCTGCTCTCTCCCCATAGCCCTGCATTAATCCCCAAACTAATCCCACTGCCCCGCTCTCTCCCCATAGCTCTGTATCAATCCCAAACTAATCCCACTGCCCTGCACTCTCCCCATAGCCCTGTATCAATCCCAAACAAATCACACTGCCCCGCTCTCACCCCATAGCCCTGTATCAAATCCCAAACTAATCCCACTGCCCCGCTCTCTCCGGATAGCCCTGTATCAATCCCAAACTATTCCCACTGCCCCGCTCACTCCCCATAGCCCTGTATCAATCCCCAAGCTAATCCCACTGTCCCGCTCTCTCCCCATAGTCCTGTATCAATCCCAAACTAATCAAACTGCCCCGCTGTCTCCCCATTGCCCTGTATCAATCCCCAAACTAATCCCACTGCCCCGCTTTCTCCCCATAGCCCTGTATCAATCCGCAAAATAATCCCACTGCCCCGCTCACTCCCCATAGCCCTGTATCAATCACAAACTAATCCCAGTGCCCCGCTCACTCCCGACAGCCCTGTATCAATCCAAAACTAATCCCAAAGCCCCACTCTCTCCCCATAGTCCTGTATCAATCCCAAACTTATCCCAATGCCCCGCTCTCTCCCCATAGCCCTGTTTCAATCCCCAAACTAATTCCACTGCCCTGCTCTCTCCCCATAGCCCTGTATCAATCCCCAAACTAATCCCACTGCCCCGCTCTCTCCCCATAGCCCTGTATCAATCCCCAAACTAATCCCACTGCCCCGCTCTCTCCCCATAGCCCTGTGTTATATCCAAACTAATCCCACTGCCCCGCTTTCTCCCCATAGCCCTGTGTTATATCCAAACTAATCCCACTGCCCCGCTTTCTCCCCATAGCCCTGTATCAATCCCGAAACTAATCCGACTGCCTTGCTTTCCCCCCATAGCTCTGTTTTGATCCCAAACTAATCCCACTGCCCTGCACTCCCCCCATAGCCCTGCATCAATCCCAAACTTTTCCCAATGCCTCTCTCTCTCCCGATAGCCCTGCATCAATTCCAAACTAATCCCTCTGCCCCACTCTCTGCCCATAGCCCTGCATCATTCCCAAACTAACCCCACTGCCACGTTCTCTCCCCATAGCCCTGGGAGTGTTTGATGGGACAGTGTAGAGGGAGCATTACTCTATATCTAACCCGTGCAGCACCTGCCTTGGGAATGTTTGATGGGACAGTGTAGAGGGAGCTTTTTATCTGTATCTAACCCGTGCGGTACCTGCCTTGGGAGTGTTTGATGGGACAGTGTAGAGGGAGCTTTACTCTATATCTAACCCGTGCTGTACCTGCCTTGGGAGTGTTTGATGGGACAGCGTAGAGGGAGCTTTACTCTGTATCTAACCCGAGCAGTACCTGCCTTGGGAGTGTTTGATGGGACAGTGTAGAGGGAGCTTTACTCTATATCTAACCCGTGCTGTACCTGCCTTGGGAGTGTTTGATGGGACAGCGTAGAGGGAGCTTTACTCTGTATCTAACCCGAGCAGTACCTGCCTTGGGAGTGTTTGATGGGATAGTGTAGAGGGAGCATTACTCTATATCTAACCCATGCTGTACCTGCCTTGGGAGTGTTTGATGGGGCAGTGTAGAGGGAACTTTACTCTGTATCTAACCCGTGCGGTACCTGCCTTGGGAGTGTTTGATGGGACAGTGTAGAGGGAGCTTCACTCTGTATCTAACCCGTGTTGTTCCTGCCCTGGGAGTTTTTGATGGGCTGGTTTAAAGACAGCTTTACTCTATCGATTCTGTAGCAAACCTTGATAGATTGCAAGTCCGGGGATTCAGCGCATACACAGCGCAGACAGAAACACGGAACTTGCGGGGCCTCTACCAAGGCCTAAGTCGTTGGTACGGAGACCATGATTTCAGGGCCATTATCTTTGTTTGATGTAATCCTTCACTCCTGTGTATAAGACAGTGAGTCTCACGGCCTAAAATTCATTCAAATCTCAGTAAGAATACCCAGAACGGACTTTATTTGTCTTTTATTTGCTTCATATTTCTAAGGTGTACCCAGATATCTGCGGACCAACATTCATCCGCATGTGAATCCCTCCTCTGCATTTAAATCAAATCACGGTAACACTTTTATTTAATCTACCGAGGTTCAGCATTGAAATATACCAGGAGATCCAGGCACGTTTTGATAAAGCAGATTAACAATGAGTTCAGTGGGGAAATTTAGCAAACAACAGGCTGATTTTAATATGATAAGGCAGGATCTGTCCAAAGTGGACTGGGAACAGCTACTTGACAACCCTCTGTCTCAGTCCCAAACTAATCCCACTGCCCTGCTCTCTCCTGTTAGCCCTTTATCAATTGCCAACCTAACCCCACTGCCCCGCTCTCTCCCCATAGCCCTGTATCAGTCCCCAACCTAATCCCACTGCCGTGCTCTCTCCCCATAGCCCTGTATCAATCTCCAAACAAATCCCACTGCCCTGCTTTCTCCCCATAGCCCTGTATCAATCACAAACTACTTCCACTGCCCTGCTCTCTCCCCATAGCCCTGTATCAATCCCCAACGTAAGCCCACTGCCCGCTTTCTCCCCATAGCCCTGTGTTATATCCAAACAAATCCCACTGCCCGCTTTCTCCCCATAGCCCTGTGTTATATCCAAACCAATCCCACTGCCCCGCTTTCTCCCCATAGCCCTGTATCAATCCCCAAATTAATCCCACTGCCCCGCTTTCTCCCCATAGCCCTGTATCAATCCCAATCAAATGCCACTGCCCCGCTCTCTCCCCATAGCCCTGTATCAATCCCCAACGTAAGTCCACTGCCCTGCTTTCTCCCCATAGCCCTGTGTTATATCCAAACAAATCCCACTGCCCCGATCTCTCCCGATAGCACTGCATCAATCCCAAACTATTCCCAATGCTTCGCTCGCTCCCCATAGTCCTGCATCAATCCCAAACTAATCCCACTGCCCCCGTCTCCCCCCAAAGCCGTATCAATCCCTAACTAATCACACTGCCCCGCTCTCTCCCCATAGCCCTGCATCAATCGCAAACTAATACCACTGCCCTGCTCTCACCCCATAGCCCTGTATCAATCCCCAAACTAATCCCACTGCCCCGCGCTCTCCCCATAGCCCTGTATCAATCCCCAAACTAATCCCACTGCCCCGCTCTCTCCCGATTGCCCTGTATCAATCCCAACCGAAGCACACTGCCCCGCTCTCTCCCCATAGCCCTTCATCAATCCCAAACTAATCCAACTGCCCCGCTCTCTCCCCATAGCCCTGTATCAATCCCAAACTAATCCCACTGCCCCGCACTCTCCCCATAGCCCTGTATCAATCCCAAACTAATCCCACTGCCCCGCTCACTCCCCATAGCCCTGCATCAATCCGCAAACTAATCCCACTGCCCCGCTCACTCCCCATAGCCCTGTATCAATCCCAAACTAATCCCACTGCCCCGCTCACTCCCGATAGCCCTGTATCAATCCCAAACTAATCCCACTGCCCCACTCTCTCACCATAACCCTGTATCAATCCCAAACTAATCACACAGCCCCGATCTCTCCCGATAGACCTGTCTCAATCCCAAACTATTCCCAATGCCTCGCTCGCTCCCGATAACCCTGTATCAATCCCAAACTAATCAGACTGCCCTGCTCTCACCCCATAGCCCTGTATCAATCCCCAAACTAATCCCACTGCCCCGCGCTCTTCCCATAGCCCTATATCAATCCCCAAACTAATCCCACTGCCCCGCTCTCTCCCAATTGCCCTGTATCAGTCCCAAACTAATCACACTGCCCCGCTGTCTCCCCATAGCCCTGTATCAATCCCCAAACTAATCCCACTGCCCCGCTCTCACCCCAAAGCCCTGTATCAAATCCCAAACTAATCCCACTGCCCCGCTCTATCCCCATAGCCCTGTATCAATCCCCAAACTAATCCCACTGCCCTGCTGACTCCCCATAGCCCTGTATCAATCCTCAATCTAATCCCACTGCCCCGCTCTCTCCCCATAGCCCTGTATCAATCCCAAACTAATCCCACTGCCTCGCTTTCCCCCCATAGCTCTGTCTTGATCCCAAACTAATCCCACTGCCCTGCTCTCCCCCCATAGCCCTGAATCAATCCCAAACTAATCCCACTGCCCCACTCTCTCCCCATAGCCCTGCATCAATCCCAAACTTTTTCCAATCGCCCTGCATCAATTCCAAACTAATCCCTCTGCCCCACTCTCTGCCCATAGCCCTGCATCATTCCCAAACTAACCCCACTGCCACATTCTCTCCCCATAGCCCTGGGAGTGTTTGATGGGACAGTGTAGAGGGAGCATTACTATATATATCTAACCCGTGCAGCACCTGCCTTGGGAATGTTTGATGGGACAGTGTAGAGGGAGCTTTTTGTCTGTATCTAACCCGTGCGGTACCTGCCTTGGGAGTGTTTGATGGGACAGTGTAGAGGGAGCATTACTCTATATCTAACCCGTGCTGTACCTGCCTTGGGAGTGTTTGATGGGACAGCGTAGAGGGAGCATTACACTGTATCTAACCCGTGCAGTACCTGCCTTGGGAGTGTTTGATGGGACAGTGTAGAGGGAGCTTCACTCTGTATCTAACCCGTGTTGTTCCTGCCCTGGGAGTTTTTGATGGGCTGGTTTAAAGAGAGCTTTCCTCTATCGATTCTGTAGCAAACCTTGATAGATTGCAAGTCCGGGGATTCAGCGCAGACGGAAACACGGAACTTGCGGGGCCTCTACCAAGGCCTAAGTCGTTGGTACGGAGACCATGATTTCAGGGCCATTATCTTTGTTTGATGTAATCCTTCACTCCTGTGTATAAGACAGTGAGTCTCACGGCCTAAAATTCATTCAAATCTCAGTAAGAATACCCAGAACAGACTTTAATTGTCTTTTATTTGCTTCATTTTTCTAAGGTGTACCCAGATATCTGCAGACCAACATTCATCCGCATGTGAATCCCTCCTCTGCATTTAAATCAAATCACGGTAACACTTTTATTTAATCTACCGAGGTTCAGTATTGACATATACCAGGAGATCCAGGCACGTTTTGATAAAGCAGATGAACAATGAGTTCAGTGGGGAAATTTAGCAAACAACAGGCCGATTTTAATATGATAAGGCAGGATCTGTCCAAAGTGGACTGGGAACAGCTACTTGACAACCCTCTGTCTCAGTCCCAAACTAATCCCACTGCCCTGCTCTCTCCTGTTAGCCCTTTATCAATCGCCAACCTAATCCCACTGCCCCGCTCTCTCCCCATAGCCCTGTATCAGTCCCCAACCTAATCCCACTGCCCCGCTCTCTCCCCATTGCCCTGTATCAGTCCCCAACCTAATCCCACTGCCCCGCTCTCTCCCCATAGCCCTGTATCAGTCCCCAACCTAATCCCACTGCCCCGCTCTCTCCCCATAGCCGTGTATCAGTCCCCAACCTAATCCCACTGCCCTGCTCTCTCCTGTTAGCCCTTTATCAATCGCCAACCTAATCCCACTGCCCCGCTCTCTCCCCATAGCCCTGTATCAGTCCCCAACCTAATCCCACTGCCCTGCTTTCTCCCCATAGCCCTGTATCAATCAGAAACTATTTCCACTGCCCTGCTCTCTCCCCATAGCCCTGTATCAATTCCCAACGTAAGCCCACTGCCCGCTTTCTCCCCATAGACCTGTGTTATAGCCAAACTAATCCCACTGCCCCGCTTTCTCCCGTTAGCCCTTTATCAATCGCCAACCTAATCCCACTGCCCCGCTCTCTCCCTATAGCCCTGTATCAGTCCCCAGCCTAATCCCACTGCCGCGCTCTCTCCCCATAGCCCTGTATCAATCCCCAAATTAATCCTACTGCCCTGCTTTCTTCCCATAGCCCTGTATCAATCACAAACTATTTCCACTGCCCTGCTCTCTCCTGTTAACCCTTTATCAATCCCCAACCTAATCCCACTGCCCCGCTCTCTCCCCATAGCCCTGTATCAGTCCCCAGCCTAATCCCACTGCCGCGCTCTCTCCCCATAGCCCTGTATCAATCACCACACTAATCCCACTGCCCCGCTCTCTCCTGTTAGCCCTTTATCAAGCCCCAACCTAATCCCACTGCCCCGCTCTATCCCCATAGCCCTGTATCAGTCCCCAACCTAATCCCACTGCCCCGCTCTCTCCCCATAGCCCTGTATCAATCTCCAAACTAATCCCACTGCCCCGCTTTCTCCCCATAGCCCTGTATCAATCACAAACTATTTCCACTGCCTGCTCTCTCCCCATAGCCCTGTATCAATCCCCAACGTAAGCCCATTGCCCGCTTTCTCCCCATAGCCCTGTGTTATATCCAAACAATTCCCACTGCCCGCTTTCTCCCCATAGCCCTGTGTTATATCCAAACTAATCCCACTGCCCCGCTTTCTCCCCATAGCCCTGTATCAGTCCCCAACCTAATCCCACTGCCCCGCTCTCTCCCCATAGCCCTGCATCAATCACCAAACAAATCCCACTGCCCCGCTCTCTCCCCATAGCCCTTTATCAATCACCAAACTAATCCCACTGCCCCGCTTTCTCCCCATAGCCCTGTATCAATCCCAAAACTAATCCCACTGCCCCGCTTTCTCCCCATAGCCCTGTATCAATCACCAAACTAATCCCACTGCCTCGCTTTCTCCCCATAGCCCTGTATCAATCACAAACTATTTCCACTGCCCCGCTTTCTCCCCATAGCCCTGTATCAATCCCAAACAAATCCCACTGCCCCGCTCTCTCCCCATAGCCCTGTATCAATCCCCAAACTAATCCCACTGCCCCGCTCTCTCCCCATAGCCCTGTATCAATCCCCAAACTAATCCCACTGCCCCGCTCTCTCCCCATAGACCTGTACCACCCCCAAACTAATCCCACTGCCCCGCTCTCTCCCCATAGCCCTGTATCAATCCCAAACTAATCCCACTATCTCGCTTTCCCCCCATAGCTCTGTCTTGATCCCAAACTAATCCCACTGCCCTGCTCTCCCCCCATAGCCCTGAATCAATCGCAAACTAATCCCACTGCCCCACTCTCTCCCCATAGCCCTGCCTCAATCCCAAACTTTTCCCAATAGCCCTGCATCAATTCCAAACTAATCCCTCTGCCCCACTCTCTGCCCATAGCCCTGCATCATTCCCAAACTAACCCCACTGCCACGTTCTCTCCCCATAGCCCTGGGAGTGTTTGATGGGCCAGTGTAGAGGGAGCATTACTATATATATCTAACCCGTGCAGCACCTGCCTTGGGAATGTTTGATGGGACAGTGTAGAGGCAGCTTTTTGTCTGTATCTAACCTGTGCGGTACCTGCCTTGGGAGTGTTTGATGGAACAGCGTAGAGGGAGCTTTACTCTGTATCTAACCCGTGCTGTACCTGCCTTGGGAGTGTTTGATGGGACAGTGTAGAGGGAGCTTTACTCTGTATCTAACCCGTGCGGTACCTGCCTTCGGAGTGTTTCATGGGACAGTGTAGAGGGAGCATTACTCTATATCTAACCCGTGCTGTACCTGCCTTGGGAGTGTTTGATGGGACAGCGTAGAGGGAGCTTTATTCTGTATCTAACCCGTGCAGCACCTGCCTTGGGAGTGTTTGATGGGACAGTGTAGAGAGAGCTTTACTCTATATCTAACCCGTGCTGTACCTGCCTTGGGAGTGTTTGATGGGACAGTGTAGAGGGAGCTGTACTCTGTATCTAACCCGTGCTGTACCTGCCTTGGGAGTGTTTGATGGGACAGCGTAGAGGGAGCTTTACTCTGTATCTAACCCGTGCAGTACCTGCCTTGGGAGTGTTTGATGGGACAGTGTAGAGGGAGCTTCACTCTGTATCTAACCCGTCTTGTTCCTGCCCTGGGAGTTTTTGATGGGCTGGTTTAAAGAGAGCTTTACTCTATCGATTCTGTAGCAAACCTTGATAGATTGCAAGTCCGGGGATTCAGCGCATACACAGCGCAGACGGAAACACGGAACTTGCGAGGCCTCTACCAAGGCCTAAGTCGTTGGTACGGAGACCATGATTTCAGGGCCATTATCTTTGTTTGATGTAATCCTTCACTCCTGTGTATAAGACAGTGAGTCTCACGGCCTAAAATTCATTCAAATCTCAGTAAGAATACCCAGAACAGACTTTAATTGTCTTTTATTTGCTTCATTTTTCTAAGGTGTACCCAGACATCTGCGGACCAACATTCATCCGCATGTGAAGCCCTCCTCTGCATTTAAATCAAATCACGGTAACACTTTTATTTAATCTACCGAGGTTCAGGATTGAAATATACCAGGAGATCCAGGCACGTTTTGATAAAGCAGATTAACAATGAGTTCAGTGGGGAAATTTAGCAAACAACAGGCTGATTTTAAGGCAGGATCTGTCCAAAGTGGACTAGGAACAGCTACTTGACAACCCTCTGTCTCAGTCCCAAACTAATCCCACTGCCCTGCTCTCTCCTGTTAGCCCTTTATCAATCGCCAACCTAATCCCACTGCCTCGCTCTCTCCCCATAGCCCTGTATCAGTCCCCAAACTAATCCCACTGCCCTGCTCTCTCCTGTTAGCCCTTTATCAATCGCCAACCGAATCCCACTGCCCCGCTCTCTCCCCGTAGCCCTGTATCAGTCCCCAGCCTAATCCCACTGCCCCGCTCTCCCCCCATAGCCCTGTATCAGTCCCCAACCTAATCCCACTGCCCCGCTCTCCCCCCATAGCCCTTTATCAATCCCCAACCTAATCCCACTGCCCCGCTCTCCCCCCATAGCCCTGTATCAGTCCCCAACCTAATCCCACTGCCCCGCTCTCTCCCCATAGCCCTGTATCAGTCCCCAACCTAATCCCACTGCCCCGCTCTCTCCTCATAGCCCTGTATCAGACCCCAACCTAATCCCACTGCCCTGCTCTCTCCCCATAGCCCTGTATCAGTCCCCAACCTAATCCCACTGCCCCGCTCTCTCCTCATAGCCCTGTATCAGTCGCCAACCTAATCCCACTGCCCTGCTCTCTCCCCATAGCCCTGTATCAGTCCCCAACCTAATCCCACTGCCCCGCTCTCTCCCCATAGCTCTGTATCAATCCCAAACTAATCCCACTGCCCCGCTCTCTCCCCATAGTTCTGTATCAATCCCAAATTAATCCCACTGCCCCGCACTCTCCCTATAGCCCTGTCGCAATCACAAACAAATCACACTGCCCCGCTCTCACCCCATAGCCCTGTATCAAATCCCAAACTAATCCCACTGCCCCGATCTCTCCCGATAGCCCTGTATCAATCCCAAACAAATCCCACTGCCCCGCTCTCTCCCCATAGCCCTGTATCAATCCGCAAACTAATCCCACTGCCCCGCTCACTCCCCATAGCCCTGTATCAATCCCAAACTAATCCCAGTGCCCCGCTCACTCCCGATAGCCCTGTATCAATCCAAAACTAATCCCAAAGCCCCACTCTCTCCCCATAGTCCTGTATCAATCCCAAACTAATCCCAGTGCCCTGCTCACTCCCGATAGCCGTGTATCAATCCAAAACTAATCCCAAAGCCCCACTCTCTCCCCATAGTCCTGTATCAATCCCAAACTAATCCCAATGCCCCGCTCTCTCCCCAGAGCCCTGTTTCAATCCCCAAACTAATCCCACTGCCCCGCTCTCTCCCCATAGCCCTGTATCAATCGCAAACTAATCCCAATGCCCCGCTCTCTCCCCATAGCCCTGTATCAATCCCAAACTAATCCCACTGCCCTGCTCTCTCCCCATAGCCCTGTATCAATCCCAAACTAATCCCACTGCCCCGCTCTATCCCCATAGCCCTGTATCAATCCCCAAACTAATCCCACTGCCCTGCTCTCTCCCCATAGCCCTGTATCAATCCCCAAACTAATCCCACTGCCCCGCTCTCTCCCCATACCCTGTATCAATCCCCAAACTAATCCTACTGCCCTGCTGACTCCCCATAGCCCTGTATCAATCCCCAATCTAATCCCACTGCCCCGCTCTCTCCCCATAGCCCTGTATCAATCCCAAAGTAATCCCACTGCCTCGCTTTCCCCCCATAGCTCTGTCTTGATCCCAAACTAATCCCACTGCTCTGCTCTCCCCCCATAGCCCTGAATCAATCCCAAACTAATCCCACTGCCCCACTCTCTCCCCATAGCCCTGCATCAATCCCAAACTAACCCCACTGCCACGTTCTCTCCCCATAGTCCTGGGAGTGTTTGATGGGACAGTGTAGAGGGAGCTTCACTCTGTATCTAACCCGTCTTGTTCCTGCCCTGGGAGTTTTTGATGGGCTGGTTTAAAGAGAGCTTTACTCTATCGATTCTGTAGCAAACCTTGATAGATTGCAAGTCCGGGGATTCAGCACATACACAGCGCAGACGGAAACACGGAACTTGCGGGGCCTCTACCAAGGCCTAAGTCGTTGGTACGGAGACCATGATTTCAGGGCCATTATCTTTGTTTGATGTAATCCTTCACTCCTGTGTATAAGACAGTGAGTCTCACGGCCTAAAATTCATTCAAATCTCAGTAAGAATACCCAGAACAGACTTTAATTGTCTTTTATTTGCTTCATTTTTCTAAGGTGTACCCAGATATCTGCAGACCAACATTCATCCGCATGTGAATCCCTCCTCTGCATTTAAATCAAATCACGGTAACACTTTTATTTAATCTACCGAGGTTCAGTATTGAAATATACCAGGAGATCCAGGCACGTTTTGATAAAGCAGATTAACAATGAGTTCAGTGGGGAAATTTAGCAAACAACAGGCCGATTTTAAGGCAGGATCTGTCCAAAGTGGACTAGGAACAGCTACTTGACAACCCTCTGTCTCAGCCCCAAACTAATCCCACTGCCCTGCTCTCTCCTGTTAGCCCTTTATCAATCGCCAACCGAATCCCACTGCCTCGCTCTCTCCCCATAGCCCTGTATCAGTCCCCAACCTAATCCCACTGCCCCGCTCTCTCCCCATAGCTCTGTATCAATCCCAAATTAATCCCACTGCCCCGCACTCTCCCGATAGCCCTGTATCAATTACAAACAAATCACACTGCCCCGCTCTCACCCCATAGCCCTGTATCAAATCCCAAACTAATCCCACTGCCCCGCTCTCTCCCCATAGCCCTGTATCAATCTCAAACTAATCCCACTGCCCCGATCTCTCCCGATAGCCCTGTATCAATCCCAAACTAATCCCACTGCCCCGCTCTCTCCATAGCCCTGTATCAATCCCCAAACTAATCAAACTTCCCCGCTCTCTCCCCATAGCCCTGTATCAATCCCCAAACTAATCCCACTGCCCCGCTCTCTCCCCATAGCCCTGTATCAATCCGCAAACTAATCCCACTGCCCCTCTCACTCCCCATAGCCCTGTATCAATCCCAAACTAATGCCAGTGCCCCGCTCACTCCCGATAGCCCTGTATCAATCCAAAACTAATCCCAAAGCCCCACTCTCTCCCCATAGTCCTGTATCAACCCCAAACTAATCCCAGTGCCCCGCTCACTCCCGATAGCCCTGTATCAATCCAAAACTAATCCCAAAGCCCCACTCTCTCCCCATAGTCCTGTATCAATCCCAAACTAATCCCAGTGCCCCGCTCACTCCCGATAGCCCTGTATCAATCCAAAACTAATCCCAAAGCCCCACTCTCTCCCCATTGTCCTGTATCAATCCCAAACTAATCCCAATGCCCCGCTCTCTCCCCATAGCCCTGTTTCAACCCCCAAACTAATCCCACTGCCCCGCTCTCTCCCCATGGCCCTGTATCAATCCCAAACTAATCCCACTGCTCTGCTCTCCCCCCATAGCCCTGAATCAATCCCAAACTAATCCCACTGCCCCACTCTCTCCCCATAGCCCTGTATCAATCCCCAAACTAATCCCACTGCCCTGCTCTCTCCCCATAGCCCTGTATCAATCCCCAAACTAATCCCACTGCCCCGCTCTCTCCCCATACCCTGTATCAATCCCCAAACTAATCCCACTGCCCTGCTGACTCCCCGTAGCCCTGTATCAATCCCCAATCTAATCCCACTGCCCCGCTCTCTCCCCAAAGCCCTGTATCAATCCCAAAGTAATCCCACTGCCTCGCTTTCCCCTCATAGCTCTGTCTTGATCCCAAACTAATCCCACTGCTCTGCTCTCCCCCCATAGCCCTGAATCAATCCCAAACTAATCCCACTGCCCCACTCTCTCCCCATAGCCCTGCATCAATCCCAAACTAACCCCACTGCCACGTTCTCTCCCCATAGTCCTGGGAGTGTTTGATGGGACAGTGTAGAGGGAGCATTGCTATATATATCTAACCCGTGCAGCACCTGCCTTGGGAATGTTTGATGGGACAGTGTAGAGGGAGCTTTTTGTCTGTATCTAACCCGTGCAGTACCTGCCTTGGGAGTGTTTGATGGGACAGTGTAGAGGGAGCTTCACTCTGTATCTAACCTGTGTTGTTCCTGTCCTGGGAGTTTTTGATGGGCTGGTTTAAAGACAGCTTTACTCTATCGATTCTGTAGCAAACCTTGATAGATTGCAAGTCCGGGGATTCAGCGCATACACAGCGCAGACGGAAACACGGAACTTGCGGGGCCTCTACCAAGGCCTAAGTCATTGGTACGGAGACCATGATTTCAGGGCCATTATCTTTGTTTGATGTAATCCTTCTCTCCTGTGTATAAGACAGTGAGTCTCACGGCCTAAAATTCATTCAAATCTCAGTAGGAATACCCAGAACAGACTTTAATTGTCTTTTATTTGCTTCATTTTTCTAAGGTGTACCCAGATATCTGCAGGCCAACATTCATCCGCATGTGAATCCCTCCTCTTCATTTAAATCAAATCACGGTAACACTTTTATTTAATCTACCGAGGTTCAGTATTGAAATATACCAGGAGATCCAGGCACGTTTTGATAAAGCAGATTAACCGTGAGTTCAGTGCGGAAATTTAGCAAACAACAGGCCGACTTTAATATGATAAGGCAGGAACTGTCCAAAGTGGACTGGGAACAGCTACTTGACAACCCTCTGTCTCAGTCCCAAACTAATCCCACTGCCCTGCTCTCTCCTGTTAGCCCTTTATCAATCCCCAACCTAATCCCACTGCCTCGCTCTCTCCCCATAGCCCTGTATCAGTCCCCAGCCTAATCCCACTGCCGCGCTCTCTCCCCATTGCCCTGTATCAATCCCCAACGTAAGCCCACTGCCCGCTTTCTCCCCATAGCCCTGTGTTATATCCAAACAAATCCCACTGCCCGCTTTCTCCCCATAGCCCTGTGTTATATCCAAACTAATCCCACTGCCCCGCTTTCTCCCCATAGCCCTGTATCAATCCCCAAATTAATCCCACTGCCCCGCTTTCTCCCCATAGCTCTGTATCAATCCGAAACAAATCCCACAGCCCCGCTCTCTCCCCATAGCCCTGTATCAATCCCCAACATAAGTCCACTGCCCTGCTTTCTCCCCATAGCCCTGTGTTATATCCAAACAAATCCCACTGCACCGCTCTCTCCCCATAGCCCTGTATCAATCCCAAACTATTCCCAATGCCTCACTCGCTCCCGATAACCCTGTATCAATCCCAAACTAATCAGACTGCCCTGCTCTCACCCCATAGCCCTGTATCAATCCCCAAACTAATCCCACTGCCCTGCTTTCTCCCCATAGCCCTGCCTCAATCCCAAACTTTTCCCAATAGCCCTGCATCAATTCCAAACTAATCCCTCTGCCCCACTCTCTGCCCATAGCCCTGCATCATTCCCAAACTAACCCCACTGCTACGTTCTCTCCCCATAGCCCTGGGAGTGTTTGATGGGACAGTGTAGAGGGAGCATTACTATATATATCTAACCCGTGCAGCACCTGCCTTGGGAATGTTTGATGGGACAGTGTAGAGGCAGCTTTTTGTCTGTATCTAACCTGTGCGGTACCTGCCTTGGGAGTGTTTCATGGGACAGTGTAGAGGGAGCATTACTCTATATGTAACCCGTGCTGTACCTGCCTTGGGAGTGTTTGATGGGACAGCGTAGAGGGAGCTTTACTCTGTATCTAACCCGTGCAGTACCTGCGTTGGGAGTGTTTGATGGGACAGTGTAGAGGGAGCTTCACTCTGTATCTAACCCGTCTTGTTCCTGCCCTGGGAGTTTTTGATGGGCTGGTTTAAAGAGAGCTTTACTCTATCGATTCTGTAGCAAACCTTGATAGATTGCAAGTCCGGGGATTCAGCACATACACAGCGCAGACGGAAACACGGAACTTGCGGGGCCTCTACCAAGGCCTAAGTCGTTGGTACGGAGACCATGATTTCAGGGCCATTATCTTTGTTTGATGTAATCCTTCACTCCTGTGTATAAGACAGTGAGTCTCACGGCCTAAAATTCATTCAAATCTCAGTAAGAATACCCAGAACAGACTTTAATTGTCTTTTATTTGCTTCATTTTTCTAAGGTGTACCCAGATATCTGCAGACCAACATTCATCCGCATGTGAATCCCTCCTCTGCATTTAAATCAAATCACGGTAACACTTTTATTTAATCTACCGAGGTTCAGTATTGAAATATACCAGGAGATCCAGGCACGTTTTGATAAAGCAGATTAACAATGAGTTCAGTGGGGAAATTTAGCAAACAACAGGCCGATTTTAAGGCAGGATCTGTCCAAAGTGGACTAGGAACAGCTACTTGACAACCCTCTGTCTCAGCCCCAAACTAATCCCACTGCCCTGCTCTCTCCTGTTAGCCCTTTATCAATCGCCAACCTAATCCCACTGCCCCGCTCTCTCCCCATAGCCCTGTATCAGTCCCCAACCTAATCCCACTGCCCCGCTCTCTCCCCATAGCTCTGTATCAATCCCAAATTAATCCCACTGCCCCGCACTCTCCCCATAGCCCTGTATCAATTACAAAGAAATCACACTGCCCCGCTCTCACCCCATAGCCCTGTATCAAATCCCAAACTAATCCCACTGCCCCGCTCTCTCCCCATAGCCCTGTATCAATCCCAAACTAATCCCACTGCCCCGCTCTCTCCCCATAGCCCTGTATCAATCCCAAATTAATCCCACGACCCCGCTCTCTCCCCATAGCCCTGTATCAATCTCAAACTAATCCCACTGCCCCGATCTCTCCCGATAGCCCTGTATCAATCCCAAACTAATCCCACTGCCCCGCTCTCTACATAGCCCTGTATCAATCCCCAAACTAATCAAACTTCCCTGCTCTCTCCCCATAGCCCTGTATCAATCCCCAAACTAATCCCACTGCCCCGCTCTCTCCCCATAGCCCTGTATCAATCCGCAAACTAATCCCACTGCCCCGCTCACTCCCCATAGCCCTGTATCAATCCCAAACTAATGCCAGTGCCCCGCTCACTCCCAATAGCCCTGTATCAATCCAAAACTAATCCCAAAGCCCCACTCTCTCCCCATAGTCCTGTATCAATCCCAAACTAATCCCAGTGCCCCGCTCACTCCCGATAGCCCTGTATCAATCCAAAACTAATCCCAAAGCCCCACTCTCTCCCCATAGTCCTGTATCAATCCCAAACTAATCCCAGTGCCCCGCTCACTCCCGATAGCCCTGTATCAATCCAAAACTAATCCCAAAGCCCCACTCTCTCCCCATTGTCCTGTATCAATCCCAAACTAATCCCAATGCCCCGCTCTCTCCCCATAGCCCTGTTTCAACCCCCAAACTAATCCCACTGCCCCGCTCTCTCCCCATGGCCCTGTATCAATCCCAAACTAATCCCACTGCTCTGCTCTCCCCCCATAGCCCTGAATCAATCCCAAACTAATCCCACTGCCCCACTCTCTCCCCATAGCCCTGTATCAATCCCCAAACTAATCCCACTGCCCTGCTCTCTCCCCATAGCCCTGTATCAATCCCCAAACTAATCCCACTGCCCCGCTCTCTCCCCATACCCTGTATCAATCCCCAAACTAATCCCACTGCCCTGCTGACTCCCCGTAGCCCTGTATCAATCCCCAATCTAATCCCACTGCCCCGCTCTCTCCCCAAAGCCCTGTATCAATCCCAAAGTAATCCCACTGCCTCGCTTTCCCCTCATAGCTCTGTCTTGATCCCAAACTAATCCCACTGCTCTGCTCTCCCCCCATAGCCCTGAATCAATCCCAAACTAATCCCACTGCCCCACTCTCTCCCCATAGCCCTGCATCAATCCCAAACTAACCCCACTGCCACGTTCTCTCCCCATAGTCCTGGGAGTGTTTGATGGGACAGTGTAGAGGGAGCATTGCTATATATATCTAACCCGTGCAGCACCTGCCTTGGGAATGTTTGATGGGACAGTGTAGAGGGAGCTTTTTGTCTGTATCTAACCCGTGCAGTACCTGCCTTGGGAGTGTTTGATGGGACAGTGTAGAGGGAGCTTCACTCTGTATCTAACCTGTGTTGTTCCTGCCCTGGGAGTTTTTGATGGGCTGGTTTAAAGACAGCTTTACTCTATCGATTCTGTAGCAAACCTTGATAGATTGCAAGTCCGGGGATTCAGCGCATACACAGCGCAGACGGAAACACAGAACTTGCGGGGCCTCTACCAAGGCCTAAGTCATTGGTACGGAGACCATGATTTCAGGGCCATTATCTTTGTTTGATATAATCCTTCTCTTCTGTGTATAAGACAGTGAGTCTCACGGCCTAAAATTCATTCAAATCTCAGTAGGAATACCCAGAACAGACTTTAATTGTCTTTTATTTGCTTCATTTTTCTAAGGTGTACCCAGATATCTGCAGACCAACATTCATCCGCATGTGAATCCCTCCTCTGCATTTAAATCAAATCACGGTAACACTTTTATTTAATCTACCGAGGTTCAGTATTGAAATATACCAGGAGATCCAGGCACGTTTTGATAAAGCAGATTAACCGTGAGTTCAGTGGGGAAATTTAGCAAACAACAGGCCGATTTTAATATGATAAGGCAGGATCTGTCCAAAGTGGACTAGGAACAGCTACTTGACAACCCTCTGTCTCAGTCCCAAACTAATCCAACTGCCCTGCTCTCTCCTGTTAGCCCTTTATCAATCGCCAACCTAATCCCACTGCCCCGCTCTCTCCCCATAGCCCTGTATCAGTCCCCAACCTAATCCCACTGCCGCGCTCTCTCCCCATAGCCCTGTATCAATCACAAACTATTTCCACTGCCCTGCACTCTCCCCATAGCCCTGTATCAATCCCCAACGTAAGCCCACTGCCCGCTTTCTCCCCATAGCCCTGTGTTATATCCAAACAAATCCCACTGCCCGCTTTCTCCCCATAGCCCTGTGTTATATCCAAACTAATCCCACTGCCCCGCTTTCTCCCCATAGCCCTGTATCAATCCCCAAATTAATCCCACTGCCCCGCTTTCTCCCCATAGCTCTGTATCAATCCGAAACAAATCCCACAGCCCCGCTCTCTCCCCATAGCCCTGTATCAATCCCCAACATAAGTCCACTGCCCTGCTTTCTCCCCATAGCCCTGTGTTATATCCAAACAAATCCCACTGCACCGCTCTCTCCCCATAGCCCTGTATCAATCCCAAACTATTCCCAATGCCTCACTCGCTCCCGATAACCCTGTATCAATCCCAAACTAATCAGACTGCCCTGCTCTCACCCCATAGCCCTGTATCAATCCCCAAACTAATCCCACTGCCCTGCTTTCTCCCCATAGCCCTGTATCAATCACAAACTATTTCCACTGCCCTGCTCTCTCCCCATAGCCCTGTATCAATCCCCAACGTAAGCCCACTGCCCGCTTTCTCCCCATAGCCCTGTGTTATAGCCAAACAAATGCCACTGCCCGCTTTCTCCCCATAGCCCTGTGTTATATCCAAACAAATCCCACTGCCCCGCTTTCTCCCCATAGCCCTGTATCAATCCCCAAATTAATCCCACTGCCCCGCTTTCTCCCCATAGCCCTGTATCAATCCCAAACAAATCCCACTGCCCCGCTCTCTCCCCATAGCCCTGTATCAATCCCCAACGTAAGTCCACTGCCCTGCTTTCACCCCATAGCCCTGTGTTATATCCAAGCTAATCCCACTGCACCCTCTCTCCCCATAGCCCTGTATCAATCCCAAACTAATCCCACTGCCCAGCTCTCTCCTCTAGCCCTGTATCAATCCCAAACTAATCCCACTGCCCAGCTCTCTCCTCTAGCCCTGTATCAATCACAAACTAATCCTACTGCCACGCTCACTCCCCATTGCCCCGGATCAATCCCATGCTTATCCCGCTCCTGATCACTATCCAGTGATCTCTGTGTTAGAGAGATGGGAAATCAGCCAGGATTCCTGCTCCTGATCACTGTCCAGTGACCCATGGGTTAGAGAGAGATGGGAAATCAGCCAGGGTTCCTGCTCCTGATTACTGTCCAGTGACTCCTGGGTTAGAGAGAGGGGAAATCAGCCAGGGTTCCTGCTCCTGATCACTGCCCAGTGACCCCTGGGTTGGAAAGAGGGGAAATCAGCCAGGGTTCCTGCTCCTGATCACTGCCCAGTGACCCCTGGTTTAGAGAGAGGGGGAAATCAGCCGGGGTTCCTGCTCCTGATCACTGCCCAGTGACTCCTGGGTTAGAGAGAGGAGGAAATCAGCCAGGGTTCCTGCTCCTGATCACTGACCAGTGACCACTGGGTTAGAGAGCGGGGAATTCAGCCAGGGTTCCTGCTCCTGATCATTGTCCAGTGACCCCTGAGTTAGAGAGAGGGGAAATCAGCCAGGGTTCCTGCTCCTGATCATTGTCCAGTGACCCCTGGGTTAGAGAGAGGGGAAATCAGCCAGGGTTCTTGCTCCTGATCACTGTCCAGTGACCCCTGGGTTAGAGAGAGAGGTGAAATCAGCCAGGGTTCCTGCTCCTGATCACAGTCCAGTGACCCCTGGGTTAGAGAGAGAGGGGAAATCAGCCAGGGTACCTGCTCCTGATCACTGCCCAATGACCACTGGCTTAGAGAGAGGGGGAATCAGCCAGGGTTCCTGCTCCTGATCGCTGTCCAGTGACCCCTGGGTTAGAGAGAGGGGAAATCAGCCAGGGTTCCTGCTCCTGATCACTGCCCAGTGACCCCTGGGTTAGAGAGAGGGGAAATCAGCCAGGGTTCCTGCTCCTGATCACTGCCCAGTGACCCCTGGGTTAGAGAGAGAGGGAAATCAGCCAGGGTTCCTGCTCCTGATCACTGTCCAGTGACCCCTGGGTTAGAGAGAGGGGGAAATCAGCCGGGGTTCCTGCTCCTGATCACTGCCCAGTGACTCCTGGGTTAGAGAGAGGAGGAAATCAGCCAGGGTTCCTGCTCCTGATCACTGACCAGTGACCCCTGGGTTAGAGAGAGAGGGGAAATCAGCCAGGGTTCTTGCTCCTGATCACTGTCCAGTGACCCCTGGGTTAGAGAGAGAGGTGAAATCAGCCAGGGTTCCTGCTCCTGATCACAGTCCAGTGACCCCTGGGTTAGAGAGAGAGGGGAAATCAGCCAGGGTACCTGCTCCTGATCACTGCCCAATGACCACTGGCTTGGAGAGAGGGGGAATCAGCCAGGGTTCCTGCTCCTGATCGCTGTCCAGTGACCCCGGGTTAGAGAGAGGGGAAATCAGCCAGGGTTCCTGCTCCTGATCACTGCCCAGTGACCCCTGGGTTAGAGAGAGGGGAAATCAGCCAGGGTTCCTGCTCCTGATCACTGCCCAGTGACCCCTGGGTTAGAGAGAGAGGGAAATCAGCCAGGGTTCCTGCTCCTGATCACTGTCCAGTGACCCCTGGGTTAGAGAGAGAGGTGAAATCAGCCAGGGTTCCTGCTCCTGATCACTGCCCAGTGACCCCTGGGTTAGAGAGAGAGGGAAATCAGCCAGGGTTCCTGCTCCTGATCACTGTCCAGTGACCCCTGGGTTAGAGAGAGAGGTGAAATCAGCCAGGGTTCCTGCTCCTGATCACTGCCCAGTGACCCCTGGGTTAGAGAGAGGGGAAATCAGCCAGGGTTCCTGCTCCTGATCATTGTCCAGTGAACCCTGGGTTGAGAGAGTGGAAATCAGCCTGGGTTCCTGCTCCTGATCACAGTCCAGTGACCCCTGGGTTAGAGAGAGAGGGGAAATCAGCCAGGGTTCATGCTCCATATCACTGTCCAGTGACTCCTGGGTTAGAGAGGGGAAATCAGCCAGGGTTCCTGCTCCTGATCACTATCCAGAGATCCCTGGGTTAGAGAGAGGGGAAATCAGCCAGGGTTCCTGCTCCTGATCACAGTCCAGTGACCCCTGGGTTAGAGAGAGAGGGAAATCAGCCAGGGTTCCTGCTCCTGATCACAGTCCAGTGACCCCTGGGTTAGAGAGAGAGCGAAATCAGCCAGGGTTCATGCTCCTGATCACAGTCCAGTGACCCCTGGGTTAGAGAGAGGGAAAATCAGCCGGGGTTCCAGCTCCTGATCACTGCCCAGTGACCCCTGGGTTAGAGAGAGAGGGAAATCAGCCAGGGTTCCTGCTCCTGATCACTGCACAGTGAACCCTGGGTTAGAGAGAGAGGGAAATCAGCCAGGGTTCATGCTCCTGATCACAGTCCAGTGACCCCTGGGTTAGAGAGAGGGGAAATCAGCCAGGGTTCATGCTCCTGATCACTATCCACTGACCCCTGGGTTAGAGAGAGAGGGAAATCAGCCAGGATTCCTGCTCCTGATCACAGTCCAGTGAACCCTGGGTTAGAGAGAGGGGAAATCAGCCAGGGTTCATGCTCCTGATCACTATCCACTGACCCCTGGGTTAGAGAGAGGTGAAATCAGCCAGGATTCCTGCTCCTGATCACTGCCCAGTGACCCCTGGGTTAGAGAGAGAGGGAAATCAGCCAGTGTTCCTGCTCCTGATCACTGCCCAGTGAACCCTGGGTGAGAGAGAGTGGAAATCAGCCTGGGTTCCTGCTCCTGATCACTGCCCAGTGACCCCTGGGTTAGAGAGAGAGGGGAATTCAGCCAGGGTTCCTGCTCCTGATCACTGTCCAGTGACCCCTGGGTTAGAGAGGGGAAATCAGCCAGGGTTTCTGCTCCTGATCACTGCCCAGTGACCCCTGGGTTAGAGAGAGGGGAAATCAGCCAGGGTTCCTGCTCCTGATCACTGCCCAGTGACCCCTGGGTTAGAGAGAGGGGAAATCAGCCAGGGTTCCTGCTCCTGATCACAGTCCAGTGACCCCTGGTTTAGAGAGAGAGGGCAATCAGCCTGGGTTCCTGCTGCTGATCACTGCCCAGTGATCCCTGAGTTAGAGAGAGAGGAAATCAGCTGGGGTTCCTGCTCCTGATCACTGACCAGTGACCCCTGGGATAGAGAGAGAGGGAAATCAGCCAGGGTTCCTGCTCCTGATCACAGTCCAGTGACACCTGGGTGAGAGAGAGAGGGAAATCAGCCAGGGTTCGTGCTCCTGATCACTGTCCAGTGACTCCTGGGTTAGAGAGAGGGGAAATCAGCCTGGGTTCCAGCTCCTGATTACAGTCCAGTGAACCCTGGGTTAGAGAGAGGGGAAATCAGCCAGGGTTCCTGCTCCTGATCACTATCCAGTGACCCCTGGTTAGAGAGAGAGGGAAATCAGCGAGAGTTCCTGCTCCTGATCATTGTCCATTAACCCCTGGGTTAGAGAGAGGGGAAACCAGCCCGGGTTCCAGCTCCTGATCACTATCCAGTGACCTCTGAGTTAGAGAGAGGGGGAACCAGCCAGGGTTCCTGCTCCTGATCACTGTCCAGTGACCCCTGGGTTAGAGAGAGAGGGGAAATCAGCCAGGGTTCCTGCTCCTGATCACTGTCCAGTGACCCCTGGGTTAGAGAGAGAGGGGAAATCAGCCAGGGTTCCTGCTCCTGATCACTGCCCAGTGACCCCTGGGTTAGAGAGAGGGGAAATCAGCCAGGGTTCCTGCTCCTGATCACTGCCCAGTGACCCCTGGGTTAGAGAGAGAGGGAAATCAGCCAGGGTTCCTGCTCCTGATCACTGTCCAGTGACCCCTGGGTTAGAGAGAGAGGTGAAATCAGCCAGGGTTCCTGCTCCTGATCACTGCCCAGTGACCCCTGGGTTAGAGAGAGGGGAAATCAGCCAGGGTTCCTGCTCCTGATCACTATCCAGAGATCCCTGGGTTAGAGAGAGGGGAAATCAGCCAGGGTTCCTGCTCCTGATCACAGTCCAGTGACCCCTGGGTTAGAGAGAGAGGGAAATCAGCCAGGGTTCCTGCTCCTGATCACAGTCCAGTGACCCCTGGGTTAGAGAGAGAGCGAAATCAGCCAGGGTTCATGCTCCTGATCACAGTCCAGTGACCCCTGGGTTAGAGAGAGGGAAAATCAGCCGGGGTTCCAGCTCCTGATCACTGCCCAGTGACCCCTGGGTTAGAGAGAGAGGGAAATCAGCCAGGGTTCCTGCTCCTGATCACTGCACAGTGAACCCTGGGTTAGAGAGAGAGGGAAATCAGCCAGGGTTCATGCTCCTGATCACAGTCCAGTGACCCCTGGGTTAGAGAGAGGGGAAATCAGCCAGGGTTCATGCTCCTGATCACTATCCACTGACCCCTGGGTTAGAGAGAGAGGGAAATCAGCCAGGATTCCTGCTCCTGATCACAGTCCAGTGAACCCTGGGTTAGAGAGAGGGGAAATCAGCCAGGGTTCATGCTCCTGATCACTATCCACTGACCCCTGGGTTAGAGAGAGGTGAAATCAGCCAGGATTCCTGCTCCTGATCACTGCCCAGTGACCCCTGGGTTAGAGAGAGAGGGAAATCAGCCAGTGTTCCTGCTCCTGATCACTGCCCAGTGAACCCTGGGTTAGAGAGAGAGGGGAATTCAGCCAGGGTTCCTGCTCCTGATCACTGCCCAGTGACCCCTGGGTTAGAGAGAGAGGGGAATTCAGCCAGGGTTCCTGCTCCTGATCACTGTCCAGTGACCCCTGGGTTAGAGAGGGGAAATCAGCCAGGGTTTCTGCTCCTGATCACTGCCCAGTGACCCCTGGGTTAGAGAGAGGGGAAATCAGCCAGGGTTCCTGCTCCTGATCACTGCCCAGTGACCCCTGGGTTAGAGAGAGGGGAAATCAGCCAGGGTTCCTGCTCCTGATCACAGTCCAGTGACCCCTGGTTTAGAGAGAGAGGGCAATCAGCCTGGGTTCCTGCTGCTGATCACTGCCCAGTGACCCCTGAGTTAGAGAGAGAGGAAATCAGCTGGGGTTCCTGCTCCTGATCACAGTCCAGTGACCCCTGGGATAGAGAGAGAGGGAAATCAGCCAGGGTTCCTGCTCCTGATCACAGTCCAGTGACACCTGGGTGAGAGAGAGAGGGAAATCAGCCAGGGTTCGTGCTCCTGATCACTGTCCAGTGACTCCTGGGTTAGAGAGAGGGGAAATCAGCCCGGGTTCCAGCTCCTGATTACAGTCCAGTGAACCCTGGGTTAGAGAGAGGGGAAATCAGCCAGGGTTCCTGCTCCTGATTACAGTCCAGTGACCCCTGGGTTAGAGAGAGGGGGAACCAGCCAGGGTTCCTGCTCCTGATCACTGTCCAGTGACTCCTGGGTTAGAGAGAGGGGAAATCAGCCAGGGTTCCTGCTCCTGATCATTGTCCAGTGACCCCTGGGTTAGAGAGACAGGTGAAATCAGCCAGGGTTCATGCTCCTGATCACTATCCAGTGACCCCTGGTTAGAGAGAGAGGGAAATCAGCGAGAGTTCCTGCTCCTGATCATTGTCCATTAACCCCTGGGTTAGAGAGAGGGGAAACCAGCCCGGGTTCCAGCTCCTGATCACTATCCAGTGACCCCTGAGTTAGAGAGAGGGGGAACCAGCCAGGGTTCCTGCTCCTGATCACTGTCCAGTGACCCCTGGGTTAGAGAGAGAGGGGAAATCAGCCAGGGTTCCTGCTCCTGATCACTGTCCAGTGACCCCTGGGTTAGAGAGAGAGGGGAAATCAGCCAGGGTTCCTGCTCCTGATCACAGTCCAGTGACCCCTGGGTTAGAGAGAGGGGAAATCAGCCAGGGTTCGTGCTCCTGATCACTGTCCAATGACCCTTGGGTTAGAGAGAGAGGTGAAAGCAGCCAGGGTTCCTGCTCCTGATTACAGTCCAGTGAACCCTGGGTTAGAGAGAGAGGGGAAATCAGCCAGGGTTCTTGCTCCTGATCACTGTCCAGTGACCCCTGGGTTAGAGAGAGAGGTAAAATCAGCCAGGGTTCCTGCTCCTGATCACAGTCCAGTGACCCCTGGGTTAGAGAGAGAGGGGAAATCAGCCAGGGTACCTGCTCCTGATCACTGCCCAATGACCACTGGCTTGGAGAGAGGGGGAATCAGCCAGGGTTCCTGCTCCTGATCGCTGTCCAGTGACCCCTGGGTTAGAGAGAGGGGAAATCAGCCAGGGTTCCTGCTCCTGATCACTGCCCAGTGACCCCTGGGTTAGAGAGAGGGGAAATCAGCCAGGGTTCCTGCTCCTGATCACTGCCCAGTGACCCCTGGGTTAGAGAGAGAGGGAAATCAGCCAGGGTTCCTGCTCCTGATCACTGTCCAGTGACCCCTGGGTTAGAGAGAGAGGTGAAATCAGCCAGGGTTCCTGCTCCTGATCACTGCCCAGTGACCCCTGGGTTAGAGAGAGAGGGAAATCAGCCAGGGTTCCTGCTCCTGATCACTGTCCAGTGACCCCTGGGTTAGAGAGAGAGGTGAAATCAGCCAGGGTTCCTGCTCCTGATCACTGCCCAGTGACCCCTGGGTTAGAGAGAGGGGAAATCAGCCAGGGTTCCTGCTCCTGATCATTGTCCAGTGAACCCTGGGTTGAGAGAGTGGAAATCAGCCTGGGTTCCTGCTCCTGATCACAGTCCAGTGACCCCTGGGTTAGAGAGAGAGGGGAAATCAGCCAGGGTTCATGCTCCTGATCACTGTCCAGTGACTCCTGGGTTAGAGAGTGGAAATCAGCCAGGGTTCCTGCTCCTGATCACTATCCAGAGATCCCTGGGTTAGAGAGAGGGGAAATCAGCCAGGGTTCCTGCTCCTGATCACAGTCCAGTGACCCCTGGGTTAGAGAGAGAGGGAAATCAGCCAGGGTTCCTGCTCCTGATCACAGTCCAGTGACCCCTGGGTTAGAGAGAGAGCGAAATCAGCCAGGGTTCCTGCTCCTGATCACAGTCCAGTGACCCCTGGGTTAGAGAGAGGGAAAATCAGCCGGGGTTCCAGCTCCTGATCACTGCCCAGTGAACCCTGGGTTAGAGAGAGAGGGAAATCAGCCAGGGTTCCTGCTCCTGATCACTGCACAGTGAACCCTGGGTTAGAGAGAGAGGGAAATCAGCCAGGGTTCATGCTCCTGATCACAGTCCAGTGACCCCTGGGTTAGAGAGAGAGGGAAATCAGCCAGGATTCCTGCTCCTGATCACAGTCCAGTGAACCCTGGGTTAGAGAGAGGGGAAATCAGCCAGGGTTCATGCTCCTGATCACTATCCACTGACCCCTGGGTTAGAGAGAGGTGAAATCAGCCAGGATTCCTGCTCCTGATCACTGCCCAGTGACCCCTGGGTTAGAGAGAGAGGGAAATCAGCCAGTGTTCCTGCTCCTGATCACTATCCACTGACCCCTGGGTTAGAGAGAGAGGGGAATTCAGCCAGGGTTCCTGCTCCTGATCACTGTCCAGTGACCCCTGAGTTAGAGAGGGGAAATCAGCCAGGGTTTCTGCTCCTGATCACTGCCCAGTGACCCCTGGGTTAGAGAGAGGGGAAATCAGCCAGGGTTCCTGCTCCTGATCACTGCCCAGTGACCCCTGGGTTAGAGAGAGGGGAAATCAGCCAGGGTTCCTGCTCCTCATCACAGTCCAGTGACCCCTGGTTTAGAGAGAGAGGGCAATCAGCCTGGGTTCCTGCTGCTGATCACTGCCCAGTGACCCCTGAGTTAGAGAGAGAGGGAAATCAGCCAGGGTTCCTGCTCCTGATCACAGTCCAGTGACCCCTGGGATAGAGAGAGAGGGAAATCAGCCAGGGTTCCTGCTCCTGATCACAGTCCAGTGACCCCTGGGTTAGAGAGAGGGGGAACCAGCCAGGGTTCCTGCTCCTGATCACTGTCCAGTGACCCCTGGGTTAGAGAGAGAGGGAAATCAGCCAGGGTTCCTGCTCCTGATCACAGTCCAGTGACACCTGGGTGAGAGAGAGAGGGAAATCAGCCAGGGTTCGTGCTCCTGATCACTGTCCAGTGACTCCTGGGTTAGAGAGAGGGGAAATCAGCCCGGGTTCCAGCTCCTGATTACAGTCCAGTGAACCCTGGGTTAGAGAGAGGGGAAATCAGCCAGGGTTCCTGCTCCTGATTACAGTCCAGTGACCCCTGGGTTAGAGAGAGGGGGAACCAGCCAGGGTTCCTGCTCCTGATCACTGTCCAGTGACTCCTGGGTTAGAGAGCGGGGAAATCAGCCAGGGTTCCTGCTCCTGATCACTGCCCAGTGACCCCTGGGTTAGAGAGACAGGTCAAATCAGCCAGGGTTCATAGCCCTGTATCAATCCCAAACAAATCACACTGCCCCGCTCTCACCCCATAGCCCTGTATCAAATCCCAAACTAATCCCACTGCCCCGCTCTCTCCGGATAGCCCTGTATCAATCCCAAACTATTCCCACTGCCCCGCTGTCTCCCCATTGCCCTGTATCAATCCCAAACTATTCCCACTGCCCCGCTCACTCCCCATAGCCCTGTATCAATCCCCAAACTAATCCCACTGCCCCGCTCTCTCCCCATAGCCCTGTATCAATCCGCAAAATAATCCCACTGCCCCGCTCACTCCCCATAGCCCTGTATCAATCACAAACTAATCCCAGTGCCCCGCTCACTCCCGATAGCCCTGTATCAATCCAAAACTAATCCCAATGCCCCGCTCTCTCCCCATAGCCCTGTTTCAATCCCCAAACTATTTCCACTGCCCCGCTCTCTACATAGCCCTGTATCAATCCCAAACTAATCCCACTGCCCCGCTCTCTCCCCATAGCCCTGTATCAATCCCCAAACTAATCCCACTGCCCTGCTGACTCCCCATAGCCCTGTGTTATATCCAAACAAATCCCACTGCCCGCTTTCTCCCCATAGCCCTGTGTTATATCCAAACTAATCCCACTGCCCCGCTTTCTCCTCATAGCCCTGTGTTATATCCAAACTAATCCCACTGCCCCGCTTTCTCCCCATAGCCCTGTATCAATCCCGAAACTAATCCGACTGCCTTGCTTTCCCCCCATAGCTCTGTCTTGATCCCAAACTAATCCCACTGCCCTGCACTCCCCCCATAGCCCTGAATCAATCCCAAACTAATCCCACTGCCAAACTCTCTCCCCATAGCCCTGCATCAATCCCAAACTTTTCCCAATGCCTCTCTCTCTCCCGATAGCCCTGCATCAATTCCAAACTAATCCCTCTGCCCCACTCTCTGCCCATAGCCCTGCATCATTCCCAAACTAACCCCACTGCCACGTTCTCTCCCCATAGCCCTGGGAGTGTTTGATGGGACAGTGTAGAGGGAGCATTACTCTATATCTAACCCGTGCAGCACCTGCCTTGGGAATGTTTGATGGGACAGTGTAGAGGGAGCTTTTTATCTGTATCTAACCCGTGCGGTACCTGCCTTGGGAGTGTTTGATGGGACAGTGTAGAGGGAGCTTTACTCTATATCTAACCCGTGCTGTACCTGCCTTGGGAGTGTTTGATGGGACAGCGTAGAGGGAGCTTTACTCTGTATCTAACCCGAGCAGTACCTGCCTTGGGAGTGTTTGATGGGATAGTGTAGAGGGAGCATTACTCTATATCTAACCCATGCTGTACCTGCCTTGGGAGTGTTTGATGGGGCAGTGTAGAGGGAACTTTACTCTGTATCTAACCCGTGCGGTACCTGCCTTGGGAGTGTTTGATGGGACAGTGTAGAGGGAGCTTCACTCTGTATCTAACCCGTGTTGTTCCTGCCCTGGGAGTTTTTGATGGGCTGGTTTAAAGACAGCTTTACTCTATCGATTCTGTAGCAAACCTTGATAGATTGCAAGTCCGGGGATTCAGCGCATACACAGCGCAGACGGAAACACGGAACTTGCGGGGCCTCTACCAAGGCCTAAGTCGTTGGTACGGAGACCATGATTTCAGGGCCATTATCTTTGTTTGATGTAATCCTTCACTCCTGTGTATAAGACAGTGAGTCTCACGGCCTAAAATTCATTCAAATCTCAGTAAGAATACCCAGAACAGACTTTAATTGTCTTTTATTTGCTTCATATTTCTAAGGTGTACCCAGATATCTGCAGACTGCATGTGAATCCCTCCTCTGCATTTAAATCAAATCACGGTAACACTTTTATTTAATCTACCGAGGTTCAGTATTGAAATATACCAGGAGATCCAGGCACGTTTTGATAAAGCAGATTAACAATGAGTTCAGTGGGGAAATTTAGCAAACAACAGGACGATTTTAATATGATAAGGCAGGATCTGTCCAAAGTGGACTGGGAACAGCTACTTGACAACCCTCTGTCTCAGTCCCAAACTAATCCCACTGCCCTGCTCTCTCCCCATAGCCCTGTATCAATCCCCAAATTAATCCCACTGCCCCGCTTTCTCCCCATAGCCCTGTATCAATCCCAAACAAATCCCACTGCCCCGCTCTCTCCCCATAGCCCTGTATCAATCCCCAACGTAAGTCCACTGCCCTGCTTTCACCCCATAGCCCTGTGTTATATCCAAACTAATCCCACTGCACCCTCTCTCCCCATAGCCCTGTATCAAACCCAAACTAATCCCACTGCCCAGCTCTCTCCTCTAGCCCTGTATCAATCACAAACTAATCCTACTGCCACGCTCACTCCCCATTGCCCCGGATCAATCCCATGCTTATCCCGCTCCTGATCACTATCCAGTGATCTCTGTGTTAGAGAGATGGGAAATCAGCCAGGATTCCTGCTCCTGATCACTGTCCAGTGACCCATGGGTTAGAGAGAGATGGGAAATCAGCCAGGGTTCCTGCTCCTGATTACTGTCCAGTGACTCCTGGGTTAGAGAGGGGGGAAATCAGCCAGGGTTCCTGCTCCTGATCACTGCCCAGTGACCCCTGGGTTGGAAAGAGGGGAAATCAGCCAGGGTTCCTGCTCCTGATCACTGCCCAGTGACCCCTGGTTTAGAGAGAGGGGGAAATCAGCCGGGGTTCCTGCTCCTGATCACTGCCCAGTGACTCCTGGGTTAGAGAGAGGAGGAAATCAGCCAGGGTTCCTGCTTCTGATCACTGACCAGTGACCACTGGGTTAGAGAGCGGGGAATTCAGCCAGGGTTCCTGCTCCTGATCATTGTCCAGTGACCCCTGGGTTAGAGAGAGGGGAAATCAGCCAGGGTTCCTGCTCCTGATCATTGTCCAGTGACCCCTGGGTTAGAGAGAGGGGAAATCAGCCAGGATTCCTGCTCCTGATCACTGCCCAGTGATCCCTGGGTTAGAGAGAGAGGGGAAATCAGCCAGGGTTCCTGCTCCTGATCACTATCCAGTGACCCCTGGGTTAGAGAGAGGGGAAATCAGCCAGGGTTCCAGCTCCTGATCACTGTCCAGTGACCCCTGAGTTAGAGAGAGGGGAAATCAGCCAGGGTTCCTGCTCCTGATCATTGTCCAGTGACCCCTGGGTTAGAGAGAGGGGAAATCAGCCAGGGTTCTTGCTCCTGATCACTGTCCAGTGACCCCTGGGTTAGAGAGAGAGGTGAAATCAGCCAGGGTTCCTGCTCCTGATCACTGTCCAGTGACCCCTGAGTTAGAGAGAGGGGAAATCAGCCAGGGTTCCAGCTCCTGATCACTGTCCAGTGACCCCTGAGTTAGAGAGAGGGGAAATCAGCCAGGGTTCCTGCTCCTGATCATTGTCCAGTGACCCCTGGGTTAGAGAGAGGGGAAATCAGCCAGGGTTCTTGCTCCTGATCACTGTCCAGTGACCCCTGGGTTAGAGAGAGAGGTGAAATCAGCCAGGGTTCCTGCTCCTGATCACAGTCCAGTGACCACTGGGTTAGAGAGAGAGGGGAAATCAGCCAGGGTACCTGCTCCTGATCACTGCCCAATGACCACTGGCTGAGAGAGAGGGGGAATCAGCCAGGGTTCCTGCTCCTGATCGCTGTCCAGTGACCCCTGGGTTAGAGAGAGGGGAAATCAGCCAGGGTTCCTGCTCCTGATCACTGTCCAGTGACCCCTGGGTTAGAGAGAGGGAAATCAGCCAGGGTTCCTGCTCCTGATCACTGCCCAGTGACCCCTGGGTTAGAGAGAGAGGTGAAATCAGCCAGGGTTCCTGCTCCTGATCACTGCCCAGTGACCCCTGGGTTAGAGAGAGGGGAAATCAGCCAGGGTTCTTGCTCCTGATCACTGTCCAGTGACCCCTGGGTTAGAGAGAGAGGTGAAATCAGCCAGGGTTCCTGCTCCTGATCACAGTCCAGTGACCCCTGGGTTAGAGAGAGAGGGGAAATCAGCCAGGGTACCTGCTCCTGATCACTGCCCAATGACCACTGGCTTAGAGAGAGGGGGAATCAGCCAGGGTTCCTGCTCCTGATCGCTGTCCAGTGACCCCTGGGTTAGAGAGAGGGGAAATCAGCCAGGGTTCCTGCTCCTGATCACTGTCCAGTGACCCCTGGGTTAGAGAGAGGGAAATCAGCCAGGGTTCCTGCTCCTGATCACTGCCCAGTGACCCCTGGGTTAGAGAGAGAGGTGAAATCAGCCAGGGTTCCTGCTCCTGATCACTGCCCAGTGACCCCTGGGTTAGAGAGAGGGGAAATCAGCCAGGGTTCCTGCTCCTGATCACTGTCCAGTGACCCCTGGGTTAGAGAGAGAGGGAAATCAGCCAGGGTTCCTCCTCCTGATCACAGTCCAGTGACCCCTGGGTTAGAGAGAGAGGGAAATCAGCCAGGGTTCGTGCTCCTGATCACTGTCCAGTGACTCCTGGGTTAGAGAGAGGGGAAATCAGCCCGGGTTCCAGCTCCTGATTACAGTCCAGTGAACCCTGGGTTAGAGAGAGGGGAAATCAGCCAGGGTTCCTGCTCCTGATTACAGTCCAGTGACCCCTGGGTTAGAGAGAGGGGGAACCAGCCAGGGTTCCTGCTCCTGATCACTGTCCAGTGACTCCTGGGTTAGAGAGCGGGGAAATCAGCCAGGGTTCCTGCTCCTGATCACTGCCCAGTGACCCCTGGGTTAGAGAGACAGGTCAAATCAGCCAGGGTTCATAGCCCTGTATCAATCCCAAACAAATCACACTGCCCCGCTCTCACCCCATAGCCCTGTATCAAATCCCAAACTAATCCCACTGCCCCGCTCTCTCCGGATAGCCCTGTATCAATCCCAAACTATTCCCACTGCCCCGCTGTCTCCCCATTGCCCTGTATCAATCCCAAACTATTCCCACTGCCCCGCTCACTCCCCATAGCCCTGTATCAATCCCCAAACTAATCCCACTGCCCCGCTCTCTCCCCATAGCCCTGTATCAATCCGCAAAATAATCCCACTGCCCCGCTCACTCCCCATAGCCCTGTATCAATCACAAACTAATCCCAGTGCCCCGCTCACTCCCGATAGCCCTGTATCAATCCAAAACTAATCCCAATGCCCCGCTCTCTCCCCATAGCCCTGTTTCAATCCCCAAACTATTTCCACTGCCCCGCTCTCTACATAGCCCTGTATCAATCCCAAACTAATCCCACTGCCCCGCTCTCTCCCCATAGCCCTGTATCAATCCCCAAACTAATCCCACTGCCCTGCTGACTCCCCATAGCCCTGTGTTATATCCAAACAAATCCCACTGCCCGCTTTCTCCCCATAGCCCTGTGTTATATCCAAACTAATCCCACTGCCCCGCTTTCTCCTCATAGCCCTGTGTTATATCCAAACTAATCCCACTGCCCCGCTTTCTCCCCATAGCCCTGTATCAATCCCGAAACTAATCCGACTGCCTTGCTTTCCCCCCATAGCTCTGTCTTGATCCCAAACTAATCCCACTGCCCTGCACTCCCCCCATAGCCCTGAATCAATCCCAAACTAATCCCACTGCCAAACTCTCTCCCCATAGCCCTGCATCAATCCCAAACTTTTCCCAATGCCTCTCTCTCTCCCGATAGCCCTGCATCAATTCCAAACTAATCCCTCTGCCCCACTCTCTGCCCATAGCCCTGCATCATTCCCAAACTAACCCCACTGCCACGTTCTCTCCCCATAGCCCTGGGAGTGTTTGATGGGACAGTGTAGAGGGAGCATTACTCTATATCTAACCCGTGCAGCACCTGCCTTGGGAATGTTTGATGGGACAGTGTAGAGGGAGCTTTTTATCTGTATCTAACCCGTGCGGTACCTGCCTTGGGAGTGTTTGATGGGACAGTGTAGAGGGAGCTTTACTCTATATCTAACCCGTGCTGTACCTGCCTTGGGAGTGTTTGATGGGACAGCGTAGAGGGAGCTTTACTCTGTATCTAACCCGAGCAGTACCTGCCTTGGGAGTGTTTGATGGGATAGTGTAGAGGGAGCATTACTCTATATCTAACCCATGCTGTACCTGCCTTGGGAGTGTTTGATGGGGCAGTGTAGAGGGAACTTTACTCTGTATCTAACCCGTGCGGTACCTGCCTTGGGAGTGTTTGATGGGACAGTGTAGAGGGAGCTTCACTCTGTATCTAACCCGTGTTGTTCCTGCCCTGGGAGTTTTTGATGGGCTGGTTTAAAGACAGCTTTACTCTATCGATTCTGTAGCAAACCTTGATAGATTGCAAGTCCGGGGATTCAGCGCATACACAGCGCAGACGGAAACACGGAACTTGCGGGGCCTCTACCAAGGCCTAAGTCGTTGGTACGGAGACCATGATTTCAGGGCCATTATCTTTGTTTGATGTAATCCTTCACTCCTGTGTATAAGACAGTGAGTCTCACGGCCTAAAATTCATTCAAATCTCAGTAAGAATACCCAGAACAGACTTTAATTGTCTTTTATTTGCTTCATATTTCTAAGGTGTACCCAGATATCTGCAGACTGCATGTGAATCCCTCCTCTGCATTTAAATCAAATCACGGTAACACTTTTATTTAATCTACCGAGGTTCAGTATTGAAATATACCAGGAGATCCAGGCACGTTTTGATAAAGCAGATTAACAATGAGTTCAGTGGGGAAATTTAGCAAACAACAGGACGATTTTAATATGATAAGGCAGGATCTGTCCAAAGTGGACTGGGAACAGCTACTTGACAACCCTCTGTCTCAGTCCCAAACTAATCCCACTGCCCTGCTCTCTCCCCATAGCCCTGTATCAATCCCCAAATTAATCCCACTGCCCCGCTTTCTCCCCATAGCCCTGTATCAATCCCAAACAAATCCCACTGCCCCGCTCTCTCCCCATAGCCCTGTATCAATCCCCAACGTAAGTCCACTGCCCTGCTTTCACCCCATAGCCCTGTGTTATATCCAAACTAATCCCACTGCACCCTCTCTCCCCATAGCCCTGTATCAAACCCAAACTAATCCCACTGCCCAGCTCTCTCCTCTAGCCCTGTATCAATCACAAACTAATCCTACTGCCACGCTCACTCCCCATTGCCCCGGATCAATCCCATGCTTATCCCGCTCCTGATCACTATCCAGTGATCTCTGTGTTAGAGAGATGGGAAATCAGCCAGGATTCCTGCTCCTGATCACTGTCCAGTGACCCATGGGTTAGAGAGAGATGGGAAATCAGCCAGGGTTCCTGCTCCTGATTACTGTCCAGTGACTCCTGGGTTAGAGAGGGGGGAAATCAGCCAGGGTTCCTGCTCCTGATCACTGCCCAGTGACCCCTGGGTTGGAAAGAGGGGAAATCAGCCAGGGTTCCTGCTCCTGATCACTGCCCAGTGACCCCTGGTTTAGAGAGAGGGGGAAATCAGCCGGGGTTCCTGCTCCTGATCACTGCCCAGTGACTCCTGGGTTAGAGAGAGGAGGAAATCAGCCAGGGTTCCTGCTTCTGATCACTGACCAGTGACCACTGGGTTAGAGAGCGGGGAATTCAGCCAGGGTTCCTGCTCCTGATCATTGTCCAGTGACCCCTGGGTTAGAGAGAGGGGAAATCAGCCAGGGTTCCTGCTCCTGATCATTGTCCAGTGACCCCTGGGTTAGAGAGAGGGGAAATCAGCCAGGATTCCTGCTCCTGATCACTGCCCAGTGATCCCTGGGTTAGAGAGAGAGGGGAAATCAGCCAGGGTTCCTGCTCCTGATCACTATCCAGTGACCCCTGGGTTAGAGAGAGGGGAAATCAGCCAGGGTTCCAGCTCCTGATCACTGTCCAGTGACCCCTGAGTTAGAGAGAGGGGAAATCAGCCAGGGTTCCTGCTCCTGATCATTGTCCAGTGACCCCTGGGTTAGAGAGAGGGGAAATCAGCCAGGGTTCTTGCTCCTGATCACTGTCCAGTGACCCCTGGGTTAGAGAGAGAGGTGAAATCAGCCAGGGTTCCTGCTCCTGATCACTGTCCAGTGACCCCTGAGTTAGAGAGAGGGGAAATCAGCCAGGGTTCCAGCTCCTGATCACTGTCCAGTGACCCCTGAGTTAGAGAGAGGGGAAATCAGCCAGGGTTCCTGCTCCTGATCATTGTCCAGTGACCCCTGGGTTAGAGAGAGGGGAAATCAGCCAGGGTTCTTGCTCCTGATCACTGTCCAGTGACCCCTGGGTTAGAGAGAGAGGTGAAATCAGCCAGGGTTCCTGCTCCTGATCACAGTCCAGTGACCACTGGGTTAGAGAGAGAGGGGAAAGCAGCCAGGGTACCTGCTCCTGATCACTGCCCAATGACCACTGGCTGAGAGAGAGGGGGAATCAGCCAGGGTTCCTGCTCCTGATCGCTGTCCAGTGACCCCTGGGTTAGAGAGAGGGGAAATCAGCCAGGGTTCCTGCTCCTGATCACTGTCCAGTGACCCCTGGGTTAGAGAGAGGGAAATCAGCCAGGGTTCCTGCTCCTGATCACTGCCCAGTGACCCCTGGGTTAGAGAGAGAGGTGAAATCAGCCAGGGTTCCTGCTCCTGATCACTGCCCAGTGACCCCTGGGTTAGAGAGAGGGGAAATCAGCCAGGGTTCTTGCTCCTGATCACTGTCCAGTGACCCCTGGGTTAGAGAGAGAGGTGAAATCAGCCAGGGTTCCTGCTCCTGATCACAGTCCAGTGACCCCTGGGTTAGAGAGAGAGGGGAAATCAGCCAGGGTACCTGCTCCTGATCACTGCCCAATGACCACTGGCTTAGAGAGAGGGGGAATCAGCCAGGGTTCCTGCTCCTGATCGCTGTCCAGTGACCCCTGGGTTAGAGAGAGGGGAAATCAGCCAGGGTTCCTGCTCCTGATCACTGTCCAGTGACCCCTGGGTTAGAGAGAGGGAAATCAGCCAGGGTTCCTGCTCCTGATCACTGCCCAGTGACCCCTGGGTTAGAGAGAGAGGTGAAATCAGCCAGGGTTCCTGCTCCTGATCACTGCCCAGTGACCCCTGGGTTAGAGAGAGGGGAAATCAGCCAGGGTTCCTGCTCCTGATCACTGTCCAGTGACCCCTGGGTTAGAGAGAGAGGGAAATCAGCCAGGGTTCCTCCTCCTGATCACAGTCCAGTGACCCCTGGGTTAGAGAGAGGGGAAATCAGACAGGGTTCCTGCTCCTGATCACAGTCCAGTGACCCCTGGGTTAGAGAGAGGGGAAATCAGCCAGGGTTCATGCTCCTGATCACTATCCACTGACCCCTGGGTTAGAGAGAGGGGAAATCAGCCAGGATTCCTGCTCCTGATCACTGCCCAGTGACCCCTGGGTTAGAGAGAGAGGGAAATCAGCCAGGATTCATGCTCCTGATCACTGTCCAGTGACCCCTGGGTTAGAGAGAGGGGAAATCAGCCTGGGTTCCTGCTCCTGATCACTGCCCAGTGACCCCTGGTTTAGAGAGAGAGGGGAAATCAGCCAGGGTTCCTGCTCCTGATCACAGTCCAGTGACCCCTGGGTTAGAGAGACAGGTGAAATCAGCCAGGGTTCCTGCTCCTTATCACAGTCCAGTGACACCTGGGTTAGAGAGAGAGGGGAAATCAGCCAGGGTTCATGCTCCTGATCACTATCCAGTGACCCCTGGGTTAGAGAGAGGGGAAACAGCCAGGGTTCCTGCTCCTGATCATTGTCCAGTGACCCCTGGGTTAGAGAGAGAGGGAAATCAGCCAGGGTTCCAGGTCCTGATCACTATCCAGTGACCTAGAGAGAGGGGGAACCATCCAGGGTTCATGCTCCTGATCATTGTCCAGTGACCCGTGGGTTAGAGAGAGGGGAAATGAGCCAGGGTTCGTGCTCCTGATCTCTGTCCAGTGATCCCTGGGTTAGAGAGAGGGGAAATCAGGCAGGGTTCCTGCTCCTGATCACTGCCCAGTGACCCCTGGGTTAGAGAGAGGGGAAAATCAGCCAGGGTTCCTGCTCCTGATCATTGTCCAGTGACCCCTGGGTTAGAGAGAGAGGGAAATCAGCCAGGGTTATTTAAATCATGTTGCGAGAAAGGGAAGTAGTTTGTGCCCCCGTTTGTACCTCAGACTCTTAGAGACGGAGGGAACGGCAACAGAAAAAGAGGAAACAACATCTCCAAAAACTGATCCCAGCTCATCGCCAAGGCTGGGGATAGATAACCTCGCCGCCTTCTTAGGAAGTTTAACCACTTTATTCACTTTCTGATTGGAGCTCCGTTTGGAATTAGACTTTATTTTGTCGGATGTTTAACGACAGCATTGAAGGGGGAAGGAGAAACTTGGAGCAACTTCTTCTGTCAAAGCTGCAGTGAGACTTGAAAGATTTTAACGATTTTTAATGAACTTTTCACCAAAAATGAGTGTAAAAAACACTTTTTCCCCCTAAGTTTCGAACATGATTTTGGAAGAGACTGAAGCAAAAGCCAATTTTCCCCTCACCTAAACAAGTTTCAACCAGGTCTTGAAGTCCAAACGCTTTTAAAGAGCTCTGAAATGGTTAAAATGTTTTCAAATTGAAATATCTCAAGATTTGATTTTGAGTGATTGACTGAAGTGAGTAGCTTTACACAAACTTGCAACCATGGTGTTGAGGAGGGGGAAGGTAGGGGAGGATTTGTAGGAGTTACAGATTACTTTTTAATGACTTTTTAAAAATATACCATTAAGACATTTAGGAAGAGAACCAAGAAAGGGGAAAAACACAAACCATTTTATAATGTCTCGTTCGATAGTCCTAACAAGTCGCCGGAATAACGTAGATATAGATTTCCTCTTAAACATTTAGTGGAGTGTTAATTGAAGCAAGAGTTATGTAATGATGTATAAAAATTGCAGGAAGCTACTTTAGAAGAAACCACTCTTTGTTTATTGAGAGAGACACAGAAAATACATTGATTAAAGTGATAACGTACAATTCGATTTGGTTTGAATGTTTGAAATAGGAGATTAAAATTTGTGAGTATAATGAAGTTTGTTTCCTGCTTTTAATTGCGAAGTACCTAAAATAATTCAACACTCCTTGTGACAAGAGCAGGGATTAATATTGTGGAGAATGTTTGAGAGAAAAACATTAGAAGCGAAATTGGTCAATTATAAATCTTTACGTCAACATATCAGTAAACATTTGCAAGTCAGTCTGACTGGTTTTGCTGTCCAGGAAGAAAAACAAGTGTTTATTTCTGTTAAGTCATAGCTTTGCCTGCTTTTTGTTTATAATTCAGTGACACAAATTGTGTGTATATTTGTAAATTGTAAAATAACAGCAATAAATCACATTTCTGTGACATTCTTTCTGTCTTAAACGATTCAATTTGTGGCTCGGAATCTAGAAGCTTCTTTATCTGAAAGGTTTGAATGGTTAAAGTTGATCTCAGCTATCAAAAGCTGTTTGCGACATTCCTGCATTGTGGAACAGCATGATGTCTTTGCAGAGACAGGAATTCGCATTGTTGAATGGAGGTTTTTCTGATCTGTTGCATCCTGTGTAGATCAGAAACAGGTAAAGATGTTCATAGTAAACAGCCCAAGACAATGAAATGCTAAAACAATGTCTGGCCAATGTCAGAGACTTCAAGCACAGGACATGTGGAATATACAAAACCCCATAGCCCTGTATCAATCCCAAACTAATCACACTGCCCCGATCTCTCCCGATAGCCCTGTATCAATCCCAAACTATTCCCAATACCTCGCTCTCTCCCCATAGCCCTGTATCAATCCCCAAACTAATCCCACTGCCCCGCTCTCTCCCCATAGCTCTGTATCAATCCGCAAACTAATCCCGCTGCCCCGCTCACTCCCCATAGCCCTGTATCAATCCCAAACTAATCCCAGTGCCCCGCTCACTCCCGATAGCCCTGTATGAATCCAAAACTAATCCCAAAGCCCCACTCTCTCCCCATAGTCCTGTATCAATCCCAAACTAATCCCAATGCCCCGCTCTCTCCCCATAGCCCTGTTTCAATCCCCAAACTAATCCCACTGCCCCGCTCTCTCCCCATAGCCCTGTATCAATCCCAAACTAATCCCACTGCCCCGCTCTCTCCCCATAGCCCTTTATCAATCCCAAACTAATCCCACTGCCCTGCTCTCTCCCCATAGCCCTGTATCAATCCCAAACTAATCCCAGTGCCCCGCTCTATCCCCATAGCCCTGTATCAATCCCCAAACTAATCCCACTGCCCTGCTCTCCCCCCATAGCCCTGTATCAATCCCCAAACTAATCCCACTGCCCTGCTCTCTCCCCATAGCCCTGTATCAATCCCCAAACTAATCCCACTGCCCCGCTCTCTCCCCATACCCTGTATCAATCCCCAAACAAATCCCACGGCCCTGCTGACTCCCCATAGCCCTGTATCAATCCCCAATCTAATCCCACTGCCCCGCTCTCTCCCGATAGCCCTGTATCAATCCCAAACTAATCCCAGTGCCTCGCTTTCCCCCCATAGCTCTGTCTTGATCCCAAACTAACCCCACTGCCCTGCTCTCCCCCCATAGCCCTGCATCAATTCCAAACTAATCCCTCTGCCCCACTCTCTCCCCATAGCCCTGTATCAATCCCCAAACTAATCCCACTGCCCTGCTCTCTCCCCATAGCCCTGTATCAATCCCCAAACTAATCCCACTGCCCCGCTCTCTCCCCATACCCTGTATCAATCCCCAAACTAATCCCACTGCCCTGCTGACTCCCCGTAGCCCTGTATCAATCCCCAATCTAATCCCACTGCCCCGCGCTCTCCCCAAAGCCCTGTATCAATCCCAAAGTAATCCCACTGCCTCGCTTTCCCCCCATAGCTCTGTCTTGATCCCAAACTAATCCCACTGCTCTGCTCTCCCCCCATAGCCCTGAATCAATCCCAAACTAATCCCACTGCCCCACTCTCTCCCCATAGCCCTGCATCAATCCCAAACTAACCCCACTGCCACGTTCTCTCCCCATAGTCCTGGCAGTGTTTGATGGGACAGTGTAGAGGGAGCATTACTATATATATCTAACCCGTGCAGCACCTGCCTTGGGAATGTTTGATGGGACAGTGTAGAGGGAGCTTTTTGTCTGTATCTAACCCGTGCAGTACCTGCCTTGGGAGTGTTTGATGGGACAGTGTAGAGGGAGCTTCACTCTGTATCTAACCTGTGTTGTTCCTGCCCTGGGAGTTTTTGATGGGCTGGTTTAAAGACAGCTTTACTCTATCGATTCTGTAGCAAACCTTGATAGATTGCAAGTCCGGGGATTCAGCGCATACACAGCGCAGACGGAAACACGGAACTTGCGGGGCCTCTACCAAGGCCTAAGTCATTGGTACGGAGACCATGATTTCAGGGCCATTATCTTTGTTTGATGTAATCCTTCTCTCCTGTGTGTAAGACAGTGAGTCTCACGGCCTAAAATTCATTCAAATCTCAGTAGGAACACCCAGAACAGACTTTAATTGTCTTTTATTTGCTTCATTTTTCTAAGGTGTACCCAGATATCTGCAGACCAACATTCATCCGCATGTGAATCCCTCCTCTGCATTAAATCAATTCACGGTAACACTTTCATTTAATCTACCGAGGTTCAGTATTAAAATATACCAGGAGATCCAGGCACGTTTTGATAAAGCAGATTAACAATGAGTTCAGTGGGGAAATTTAGCAAACAACAGGCCGATTTTAATATGATAAGGCAGGATCTGTCCAAAGTGGACTGGGAACAGCTACTTGACAACCCTCTGTCTCAGTCCCAAACTAATCCCACTGCCCTGCTCTCTCCTGTTAGCCCTTTATCAATCGCCAACCTAATCCCACTGCCTCGCTCTCTCCCCATAGCCCTACATCAATCCTAAACTAATCCCACTGCCCCGCTCTCTCCCCATAGTCCTGCATCAATCCCAAACTAATCCCACTGCCCCGCTATCTCCCCATAGCCCTGTATCAATCCCCAAAACTAATCCCATTGCCCCGCTCTCTCCCCATAGCCGTTTATCAATCCCAAACTAATCCAACTGCCCCGCTCTCTCCCCATAGCCCTGTATCAATCCCAAACTATTCCCACTGCCCCGCTCTCTCCCTATAGCCCTGTATCAATCCCAAACTAATCCCACTGCCCCGCTCACTCCCCATAGCCCTGTATCAATCCCCAAACTAATCCCACTGCCCCGCTCACTCCCCAAAGCCCTGTATCAATCCCAAACTAATCCCAGTGCCCCGCTCACTCCCGATAGGCCTGTATCAATCCTAAACTAATCCCAAAGCCCCACTCCCTCCCCATAGCCCTGTATCAATCCCAAACTAATCACACTGCCCCGATCTCTCCCGATAGCCCTGTATCAATCCCAAACTATTCCCGATGCCTCGCTCGCTCCCGATAACCCTGTATCAATCCCAAACTAATCAGACTGCCCTGCTCTCACCCCATAGCCCTGATTCAATCCCCAAACGCATCCCACTGCCCCGCTCTCTTCCGATTGCCCTGTATCAATCCCAAACTAATCAGACTGCCCCGCTCTCTCCCCATAGCCCTGTATCAATCCGCAAACTAATCCCACTGCCCCGCTCACTCCCCATAGCCCTGTATCAATCCCAAACTAATGCCAGTGCCCCGCTCACTCCCGATAGCCCTGTATCAATCCAAAACTAATCCCAAAGCCCCACTCTCTCCCCATAGTCCTGTATCAATCCCAAACTAATCCCAGTGCCCCGCTCACTCCCGATAGCCCTGTATCAATCCAAAACTAATCCCAAAGCCCCACTCTCTCCCCATTGTCCTGTATCAATCCCAAACTAATCCCAATGCCCCGCTCTCTCCCCATAGCCCTGTTTCAACCCCCAAACTAATCCCACTGCCCCGCTCTCTCCCCATGGCCCTGTATCAATCCCAAACTAATCCCACTGCTCTGCTCTCCCACCATAGCCCTGAATCAATCCCAAACTAATCCCACTGCCCCACTCTCTCCCCATAGCCCTGTATCAATCCCCAAACTAATCCCACTGCCCTGCTCTCTCCCCATAGCCCTGTATCAATCCCCAAACTAATCCCACTGCCCCGCTCTCTCCCCATACCCTGTATCAATCCCCAAACTAATCCCACTGCCCTGCTGACTCCCCGTAGCCCTGTATCAATCCCCAATCTAATCCCACTGCCCCGCTCTCTCCCCAAAGCCCTGTATCAATCCCAAAGTAATCCCACTGCCTCGCTTTCCCCCCATAGCTCTGTCTTGATCCCAAACTAATCCCACTGCTCTGCTCTCCCCCCATCGCCCTGAATCAATCCCAAACTAATCCCACTGCCCCACTCTCTCCCCATAGCCCTGCATCAATCCCAAACTAACCCCACTGCCACGTTCTCTCCCCATAGTCCTGGCAGTGTTTGATGGGACAGTGTAGAGGGAGCATTACTATATATATCTAACCCGTGCAGCACCTGCCTTGGGAATGTTTGATGGGACAGTGTAGAGGGAGCTTTTTGTCTGTATCTAACCCGTGCAGTACCTGCCTTGGGAGTGTTTGATGGGACAGTGTAGAGGGAGCTTCACTCTGTATCTAACCTGTGTTGTTCCTGCCCTGGGAGTTTTTGATGGGCTGGTTTAAAGACAGCTTTACTCTATCGATTCTGTAGCAAACCTTGATAGATTGCAAGTCCGGGGATTCAGCGCATACACAGCGCAGACGGAAACACGGAACTTGCGGGGCCTCTACCAAGGCCTAAGTCATTGGTACGGAGACCATGATTTCAGGGCCATTATCTTTGTTTGATGTAATCCTTCTCTCCTGTGTGTAAGACAGTGAGTCTCACGGCCTAAAATTCATTCAAATCTCAGTAGGAACACCCAGAACAGACTTTAATTGTCTTTTATTTGCTTCATTTTTCTAAGGTGTACCCAGATATCTGCAGACCAACATTCATCCGCATGTGAATCCCTCCTCTTCATTTAAATCAAATCACGGTAACACTTTTATTTAATCTACCGAGGTTCAGTATTGAAATATACCAGGAGATCCAGGCACGTTTTGATAAAGCAGATTAACCGTGAGTTCAGTGGGGAAATTTAGCAAACAACAGGCCGATTTTAATATGATAAGGCAGTATCTGTCCAAAGTGGACTAGGAACAGCTACTTGACAACCCTCTGTCTCAGTCCCAAACTAATCCCACTGCCCTGCTCTCTCCTGTTAGCCCTTTATCAATCGCCAACCTAATCCCACTGCCCCGCTCTCTCCCCATAGCCCTGTATCAGTCCCCAACCTAATCCCACTGCCGCGCTCTCTCCCCATAGCCCTGTATCAATCACAAACTATTTCCACTGCCCTGCACTCTCCCCATAGCCCTGTATCAATCCCCAACAACGTAAGCCCACTGCCCGCTTTCTCCCCATAGCCCTGTGTTATATCCAAACAAATCCCACTGCCCGCTTTCTCCCCATAGCCCTGTGTTATATCCAAACTAATCCCACTGCCCCGCTTTCTCCCCATAGCCCTGTATCAATCCCCAAATTAATCCCACTGCCCCGCTTTCTCCCCATAGCTCTGTATCAATCCGAAACAAATCCCACAGCCCCGCTCTCTCCCCATAGCCCTGTATCAATCCCCAACATAAGTCCACTGCCCTGCTTTCTCCCCATAGCCCTGTGTTATATCCAAACAAATCCCACTGCACCGCTCTCTCCCCATAGCCCTGTATCAATCCCAAACTATTCCCAATGCCTCACTCGCTCCCGATAACCCTGTATCAATCCCAAACTAATCAGACTGCCCTGCTCTCACCCCATAGCCCTGTATCAATCCCCAAACTAATCCCACTGCCCTGCTTTCTCCCCATAGCCCTGTATCAATCACAAACTATTTCCACTGCCCTGCTCTCTCCCCATAGCCCTGTATCAATCCCCAACGTAAGCCCACTGCCCGCTTTCTCCCCATAGCCCTGTGTTATAGCCAAACAAATGCCACTGCCCGCTTTCTCCCCATAGCCCTGTGTTATATCCAAACAAATCCCACTGCCCCGCTTTCTCCCCATAGCCCTGTATCAATCCCCAAATTAATCCCACTGCCCCGCTTTCTCCCCATAGCCCTGTATCAATCCCAAACAAATCCCACTGCCCCGCTCTCTCCCCATAGCCCTGTATCAATCCCCAACGTAAGTCCACTGCCCTGCTTTCACCCCATAGCCCTGTGTTATATCCAAACTAATCCCACTGCACCCTCTCTCCCCATAGCCCTGTATCAATCCCAAACTAATCCCACTGCCCAGCTCTCTCCTCTAGCCCTGTATCAATCACAAACTAATCCTACTGCCACGCTCACTCCCCATTGCCCCGGATCAATCCCATGCTTATCCCGCTCCTGATCACTATCCAGTGATCTCTGTGTTAGAGAGATGGGAAATCAGCCAGGATTCCTGCTCCTGATCACTATCCAGTGACCCATGGGTTAGAGAGAGATGGGAAATCAGCCAGGGTTCCTGCTCCTGATTACTGTCCAGTGACTCCTGGGTTAGAGAGAGGGGAAATCAGCCAGGGTTCCTGCTCCTGATCACTGCCCAGTGACCCCTGGGTTGGAAAGAGGGGAAATCAGCCAGGGTTCCTGCTCCTGATCACTGCCCAGTGACCCCTGGTTTAGAGAGAGGGGGAAATCAGCTGGGGTTCCTGCTCCTGATCACTGCCCAGTGACTCCTGGGTTAGAGAGAGGAGGAAATCAGCCAGGGTTCCTGCTCCTGATCACTGACCAGTGACCACTGGGTTAGAGAGCGGGGAATTCAGCCAGGGTTCCTGCTCCTGATCACTGCCCAGTGACCCCTGGGTTAGAGAGAGGGGAAATCAGCCAGGGTTCCTGCTCCTGATCACTGTCCAGTGACCCCTGAGTTAGAGAGAGGGGAAATCAGCCAGGGTTCCTGCTCCTGATCATTGTCCAGTGACCCCTGGGTTAGAGAGAGGGGAAATCAGCCAGGGTTCCTGCTCCTGATCACTGTCCAGTGACCCCTGAGTTAGAGAGAGGGGAAATCAGCCAGGGTTCCTGCTCCTGATCATTGTCCAGTGACCCCTGGGTTAGAGAGAGGGGAAATCAGCCAGGGTTCTTGCTCCTGATCACTGTCCAGTGACCCCTGGGTTAGAGAGAGAGGTGAAATCAGCCAGGGTTCCTGCTCCTGATCACAGTCCAGTGACCCCTGGGTTAGAGAGAGAGGGGAAATCAGCCAGGGTACCTGCTCCTGATCACTGCCCAATGACCACTGGCTTAGAGAGAGGGGGAATCAGCCAGGGTTCCTGCTCCTGATCGCTGTCCAGTGACCCCTGGGTTAGAGAGAGGGGAAATCAGCCAGGGTTCCTGCTCCTGATCACTGCCCAGTGACCCCTGGGTTAGAGAGAGGGGAAATCAGCCAGGGTTCCTGCTCCTGATCACTGCCCAGTGACCCCTGGGTTAGAGAGAGAGGGAAATCAGCCAGGGTTCCTGCTCCTGATCACTGTCCAGTGACCCCTGGGTTAGAGAGAGGGGGAAATCAGCCGGGGTTCCTGCTCCTGATCACTGCCCAGTGACTCCTGGGTTAGAGAGAGGAGGAAATCAACCAGGGTTCCTGCTCCTGATCACTGACCAGTGACCACTGGGTTGGAAAGAGGGGAAATCAGCCAGGGTTCCTGCTCCTGATCACTGCCCAGTGACCCCTGGGTTGGAAAGAGGGGAAATCAGCCAGGGTTCCTGCTCCTGATTACTGCCCAGTGACCCCTGGTTTAGAGAGAGGGCGAAATCAGCCGGGGTTCCTGCTCCTGATCACTGCCCAGTGACTCCTGGGTTAGAGAGAGGAGGAAATCAGCCAGGGTTCCTGCTCCTGATCACTGACCAGTGACCACTGGGTTCGAGAGCGGGGAATTCAGCCAGGGTTCCTGCTCCTGATCATTGTCCAGTGACCCCTGGGTTAGAGAGAGGGGAAATCAGCCAGGGTTCCTGCTCCTGATCACTGTCCAGTGACCCCTGAGTTAGAGAGAGGGGAAATCAGCCAGGGTTCCTGCTCCTGATCATTGTCCAGTGACCCCTGGGTTAGAGAGAGGGGAAATCAGCCAGGGTTCTTGCTCCTGATCACTGTCCAGTGACCCCTGGGTTAGAGAGAGAGGTGAAATCAGCCAGGGTTCCTGCTCCTGATCACAGTCCAGTGACCCCTGGGTTAGAGAGAGAGGGGAAATCAGCCAGGGTCCCTGCTCCTGATCACTGCCCAATGACCACTGGCTTAGAGAGAGGGGGAATCAGCCAGGGTTCCTGCTCCTGATTGCTGTCCAGTGACCCCTGGGTTAGAGAGAGGGGAAATCAGCGAGGGTTCCTGCTCCTGATCACTGCCCAGTGACCCCTGGGTTAGAGAGAGAGGGAAATCAGCCAGGGTTCCTGCTCCTGATCACTGTCCAGTGACCCCTGGGTTAGAGAGAGAGGTGAAATCAGCCAGGGTTCCTGCTCCTGATCACTGCCCAGTGACCCCTGGGTTAGAGAGAGAGGGAAATCAGCCAGGGTTCCTGCTCCTGATCACTGTCCAGTGACCCCTGGGTTAGAGAGAGAGGTGAAATCAGCCAGGGTTCCTGCTCCTGATCACTGCCCAGTGACCCCTGGGTTAGAGAGAGGGGAAATCAGCCAGGGTTCCTGCTCCTGATCACTGTCCAGTGACCCCTGGGTTAGAGAGAGAGGGAAATCAGCCAGGGTTCCTCCTCCTGATCACAGTCCAGTGACCCCTGGGTTAGAGAGAGGGGAAATCAGCCAGGGTTCCTGCTCCTGATCACAGTCGAGTGACACCTGGGTTAGAGAGAGAGGGGAAATCAGCCAAGGTTCGTGCTCCTGATCATTGTCCAGTGAACCCTGGTTTGAGAGAGTGGAAATCAGCCTGGGTTCCTGCTCCTGATCACAGTCCAGTGACCCCTGGGTTAGAGAGAGAGGGGAAATCAGCCAGGGTTCATGCTCCTGATCACTGTCCAGTGACTCCTGGGTTAGAGAGGGGAAATCAGCCAGGGTTCCTGCTCCTGATCAGTATCCAGAGATCCCTGGGTTAGAGAGAGGGGAAATCAGCCAGGGTTCCTGCTCCTGATCACAGTCCAGTGACCCCTGGGTTAGAGAGAGAGGGGAAATCAGCCAGGGTTCATGCTCCTGATCACTATCCAGAGATCCCTGGGTTAGAGAGAGGGGAAATCAACCAGGGTTCCTGCTGCTGGTCACTGCCCAGTGACCCCTGGGTTAGAGAGAGGGGAAATCAGCCAGGGTTCCTGCTCCTGATCACTGTCCAGTGACTCCTGGGTTAGAGAGGGGAAATCAGCCAGGGTTCATGCTCCTGATCACTATCCAGAGATCCCTGGGTTAGAGAGAGGGGAAATCAGCCAGGGTTCCTGCTCCTGATCACTATCCAGAGATCCCTGGGTTAGAGAGAGGGGAAATCAGCCAGGGTTCCTGCTCCTGATCACTGCCCATTGACCCCTGGGTTAGAGAGAGAGGGAAATCAGCCAGGGTTCCTGCTCCTGATCACTGCCCATTGACCCCTGGGTTAGAGAGAGAGGGAAATCAGCCAGGGTTCATGCTCCTGATCACAGTCCAGTGACCCCTGGGTTAGAGAGAGAGGGAAATCAGCCAGGGTTCATGCTCCTGATCACTGTCCAGTGACCCCTGGGTTAGAGAGAGAGGGAAATCAGCCAGGGCTCATGCTCCTGATCACAGTCCAGTGACCCCTGGGTTAGAGAGAGGGGAAATCAGCCAGGGTTCATGCTCCTGATCACTATCCACTGACCCCTGGGTTAGAGAGAGGGGAAATCAGCCAGGATTCCTGCTCCTGATCAATGCCCAGTGACCCCTGGGTTAGAGAGAGAGGGAAATCAGCCAGGGTTCCTGCTCCTGATCACTGCCCAGTGAACCCTGGGTTAGAGAGAGTGGAAATCAGCCTGGGTTCCTGCTCCTGATCACTGCCCAGTGACCCCTGGGTTAGAGACAAAGGGGAATTCAGCCAGGGTTCCTGCTCCTGATCACTGTCCAGTGACCCCTGGGTTAGAGAGGGGAAATCAGCCAGGGTTTCTGCTCCTGATCACTGCCCAGTGACCCCTGGGTTAGAGAGAGGGGAAATCAGCCAGGGTTCCTGCTCCTGATCACTGCCCAGTGACCCCTGAGATAGAGAGAGAGGAAATCAGCTGGGGTTCCTGCTCCTGATCACAGTCCAGTGACCCCTGGGATAGAGAGAGAGGGAAATCAGCCAGGGTTCCTGCTCCTGATCACTGTCCAGTGACCCCTGGGTTAGAGAGAGGGGGAAATCAGCCAGGGTTCCTGCTCCTGATCACTGTCCAGTGACCCCTGGGATAGAGAGAGAGGGAAATCAGCCAGGGTTCCTGCTCCTGATCACAGTCCAGTGACACCTGGGTGAGAGAGAGAGGGAAATCAGCCAGGGTTCGTGCTCCTGATCACTGTCCAGTGACTCCTGGGTTAGAGAGAGGGGAAATCAGCCCGGGTTCCAGCTCCTGATCACTGTCCAGTGACCCCTGGGTTAGAGAGAGGGGGAAATCAGCCAGGGTTCCTGCTCCTGATCACAGTCCAGTGACACCTGGGTGAGAGAGAGAGGGAAATCAGCCAGGGTTCGTGCTCCTGATCACTGTCCAGTGACTCCTGGGTTAGAGAGAGGGGAAATCAGCCCGGGTTCCAGCTCCTGATTACAGTCCAGTGAACCCTGGGTTAGAGAGAGGGGAAATCAGCCAGGGTTCCTGCTCCTGATTACAGTCCAGTGACCCCTGGGTTAGAGAGAGGGGGAACCAGCCAGGGTTCCTGCTCCTGATCACTGTCCAGTGACTCCTGGGTTAGAGAGAGGGGAAATCAGCCAGGGTTCCTGCTCCTGATCATTGTCCAGTGACCCCTGGGTTAGAGAGAGGGGAAATCAGCCAGGGTTCCTGCTCCTGATCACTGTCCAGTGACTCCTGGGTTAGAGAGAGAGGGAAATCAGCCAGGGTTCCGGCTCCTGATCATTGTCCAGTGACCCCTGGGTTAGAGAGAGGGGAAATCAGCCAGGGTTCCTGCTCCTGATCACTGTCCAGTGACCCCTGAGTTAGAGAGAGGGGAAACCAGCCAGGGTTCCTGCTCCTGATCATTGTCCAGTGACCCCTGGGTTAGAGAGAGGGGAAATCAGCCAGGGTTCTTGCTCCTGATCACTGTCCAGTGACCCCTGGGTTAGAGAGAGAGGTGAAATCAGCCAGGGTTCCTGCTCCTGATCACAGTCCAGTGACCCCTGGGTTAGAGAGAGAGGGGAAATCAGCCAGGGTCCCTGCTCCTGATCACTGCCCAATGACCACTGGCTTAGAGAGAGGGGGAATCAGCCAGGGTTCCTGCTCCTGATTGCTGTCCAGTGACCCCTGGGTTAGAGAGAGGGGAAATCAGCGAGGGTTCCTGCTCCTGATCACTGCCCAGTGACCCCTGTGTTAGAGAGAGGGGAAATCAGCCAGGGTTCCTGCTCCTGATCACTGCCCAGTGACCCCTGGGTTAGAGAGAGAGGGAAATCAGCCAGGGTTCCTGCTCCTGATCACTGTCCAGTGACCCCTGGGTTAGAGAGAGAGGTGAAATCAGCCAGGGTTCCTGCTCCTGATCACTGCCCAGTGACCCCTGGGTTAGAGAGAGGGGAAATCAGCCAGGGTTCCTGCTCCTGATCACTGTCCAGTGACCCCTGGGTTAGAGAGAGAGGGAAATCAGCCAGGGTTCCTCCTCCTGATCACAGTCCAGTGACCCCTGGGTTAGAGAGAGGGGAAATCAGCCAGGGTTCCTGCTCCTGATCACAGTCGAGTGACACCTGGGTTAGAGAGAGAGGGGAAATCAGCCAGGGTTCGTGCTCCTGATCATTGTCCAGTGAACCCTGGTTTGAGAGAGTGGAAATCAGCCTGGGTTCCTGCTCCTGATCACAGTCCAGTGACCCCTGGGTTAGAGAGAGAGGGGAAATCATCCAGGGTTCATGCTCCTGATCACTGTCCAGTGACTCCTGGGTTAGAGAGGGGAAATCAGCCAGGGTTCCTGCTCCTGATCACTATCCAGAGATCCCTGGGTTCGAGAGAGGGGAAATCAGCCAGGGTTCCTGCTCCTGATCACAGTCCAGTGACCCCTGGGTTAGAGAGAGAGGGGAAATCAGCCAGGGTTCATGCTCCTGATCACTATCCAGAGATCCCTGGGTTAGAGAGAGGGGAAATCAAGCAGGGTTCCTGCTGCTGGTCACTGCCCAGTGACCCCTGGGTTAGAGAGAGGGGAAATCAGCCAGGGTTCCTGCTCCTGATCACTGTCCAGTGACTCCTGGGTTAGAGAGGGGAAATCAGCCAGGGTTCATGCTCCTGATCACTATCCAGAGATCCCTGGGTTAGAGAGAGGGGAAATCAGCCAGGGTTCCTGCTCCTGATCACTGCCCATTGACCCCTGGGTTAGAGAGAGAGGGAAATCAGCCAGGGTTCCTGCTCCTGATCACTGCCCATTGACCCCTGGGTTAGAGAGAGAGGGAAATCAGCCAGGGTTCATGCTCCTGATCACAGTCCAGTGACCCCTGGGTTAGAGAGAGAGGGAAATCAGCCAGGGTTCATGCTCCTGATCACTGCACAGTGAACCCTGGGTTAGAGAGAGAGGGAAATCAGCCAGGGCTCATGCTCCTGATCACAGTCCAGTGACCCCTGGGTTAGAGAGAGGGGAAATCAGCCAGGGTTCATGCTCCTGATCACTATCCACTGACCCCTGGGTTAGAGAGAGGGGAAATCAGCCAGGATTCCTGCTCCTGATCAATGCCCAGTGACCCCTGGGTTAGAGAGAGAGGGAAATCAGCCAGGGTTCCTGCTCCTGATCACTGCCCAGTGAACCCTGGGTTAGAGAGAGTGGAAATCAGCCTGGGTTCCTGCTCCTGATCACTGCCCAGTGACCCCTGGGTTAGAGAGAGAGGGGAATTCAGCCAGGGTTCCTGCTCCTGATCACTGTCCAGTGACCCCTGGGTTAGAGAGGGGAAATCAGCCAGGGTTTCTGCTCCTGATCACTGCCCAGTGACCCCTGGGTTAGAGAGAGGGGAAATCAGCCAGGGTTCCTGCTCCTGATCACTGCCCAGTGACCCCTGAGTTAGAGAGAGAGGAAATCAGCTGGGGTTCCTGCTCCTGATCACAGTCCAGTGACCCCTGGGATAGAGAGAGAGGGAAATCAGCCAGGGTTCCTGCTCCTGATCACTGTCCAGTGACCCCTGGGTTAGAGAGAGGGGGAAATCAGCCAGGGTTCCTGCTCCTGATCACTGTCCAGTGACCCCTGGGATAGAGAGAGAGGGAAATCAGCCAGGGTTCATGCTCCTGATCATTGTCCAGTGACCCCTGGGATAGAGAGAGAGGGAAATCAGCCAGGGTTCATGCTCCTGATCATTGTCCAGTGACCCCTGGGTTAGAGAGAGGGAAATCAGCCAGGGTTCCTGCTCCTGATCACTGTCCAGTGACCCCTGGGTTAGAGAGAGGGGGAAATCAGCCAGGGTTCCTGCTCCTGATCACAGTCCAGTGACACCTGGGTGAGAGAGAGAGGGAAATCAGCCAGGGTTCGTGCTCCTGATCACTGTCCAGTGACTCCTGGGTTAGAGAGAGGGGAAATCAGCCCGGGTTCCAGCTCCTGATCACTGTCCAGTGACCCCTGGGTTAGAGAGAGGGGGAAATCAGCCAGGGTTCCTGCTCCTGATCACAGTCCAGTGACACCTGGGTGAGAGAGAGAGGGAAATCAGCCAGGGTTCGTGCTCCTGATCACTGTCCAGTGACTCCTGGGTTAGAGAGAGGGGAAATCAGCCTGGGTTCCAGCTCCTGATTACAGTCCAGTGAACCCTGGGTTAGAGAGAGGGGAAATCAGCCAGGGTTCCTGCTCCTGATTACAGTCCAGTGACCCCTGGGTTAGAGAGAGGGGGAACCAGCCAGGGTTCCTGCTCCTGATCACTGTCCAGTGACTCCTGGGTTAGAGAGAGGGGAAATCAGCCAGGGTTCCTGCTCCTGATCATCTTCCAGTGAACCCTGGGTTAGAGAGAGTGGAAATCAGCCTGGGTTCCTGCTCCTGATCACTGCCCAGTGACCCCTGGGTTAGAGAGAGAGGGGAATTCAGCCAGGGTTCCTGCTCCTGATCACTGTCCAGTGACCCCTGGGTTAGAGAGAGAGGGAAATCAGCCAGGGTTCCTGCTCCTGATCACTGCCCAGTGAACCCTGGGTTAGAGAGAGTGGAAATCAGCCTGGGTTCCTGCTCCTGATCACTGCCCAGTGACCCCTGGGTTAGAGAGAGAGGGGAATTCAGCCAGGGTTCCTGCTCCTGATCACTGTCCAGTGACTCCTGGGTTAGAGAGAGGGGAAATCAGCCAGGGTTCCTGCTCCTGATCATCTTCCAGTGACCCCTGGGTTAGAGAGACAGGTGAAATCAGCCAGGGTTCCTGCTCCTGATCACTATCCAGTGACCCCTGGTTAGAGAGAGAGGGAAATCAGCGAGAGTTCCTGCTCCTGATCATTGTCCAGTAACCCCTGGGTTAGAGAGAGGGGAAACCAGCCCGGGTTCCAGCTCCTGATCACTGTCCAGTGACCTCTGCGTTCGAGAGAGGGGGAACCAGCCAGGGTTCCTGCTCCTGATCACTGTCCAGTGACCCCTGGGTTAGAGAGAGAGGGGAAATCAGCCAGGGTTCGTGCTCCTGATCACTGTCCAACGACCCTTGGGTTAGAGAGAGAGGTGAAAGCAGCCAGGGTTCCTGCTCCTGATTACAGTCCAGTGAACCCTGGGTTAGAGAGAGAGGGGAAATCAGCCAGGGTTCCTGCTCCTGATCACAGTCCAGTGACCCCTCGGTTAGAGAGAGGGGAAATCAGCCAGGGTTCCTGCTCCTGATCACTGCCCAGTGACCTCTGGGTTAGAGAGAGAGGGGAAATCAGCCAGGGTTCCTGGCCCTGATCACTATCCAGTGACCCCTGAGTTAGAGAGAGGAGGAAATCAGCCAGGGTTCCTGCTCCTGAACACTATCCAGTGACGCCTGGTTAGAGAGAAGGGAAGTCAGCCTGGGTTCCTGCTCCTGATCACTGCCCAGTGACCCCTGGGTTAGAGAGAGAGGGAAATCAGCCAGGGTTCCTGCTCCTGATCACAGTCCAGTGACCCCTGGTTTAGAGAGAGGGGGAACCAGCTAGGGTTCCTGCTCCTGATCACTGTCCAGTGACCCCTGGGTTAGAGATAGAGGGGAAATCAGCCAGGGTTCCTGCTCCTGATCACAGTCCAGTGACCCCTGGGTTGGAGAGAGGGGAAATCAGCCAGGGTTCGTGCTCCTGATCACTGTCCAATGACCCTTGGGTTAGAGAGAGATGAAAGCAGCCAGGGTTCCTGCTCCTGATTACAGTCCAGTGAACCCTGGGTTAGAGAGAGAGGGGAAATCAGCCAGGGTTCCTGCTCCTGATCACAGTCCAGTGACCCCTCGGTTAGAGAGAGGGGAAATCAGCCAGGGTTCCTGCTCCTGATCACTGCCCAGTGACCTCTGGGTTAGAGAGAGAGGGGAAATCAGCCAGGATTCGTGCTCCTGATCACTGTCCAGTGACCCCTGGGTTAGACAGAGGGGAAATCAGCCTGGGTTCCTGCTCCTGATCACTGCCCAGTGACCCCTGGTTTAGAGAGAGAGGGGAAATCAGCCAGGGTTCCTGCTCCTGATCACAGTCCAGTGACCCCTGGGTTAGAGAGACAGGTGAAATCAGCCAGGGTTCCTGCTCCTTATCACAGTCCAGTGACACCTGGGTTAGAGAGAGAGGGGAAATCAGCCAGGGTTCATGCTCCTGATCACTATCCAGTGACCCCTGGGTTAGAGAGAGGGGAAATCAGCCAGGGTTCCTGCTCCTGATCATTGTCCAGTGACCCCTGGGTTAGAGAGAGAGGGAAATCAGCCAGGGTTCCAGCTCCTGATCACTATCCAGTGACCTAGAGAGAGGGGGAACCATCCAGGGTTCATGCTCCTGATCATTGTCCAGTGACCCGTGGGTTAGAGAGAGGGGAAATGAGCCAGGGTTCGTGCTCCTGATCTCTGTCCAGTGATCCCTGGGTTAGAGAGAGGGGAAATCAGGCAGGGTTCCTGCTCCTGATCACTGCCCAGTGACCCCTGGGTTAGAGAGAGGGGAAAATCAGCCAGGGTTCCTGCTCCTGATCATTGTCCAGTGACCCCTGGGTTAGAGAGAGAGGGAAATCAGCCAGGGTTATTTAAATCATGTTGCGAGAAAGGGAAATAGTTTGTGCCCCCGTTTGTACCTCAGACTCTTAGAGACGGAGGGAACGGCAACAGAAAAAGAGGAAACAACATCTCCAAAAACTGATCCCAGCTCATCGCCAAGGCTGGGGATAGATAACCTCGCCGCCTTCTTAGGAAGTTTAACCACTTTATTCACTTTCTGATTGGAGCTCCGTTTGGAATTAGACTTTATTTTGTCGGATGTTTAACGACAGCATTGAAGGGGGAAGGAGAAACTTGGAGCAACTTCTTCTGTCAAAGCTGCAGTGAGACTTGAAAGATTTTAACGATTTTTAATGAACTTTTCACCAAAAATGAGTGTAAAAAACACTTTTTCCCCCTAAGTTTCGAACATGATTTTGGAAGAGACTGAAGCAAAAGCCAATTTCCCCCTCACCTAAACAAGTTTCAACCAGGTCTTGAAGTCCAAACGCTTTTAAAGAGCTCTGAAATGGTTAAAATGTTTTCAAATTGAAATATCTCAAGATTTGATTTTGAGTGATTGACTGAAGTGAGTAGCTTTACACAAACTTGCAACCATGGTGTTGAGGAGGGGGAAGGTAGGGGAGGATTTGTAGGAGTTACAGATTACTTTTTAATGACTTTTTAAAAATATACCATTAAGACATTTAGGAAGAGAACCAAGAAAGGGGAAAAACACAAACCATTTTATAATGTCTGTCGTTCGATAGTCCTAACAAGTCGCAGGAATAACGTAAATATAGATTTCCTCTTAAACATTTAGTGGAGTGTTAATTGAAGCAAGAGTTATGTAATGATGTATAAAAATTGCAGGAAGCTACTTTAGAAGAAACCACTCTTTGTTTATTGAGAGAGACACAGAAAATACATTGATTAAAGTGATAACGTACAATTCGATTTGGTTTGAATGTTTGAAATAGGAGATTAAAATTTGTGAGTATAATGAAGTTTGTTTCCTGCTTTTAATTGCGAAGTACCTAAAATAATTCAACACTCCTTGTGACAAGAGCAGGGATTAATATTGTGGAGAATGTTTGAGAGAAAAACATTAGAAGCGAAATTGATCAATTATAAATCTTTACGTCAACATATCAGTAAACATTTGCAAGTCAGTCTGACTGGTTTTGCTGTCCAGGAAGAAAAACAAGTGTTTATTTCTGTTAAGTCATAGCTTTGCCTGCTTTTTATTTATAATTCAGTGACACAAATTGTGTGTATATTTGTAAATTGTAAAATAACAGCAATAAATCACATTTCTGTGACATTCTTTCTGTCTTAAACGATTCAATTTGTGGCTCGGAATCTAGAAGCTTCTTTACCTGAAAGGTTTGAATGGTTAAAGTTGATCTCAGCTATCAAAAGCTGTTTGCGACATTCCTGCATTGTGGAACAGCATGATGTCTTTGCAGAGACAGGAATTTGCATTGTTGAATGGAGGTTTTTCTGATCTGTTGCATCCTGTGTAGATCAGAAACAGGTAAAGATGTTCATAGTAAACAGCCCAAGACAATGAAATGCTAAAACAATGTCTGGCCAATGTCAGAGACTTCAAGCACAGGACATGTGGAATATACAAAACCCCATAGCCCTGTATCAATCCCAAACTAATCACACTGCCCCGATCTCTCCCGATAGCCCTGTATCAATCCCAAACTATTCCCAATGCCTCGCTCTCTCCCCATAGCCCTGTATCAATCCCCAAACTAATCCCACTGCCCCGCTCTCTCCCCATAGCCCTGTATCAATCCGCAAACTAATCCCGCTGCCCCGCTCACTCCCCATAGCCCTGTATCAATCCCAAACTAATCCCAGTGCCCCGCTCACTCCCGATAGCCCTGTATGAATCCAAAACTAATCCCAAAGCCCCACTCTCTCCCCATAGTCCTGTATCAATCCCAAACTAATCCCAATGCCCCGCTCTCTCCCCATAGCCCTGTTTCAATCCCCAAACTAATCCCACTGCCCCGCTCTCTCCCCATAGCCCTGTATCAATCCCAAACTAATCCCACTGCCCCGCTCTCTCCCCATAGCCCTTTATCAATCCCAAACTAATCCCACTGCCTTGCTCTCTCCCCATAGCCCTGTATCAATCCCAAATTAATCCCACTGCCCCGCTCTATCCCCATAGCCCTGTATCAATCCCCAAACTAATCCCACTGCCCTGCTCTCTCCCCATAGCCCTGTATCAATCCCCAAACTAATCCCACTGCCCCGCTCTCTCCCCATACCCTGTATCAATCCCCAAACTAATCCCACGGCCCTGCTGACTCCCCATAGCCCTGTATCAATCCCCAATCTAATCCCACTGCCCCGCTCTCTCCCCATAGCCCTGTATCAATCCCAAACTAATCCCAGTGCCTCGCTTTCCCCCCATAGCTCTGTCTTGATCCCAAACTAACCCCACTGCCCTGCTCTCCCCCCATAGCCCTGCATCAATTCCAAACTAATCCCTCTGCCCCAGTCTCCGCCCATAGCCCTGCATCATTCCCAAACTAACCCCACTGCCACGTTCTCTCCCCATAGCCCTGGGAGTGTTTGATGGGACAGTGTAGAGGGAGCATTACTATATATGTCTAACCCGTGCAGCACCTGCCTTGGGAATGTTTGATGGGACAGTGTAGAGGGAGGTTTTTGTCTGTATCTAACCCGTGCGGTACCTGCCTTGGGAGTGTTTGATGGGACAGTGTAGAGGGAGCATTACTCTATATCTAACCCGTGCTGTACCTGCCTTGGGAGTGTTTGATGGGACAGCATAGAGGGAGCTTTACTCTGTATCTGACCCGTGCAGTCCCTGCCATGGGAGTGTTTGATGGGACAGTGTAGAGGGAGCTTCACTCTGTATCTAACCCGTGTTGTTCCTGCCCTGGGAGTTTTTGATGGGCTGGTTTAAAGAGAGCTTTTCTCTATCGATTCTGCAGCAAACCTTGATAGATTGCAAGTCCGGGGATTCAGCGCATACACAGCGCAGACGGAAACACGGAACTTGCGGGGCCTCTACCAAGGCCTAAGTCGTTGGTACGGGGACCATGATTTCAGGGCCATTATCTTTGTTTGATGTAATCCTTCACTCCTGTGCATAAGACAGTGGGTCTCACGGCCTAAAATTCATTCAAATCTCAGTAAAAATACCCAGAACAGATTTTAATTGTCTTTTATTTGCTTCATTTTTCTACGGTGTACCCAGATATCTGCAGACCAACATTCATCCGCATGTGAATCCCTCCTCTGCATTAAATCAATTCTCGGTAACACTTTCATTTAATCTACCGAGGTTCAGTATTAAAATATACCAGGAGATCCAGGCACGTTTTGATAAAGCAGATTAACAATGAGTTCAGTGGGGAAATTTAGCAAACAACAGGCCGATTTTAATATGATAAGGCAGGATCTGTCCAAAGTGGACTGGGAACAGCTACTTGACAACCCTCTGTCTCAGTCCCAAACTAATCCCACTGCCCTGCTCTCTCCTGTTAGCCCTTTATCAATCGCCAACCTAATCCCACTGCCCCGCTCTCTCCCCATAGTCCTGCATCAATCCCAAACTAATCACACTGCCCCGCTATCTCCCCAAAGCCCTGTATCAATCCCCAAAACTAATCCCATTGCCCCGCTCTCTCCCCATAGCCGTTTATCAATCCCAAACTAATCCAACTGCCCCGCTCTCTCCCCATAGCCCTGTATCAATCCCAAACTAATCCCACTGCCCCGCTCACTCCCCATAGCCCTGTATCAATCCGCAAACTAATCCCACTGCCCCGCTCACTCCCCAAAGCCCTGTATCAATCCCAAACTAATCCCAGTGCCCCGCTCACTCCCGATAGGCCTGTATCAATCCTAAACTAATCCCAAAGCCCCACTCTCTCCCCATAGCCCTGTATCAATCCCAAACTAATCACACTGCCCCGATCTCTCCCGATAGCCCTGTATCAATCCCAAACTATTCCCAATGCCTCGCTCGCTCCCGATAACCCTGTATCAATCCCAAACTAATCAGACTGCCCTGCTCTCACCCCATAGCCCTGTATCAATCCCCAAACGAATCCCACTGCCCCGCTCTCTTCCGATTGCCCTGTATCAATTCCAAACTAATCACACTGCCCCGCTCTCTCCCCATAGCCCTGTATCAATCCCCAAACTAATCCCACTGCCCCGCTCTCTCCCCATAGCTCTGTATCAATCCCAAACTAATCCCACTGTCCTGCACTCTCCCCATAGCCCTGTATCAATCCCAAACAAATCACACTGCCCCGCTCTCACCCCATAGCACTGTATCAAATCCCAAACTAATCCCACTGCCCCGCTCTCTCCGGATAGCCCAGTATCAATCCCAAACTATTCCCACTGCCCCGCTCACTCCCCATAGCCCTGTATCAATCCCCAAACTAATCACACTGCCCCGCTCTCTCCCCATAGCCCTGTATCAATCCCCAAGCTAATCCCACTGTCCCGCTCTCTCCCCATAGTCCTGTATCAATCCCAAACTAATCAAACTGCCCCGCTGTCTCCCCATTGCCCTGTATCAATCCCCAAACTAATCCCACTGCCCCGCTCTCTCCCCATAGCCCTGTATCAATCCGCAAAATAATCCCACTGCCCCGCTCACTCCCCATAGCCCTGTATCAATCACAAACTAATCCCAGTGCCCTGCTCACTCCCGATAGCCCTGTATCAATCCAAAACTAATCCCAATGCCCCGCTCTCTCCCCATAGCCCTGTTTCAATCCCCAAACTAATTCCACTGCCCTGCTCTCTCCCCATAGCCCTGTATCAATCCCAAACTAATCCCACTGCCCCGCTCTCTCCACATAGCCCTGTATCAATCCCAAACTAATCCCACTGCCCCGCTCTCTCCCCATAGCCCTGTATCAATCCCCAAACTAATCCCACTGCTCTGCTCTCTCCCCATAGCCCTGTATTAATCCCCAAACTAATCCCACTGCCCTGCACTCTCCCCATAGCCCTGTATCAATCCCAAACAAATCACACTGCCCCGCTCTCACCCCATAGCCCTGTACCAAATCCCAAACTAATCCCACTGCCCCGCTCTCTCCGGATAGCCCTGTATCAATCCCAAACTATTCCCACTGCCCCGCTCACTCCCCATAGCCCTGTATCAATCCCCAAACTAATCCCACTGCCCCGCTCTCTCCCCATAGCCCTGTATCAATCCCAAGCTAATCCCACTGTCCCGCTCTCTCCCCATAGTCCTGTATCAATCCCAAACTAATCAAACTGCCCCGCTGTCTCCCCATTGCCCTGTATCAATCCCCAAACTAATCCCACTGCCCTGCTCTCTCCCCATAGCCCTGTATCAATCCGCAAAATAATCCCACTGCCCCGCTCACTCCCCATAGCCCTCTATCAATCCCAAACTAATCCCAGTGCCCCGCTCACTCCCGATAGTCCTGTATCAATCCCAAACTAATCAAACTGCCCCGCTGTCTCCCCATTGCCCTGTATCAATCCCCAAACTAATCCCACTGCCCCGCTCTCTCCCCATAGCCCTGTATCAATCCGCAAAATAATCCCACTGCCCCGCTCACTCCCCATAGCCCTGTATCAATCCCAAACTAATCCCAGTGCCCCTCTCACTCCCGATAGCCGTGTATCAATCCAAAACTAATCCCAAAGCCCCACTCTGTCCCCATAGTCCTGTATCAATCCCAAACTAATCCCAATGCCCCGCTCTCTCCCCATAGCCCTGTTTCAATCCCCAAACTAATCCCACTGCCCCGCTCTCTCCCCATAGCCCTGTATCAATCTCGAAACTAATCCCACTGCCCCACTCTGTCCCCATAGTCCTGTATCAATCCCAAACTAATCCCAATGCCCCGCTCTCTCCCCATAGCCCTGTTTCAATCCCCAAACTAATCCCGCTGCCCCGCTCTCTCCCCATAGCCCTGTATCAATCACCAAACTAATCCCAATGCCCCGCTTTCTCCCCATAGCCCTGTATCAATCCCGAAACTAATCCCACTGCCCCGCTTTCTCCCCATAGCCCTGTATCAATCCCAAACAAATCCCACTGCCCCGCTCTCTCCCCATAGCCCTGTATCAATCACCAAACTAATCCCACTGCCCCGCTTTCTCCCCATAGCCCTGTATCAATCCCGAAACTAATCCCACTGCCCCGCTTTCTCCCCATAGCCCTGTATCAATCACCAAACTAATCCCACTGCCCCGCTTTCTCCCCATAGCCCTGTATCAATCACAAACTATTTCCACTGCCCCGCTTTCTCCCCAAAGCCCTGTATCAATCCCAAACAAATCCCACTGCCCCGCTCTCTCCCCATAGCCCTGTATCAATCCCCAAACTAATCCCACTGCCCCGCTCTCTCGCCATAGCCCTGTATCAATCCCCAAACTAATCCCACTGCCCCGCTCTCTCCCCATAGTCCTGTACCAACCCCAAACTAATCCCACTGCCCCGCTCACTCACCATAGCCCTGTATCAATCCCAAACTAATCCCACTGCCCCGCTCTCTCACCATAGCCCTGTATCAATCCCAAACTAATCCCACTGCCTCGCTTTCCCCCCATAGCTCTGTCTTGATCCCAAACTAATCCCACTGCCCTGCTCTCCCCCCATAGCCCTGAATCAATCCCAAACTAATCCCACTGCCCCACTCTCTCCCCATAGCCCTGCCTCAATCCCAAACTTTTCCCAATAGCCCTGCATCAATTCCAAACTAATCCCTCTGCCCCACTCTCCGCCCATAGCCCTGCATCATTCCCAAACTAACCCCACTGCTACGTTCTCTCCCCATAGTCCTGGGAGTGTTTGATGGGACAGTGTAGAGGGAGCATTACTATATTATTTTAACCCGTGCAGCACCTGCCTTGGGAATGTTTGATGGGACAGTGTAGAGGCAGCTTTTTGTCTGTATCTAACCTGTGCGGTACCTGCCTTGGGAGTGTTTCATGGGACAGTGTAGAGGGAGCATTACTCTATATGTAACCCGTGCTGTACCTGCCTTGGGAGTGTTTGATGGGACAGCGTAGAGGGAGCTTTACTCTGTATCTAACCCGTGCAGTACCTGCGTTGGGAGTGTTTGATGGGACAGTGTAGAGGGAGCTTCACTCTGTATCTAACCCGTGTTGTTCCTGCCCTGGGAGTTTTTGATGGGCTGGTTTAAAGAGAGCTTTACTCTATCGATTCTGTAGCAAACCTTGATAGATTGCAAGTCCGGGGATTCAGCACATACACAGCGCAGACGGAAACACGGAACTTGCGGGGCCTCTACCAAGGCCTAAGTCGTTGGTACGGAGACCATGATTTCAGGGCCATTATCTTTGTTTGATGTAATCCTTCACTCCTGTGTATAAGACAGTGAGTCTCACGGCCTAAAATTCATTCAAATCTCAGTAGGAATACCCAGAACAGACTTTAATTGTCTTTTATTTGCTTCATTTTTCTAAGGTGTACCCAGATATCTGCAGACCAACATTCATCCGCATGTGAATCCCTCCTCTGCATTTAAATCAAATCACGGTAACACTTTTATTTAATCTACCAAGGTTCAGTATTGAAATATACCAGGAGATCCAGGCACGTTTTGATAAAGCAGATTAACAATGAGTTCAGTGGGGAAATTTAGCAAACAACAGGCCGATTTTAAGGCAGGATCTGTCCAAAGTGGACTAGGAACAGCTACTTGACAACCCTCTGTCTCAGCCCCAAACTAATCCCACTGCCCTGCTCTCTCCTGTTAGCCCTTTATCAATCGCCAACCGAATCCCACTGCCTCGCTCTCTCCCCATAGCCCTGTATCAGTCCCCAACCTAATCCCACTGCCCCGCTCCCTCCCCATAGCCCTGTATCAGTCCCCAACCTAATCCCACTGCCCCGCTCTCTCCCCATAGCTCTGTATCAATCCCAAATTAATCCCACTGCCCCGCACTCTCCCCATAGCCCTGTATCAATTACAAACAAATCACACTGCCCCGCTCTCACCCCATAGCCCTGTATCAAATCCCAAACTAATCCCACTGCCCCGCTCTCTCCCCATAGCCCTGTATCAATCCCAAACTAATCCCACTGCCCCGCTCTCTCCCCATAGCCCTGTATCAATCCCAAATTAATCCCACGACCCCGCTCTCTCCCCATAGCCCTGTATCAATCTCAAACTAATCCCACTGCCTCGATCTCTCCCGATAGCCCTGTATCAATCCCAAACTAATCCCACTGCCCCGCTCTCTACATAGCCCTGTATCAATCCCCAAACTAATCAAACGTCCCCGCTCTCTCCCCATAGCCCTGTATCAATCCGCAAACTAATCCCACTGCCCCGCTCTCTCCCCATAGCCCTGTATCAATCCGCAAACTAATCCCACTGCCCCGCTCACTCCCCATAGCCCTGTATCAACCACTGCCCCGCTCACTCCCCATAGCCCTGTATCAATCCCAAACTAATGCCAGTGCCCCGCTCACTCCCGATAGCCCTGTATCAATCCAAAACTAATCCCAAAGCCCCACTCTCTCCCCATAGTCCTGTATCAATCCCAAACTAATCCCAGTGCCCCGTTCACTCCCGATAGCCCTGTATCAATCCAAAACTAATCCCAAAGCCCCACTCTCTCCCCATTGTCCTGTATCAATCCCAAACTAATCCCAATGCCCCGCTCTCTCCCCATAGCCCTGTTTCAACCCCCAAACTAATCCCACTGCCCCGCTCTCTCCCCATGGCCCTGTATCAATCCCAAACTAATCCCACTGCTCTGCTCTCCCCCCATAGCCCTGAATCAATCCCAAACTAATCCCACTGCCCCACTCTCTCCCCATAGCCCTGTATCAATCCCCAAACTAATCCCACTGCCCTGCTCTCTCCCCATAGCCCTGTATCAATCCCCAAACTAATCCCACTGCCCCGCTCTCTCCCCATACCCTGTATCAATCCCCAAACTAATCCCACTGCCCTGCTGACTCCCCGTAGCCCTGTATCAATCCCCAATCTAATTCCACTGCCCCGCTGTCTCCCCATGGCCCTGTATCAATCCCAAACTAATCCCACTGCTCTGCTCTCCCCCCATAGCCCTGAATCAATCCCAAACTAATCCCACTGCCCCACTCTCTCCCCATAGCCCTGTATCAATCCCCAAACTAATCCCACTGCCCTGCTCTCTCCCCATAGCCCTGTATCAATCCCCAAACTAATCCCACTGCCCCGCTCTCTCCCCATACCCTGTATCAATCCCCAAACTAATCCCACTGCCCTGCTGACTCCCCGTAGCCCTGTATCAATCCCCAATCTAATCCCACTGCCCCACTCTCTCCCCAAAGCCCTGTATCAATCCCAAAGTAATCCCACTGCCTCGCTTTCCCCCCATAGCTCTGTCTTGATCCCAAACTAATCCCACTGCTCTGCTCTCCCCCCATAGCCCTGAATCAATCCCAAACTAATCCCACTGCCCCACTCTCTCCCCATAGCCCTGCATCAATCCCAAACTAACCCCACTGCCACGTTCTCTCCCCATAGTCCTGGGAGTGTTTGATGGGACAGTGTAGAGGGAGCATTACTATATATATCTAACCCGTGCAGCACCTGCCTTGGGAATGTTTGATGGGACAGTGTCGAGGGAGCTTTTTGTCTGTATCTAACCCGTGCAGTACCTGCCTTGGGAGTGTTTGATGGGACAGTGTAGAGGGAGCTTCACTCTGTATCTAACCCGTGTTGTTCCTGCCCTGGGAGTTTTTGATGGGCTGGTTTAAAGAGAGCTTTACTCTATCGATTCTGTAGCAAACCTTGAAAGATTGCAAGTCCGGGGATTCAGCGCATACACAGCGCAGACGGAAACACGGAACTTGTGGGGCCTCTACCAAGGCCTAAGTCATTGGTACGGAGACCATGATTTCAGGGCCATTATCTTTGTTTGATGTAATCCTTCTCTCCTGTGTATAAGACAGTGAGTCTCACGGCCTAAAATTCATTCAAATCTCAGTAGGAATACCCAGAACAGACTTTAATTGTCTTTTATTTGCTTCATTTTTCTAAGGTGTACCCAGATATCTGCAGACCAACATTCATCCGCATGTGAATCCCTCCTCTTCATTTAAATCAAATCACGGTAACACTTTTATTTAATCTACCGAGGTTCAGTATTGAAATATACCAGGAGATCCAGGCACGTTTTGATAAAGCAGATTAACCGTGAGTTCAGTGGGGAAATTTAGCAAACAACAGGCCGATTTTAATATGATAAGGCAGGATCTGTCCAAAGTGGACTAGGAACAGCTACTTGACAACCCTCTGTCTCAGCCCCAAACTAATCCCACTGCCCTGCTCTCTCCTGTTAGCCCTTTATCAATCGCCAACCTAATCCCACTGCCCCGCTCTCTCCCCATAGCCCTGTATCAGTCCCCAACCTAATCCCACTGCCGCGCTCTCTCCCCATAGCCCTGTATCAATCACAAACTATTTCCACTGCCCTGCACTCTCCCCATAGCCCTGTATCAATCCCCAACGTAAGCCCACTGCCCGCTTTCTCCCCATAGCCCTGTGTTATATCCAAACAAATCCCACTGCCCGCTTTCTCCCCATAGCCCTGTGTTATATCCAAACTAATCCCACTGCCCCGCTTTCTCCCCATAGCCCTGTATCAATCCCCAAATTAATCCCACTGCCCCGTTTTCTCCCCATAGCTCTGTATCAATCCGAAACAAATCCCACAGCCCCGCTCTCTCCCCATAGCCCTGTATCAATCCCCAACATAAGTCCACTGCCCTGCTTTCTCCCCATAGCCCTGTGTTATATCCAAACAAATCCCACTGCACCGCTCTCTCCCCATAGCCCTGTATCAATCCCAAACTATTCCCAATGCCTCACTCGCTCCCGATAACCCTGTATCAATCCCAAACTAATCAGACTGCCCTGCTCTCACCCCACAGCCCTGTATCAATCCCCAAACTAATCCCACTGCCCTGCTTTCTCCCCATAGCCCTGTATCAATCACAAACTATTTCCACTGCCCTGCTCTCTCCCCATAGCCCTGTATCAATCCCCAACGTAAGCCCACTGCCCGCTTTCTCCCCATAGCCCTGTGTTATAGCCAAACAAATGCCACTGCCCGCTTTCTCCCCATAGCCCTCATAGAGTCATAGAGTCATAGAGTTTTACAGCACAGAAAGAGGCCCTTCGGCCCATCGTGTCTGCGCCGCCCATCCATCCCTGTCCAGTCTAATCCCACTTTCCAGCATTTGGTCCATAGCCTTGTATGCAATGGCATTTCAAGTGCTCATCCAAATGCTTCTTGAATGTTGTGAGGGTTCCTGCCTGCACCACCCTTTCAGGCATTGAGTTCCACATTCCAACCACCCTCTGGGTGAAAAAGTTCCTCCTCAAATCCCCTCTAAATCTCCTGCCCCTTACCCTGAATCTATGCCCCCTTGTTATTGACCCCCCCACTAAGGGGAAAAGTTCCTCTTTATCTACCCTATCTATGCCCCTCATTATTTTGTACACCTCAATCAGGTCCCCCCTCAGCCTTCTCTGCTCCAAGGAAAACAACTCCAGCCTGTCCAGCCTCTCTTCATAGCTGAGGCGCTCCATCCCAGGTAACATCCTGGTGAATCTTCTCTGCACCCTCTCCAAAGCAATCACATCCTTCCTATAGTGAGGCGACCAGAACTGCACACAGTACTCCAGCTGTGGCCTCACCAGCGTTTTGTACAGCTCCATCATAACCTCCCTGCTCTTATATTCTATGCCTCGGCTAATGAAGGCAAGTATCCCATATGCCTTTTTAACCACCTTATCTACCTGCTCCGCTGCCTTCAGGGATCTATGTATATGTACACCAAGGTCCCTCTGACCCTCTGTACTTCCTAGGGTCCTACCACTCATTGTGTATTCCCTTGCCTTATTTGTCCGTCCAAAATGCATCACCTCGCACTTTTCAGGGTTAAATTCCATTTGCCACTTTTCCGCCCATCTGACCAACCCGTTTATATCGTCCTGTAGCCGGAGGCTTTCCTCCTCGCAATTTACCACCCCACCAATTTTCGTGTCATCTGCGAACTTACTGATCATACCTTTTACATTTTCATCCAAATCATTTATGTAGATCACAAACAATAAGGGACCCAGCACCGATCCCTGAGGTACCCCACTGGACACAGGCTTCCAGTCACAAAAGCAACCTTCGACCATCACCCTCTGCCTCCTGCCACTCAGCCAGTTTAGGATCCAACGCGCCAAGGCACCCTGGATCCCATGGGCTCTTACCTTCTTGACCAGTCTCCTATGCGGGACTTTGTCAAAAGCTTTACTGAAGTCCATGTAGACCACATCCACAGCATTTCCCTCATCCACCCCACTAGTCACCCCCTCGAAAAATTCGATCAGATTTGTTAGACATGATTTACCCTTGACAAAGCCATGCTGACTATCCCCGATTAATCCTTGCCTCTCCAAGTGGAGATTAATTTTGTCCCTCAGAATTTTTTCCAATAATTTCCCCACCACAGATGTTAGACTCACTGGCCTGTAATTCCCTGGTTTATCCCTGCTACCTTTCTTGAATAATGGTACTACGTTAGCTGTTCTCCAGTCCTCTGGTACATCCCCTGTGGCCAGAGAGGTTCTGAAAATTAGTGTCAGAGCCCCTGCAATCTCCTCCCTTGCCTCCCACAGCAGCCTGGGATACATCTCGTCCGGGCCTGGGGATTTATCCACTTTTTGGCCCGCTAAAACCGCTAGCACCTCCTCCCTCTCGATGCTAATATGTTCAAGTATGTCACAGTCCCCTTGCCCGATTTCTATGTCTGCATCGTCTTTCTCCATAGTGAACACAGATGCAAAAAATTCATTTAAAACCCCGCCTACATCCTCTGGCTCTACACACAGATTGCCACTTTGGTCCCTAATGGGCCCTACCCTTTCCCTGGTTATCCTCTTGCCCTTAATATACTTATAAAACATCTTAGGGTTTTCCTTTATTTTGCTCGCCAGTGTTATTTCATGGCCCCTCCTCGCCCTCCTAATTTCTTTTTTAAATATGCCCCTGCACTTTTTATACTCCTCTAGGGCTTCTTCTGTCTTTAGTCTTTTGTAACTGCCAAAAGCCCCCCTCTTATTTCTAATGCATTTCTGTATATCCCTTGTCATCCAAGGTTCCCTTTGCTTGTTGGTCCCACCCTTGACCTTTACAGGAACATGTTGGCGTTGTACTCTCTCTATTTCCCTTCTGAAAGTCTCCCACTGTTTTGATGTGGATTTTCCTATAAGCAGCTGCTCCCAGTCCACATTGGCCAGATCCTGCCTTATCATATTAAAATCGGCCTTCCCCCAATTTAGAACCCTTATTTCCGGGCCGTCTTTGTCTTTTTCCATGACCACCTTAAATCTCACCGAATTATGGTCACTGTCGCCAAAATGCTCTCCTACTGACACTTCCACCACTTGCCCGGCTACATTCCCCAGAATTAGGTCCAGTACCGCCCCCTCTCTTGTAGGACTTTCGACATGTTGGCTCAAAAAGCTCTCCTGGATGCACTTTAAGAATTCTGCACCCTCTAAGCCTTTCACACTCTGACTGTCCCAATTTATATTGGGGAAGTTGAAATCCCCCACTATTATTACCCTATTATTTTCGCACTTCTCGGAGATTTGCCTACATATCTGTTCCTCTATCTCCCCCTGACTGTTTGGAGGCCTATAGTACACTCCCAGCAAAGTGCTTGCCCCCTTTTTGTTTTTAAGTTCTACCCATATGGCCTCATTAGAGGAACCCGCTAATATATCATCCCTCCTTACAGCAGTAATTGACTCCTTAATTAATATTGCAACACCCCCTCCCCTTTTACACCCCCCTCTGTCTCGCCTGAAGATTCTATACCCCGGAATATTGAGCTGCCAGTCCTGACCCTCCCTCAACCATGTCTCCGTGATAGCAACAATATCGTACTCCCATGTGTTCAACAACAACTTCAGTTCATCCACCTTATTTGCAAGACTCCTTGCATTAAAATAAATGCCTTCCAGCCCTGCCATATTCTCTTTTGCCTTCACATATTTGCTCTGCCTTCCCAGCTGACTTGTTTTTCCCTCTGTATTTGGCCGTAAATCACCCCCTACTATAGCTCCACTCTGTACCCCAAACCCCTGCCAAGTTAGTTTAAACCCTCCCCAGCAGTGCTAGCAAACCTCCCCGCAAGGATATTGGTTCCCCCCTGGTTCAGGTGTAAACCGTCCGACTTGTACAAGTCCCACCTTTCCCAGAAGCAGACCCAGTGATCCAGGAAACTAAAGCCCTCCCCCTTGCACCATCCCTTTAGCCACGCATTCATCTGTTCTATCTTCCTATTCCTATACTTACTAGCACGTGGCACCGGGAGTAATCCAGAGATTACAACCTTTGAGGTCCTGCTCCTTAATCCTTCACCTAGCTCCCTAAATTCTTGCTGCAGGACCTCATCCCTCTTTTTACCTATGTCGTTGGTACCAATGTGGACCACGACCACTGGCTGTTCTCCCTCCCCCTCCAGAATGCCCTGCAGCCGCTCAGTGACATCCTTGACCCTGGCACCAGGGAGGCAACAAACCATCCTGGATTCACGTCTACGGCCACAGAAACGTCTATCTGTTCCCCTTACTATAGAATCCCCTACCACTATTGCTCTCCCACTCTTTTTCCCCCCTTCCTGGGCAGCAGGAGCACCCCCAGTGCCAGGAAGTTGGCCGCTGCTGCCTTCCCCTGGTGAGTCATCCCCCTCAACAGTATCCAAAGCGGTATACTTGTTTGAAAGGGGGATGTCCGCAGGGGTTCCCTGCACTACCTGCCTGCATTTGTTGCTCCGCCTGATGGTCACCCCCTGTGCTGCCCTACCCTGAGGCGTGCACAACTCGCTAAACGTGTTATCCACGAGCCTTTCAGCATCGCGCATGCTCCAAAATTCATCCACCCGCAGCTCGAGCGCCGCAATGCGGTCTACAAGTAGCTGCAGCTGGATGCATTTCCTGCACACATGGTCATCAGGGACACTGGCAGCATCCCTGACTTCCCACATAGAGCAGGAGGAGCAGAGCACGGGTCTGAACTCTCCTGCCATGACTTACCCCTTTAATTTCTTTAAAAATTTATTCAATACCCCAGTTACAGGTATGCTCTAGGGCGCTTTATTTACCAACTATCCCCACTACACCACAGAAATTTAACACCACAGAATTCAAGCTTGTATTGAAAAAAGAGAAATACTCACCAACCAATCACCTACCTGCTCCCTGGTGACGTCACACACTGATTACTTTTTACCTCTCTCCCCGCTGCTGAGTTGGTACGCCTCGCCTCTCTCCGGTTTTTATACCGGTCTCACCACACTGCTCCCGACTGGTCTCGGGCCTCGCCTCTCTCCGGTTTTTATACCGGTCTCACCACACTGCTCCCGACTGGTCTCGGGCCTCGCCTCTCTCCGGTTTTTATACCGGTCTCACCACACTGCTCCCGACTGGTCTCGGGCCTCGCTGGTCGCCGGGTTTTCTCCCGAGCTCCTCCTCGCTGCTCCCACTGGTCCCGACTGGTCTCGGGCCTCGCCTCTCTCCGGTTTTTATACCGGTCTCACCACACTGCTCCCGACTGGTCTCGGGCCTCGCCTCTCTCCGGTTTTTATACCGGTCTCACCACACTGCTCCCGACTGGTCTCGGGCCTCGCTGGTCGCCGGGTTTTCTCCCGAGCTCCTCCTCGCTGCTCCCGCTGGTCCCGACTGGTCTCGGGCCTCGCCTCTCTCCGGTTTTTATACCGGTCTCACCACACTGCTCCCGACTGGTCTCGGGCCTCGCTGGTCACCGGGTTTTCTCCCGAGCTCCTCCTCGCTGCTCCCACTGGTCCCGACTGGTCTCGGGCCTCGCCTCTCTCCGGTTTTTATACCGGTCTCACCACACTGATCCCGACTGGTCTCGGGCCTCGCTGGTCGCTGGGTGTTCTCCCGAGCTCCTCCTCGCTGCTCCCACTGGTCCCGACTGGTCTCGGGCCTCGCCTCTCTCCGGTTTTTATACCGGTCTCACCACACTGCTCCCGACTGGTCTCGGGCCTCGCTGGTCGCCGGGTTTTCTCCCGAGCTCCTCCTCGCTGCTCCCACTGGTCCCGACTGGTCTCGGGCCTCGCCTCTCTCCGGTTTTTATACCGGTCTCACCACACTGCTCCCGACTGGTCTCGGGCCTCGCCTCTCTCCGGTTTTTATACCGGTCTCACCACACTGCTCCCGACTGGTCTCGGGCCTCGCTGGTCGCCGGGTTTTCTCCCGAGCTCCTCCTCGATGCTCCCGTTGGTCCCGACTGGTCTCGGGCCTCGCCTCTCTCTGGTTTTTATACCGGTCTCACCACACTGCTCCCGACTGGTCTCGGGCCTCGCTGGTCGCCGAGTTTTCTCCCGAGCTCCTCCTCGCTGCTCCCGACTGGCCCTGTGTTATATCCAAACAAATCCCACTGCCCCGCTTTCTCCCCATAGCCCTGTATCAATCCCCAAATTAATCCCACTGCCCCGCTTTCTCCCCATAGCCCTGTATCAATCCCAAACAAATCCCACTGCCCCGCTCTCTCCCCATAGCCCTGTATCAATCCCCAACGTAAGTCCACTGCCCTGCTTTCACCCCATAGCCCTGTGTTATATCCAAACTAATCCCACTGCACCCTCTCTCCCCATAGCCCTGTATCAATCCCAAACTAATCCCACTGCCCAGCTCTCTCCTCTAGCCCTGTATCAATCACAAACTAATCCTACTGCCACGCTCACTCCCCATTGCCCCGGATCAATCCCATGCTTATCCCGCTCCTGATCACTATCCAGTGATCTCTGTGTTAGAGAGATGGGAAATCAGCCAGGATTCCTGCTCCTGATCACTGTCCAGTGACCCATGGGTTAGAGAGAGATGGGAAATCAGCCAGGGTTCCTGCTCCTGATTACTGTCCAGTGACTCCTGGGTTAGAGAGAGGGGAAATCAGCCAGGGTTCCTGCTCCTGATCACTGCCCAGTCACCCCTGGGTTGGAAAGAGGGGAAATCAGCCAGGGTTCCTGCTCCTGATCACTGCCCAGTGACCCCTGGTTTAGAGAGAGGGGGAAATCAGCCGGGGTTCCTGCTCCTGATCAGTGCCCAGTGACTCCTGGGTTAGAGAGAGGAGGAAATCAGCCAGGGTTCCTGCTCCTGATCATTGACCAGTGACCACTGGGTTAGAGAGCGGGGAATTCAGCCAGGGTTCCTGCTCCTGATCATTGTCCAGTGACCCCTGGGTTAGAGAGAGGGGAAATCAGCCAGGGTTCTTGCTCCTGATCACTGTCCAGTGACCCCTGGGTTAGAGAGAGAGGTGAAATCAGCCAGGGTTCCTGCTCCTGATCACAGTCCAGTGACCCCTGGGTTAGAGAGAGAGGGGAAATCAGCCAGGGTACCTGCTCCTGATCACTGCCCAATGACCACTGGCTTAGAGAGAGGGGGAATCAGCCAGGGTTCCTGCTCCTGATCGCTGTCCAGTGACCCCTGGGTTAGAGAGCGGGGAATTCAGCCAGGGTTCCTGCTCCTGATCATTGTCCAGTGACCCCTGGGTTAGAGAGAGGGGAAATCAGCCAGGGTTCCTGCTCCTGATCACTGTCCAGTGACCCCTGGGTTAGAGAGAGAGGTGAAATCAGCCAGGGTTCCTGCTCCTGATCACTGCCCAGTGACCCCTGGTTTAGAGAGAGGGGAAATCAGCCAGGGTTCCTGCTCCTGATCACTGTCCAGTGACCCCTGGGTTAGAGAGAGAGGGAAATCAGCCAGGGTTCCTCCTCCTGATCACAGTCCAGTGACCCCTGGGTTAGAGAGAGGGGAAATCAGCCAGGGTTCCTGCTCCTGATCACAGTCGAGTGACACCTGGGTTAGAGAGAGAGGGGAAAACAGCCTGGGTTCGTGCTCCTGATCATTGTCCAGTGAACCCTGGGTTGAGAGAGTGGAAATCAGCCTGGGTTCCTGCTCCTGATCACAGTCCAGTGACCCCTGGGTTAGAGAGGGGAAATCAGCCAGGGTTCCTGCTCCTGATCACTATCCAGAGATCCCTGGGTTAGAGAGAGGGGAAATCAGCCAGGGTTCCTGCTCCTGATCACAGTCCAGTGACCCCTGGGTTAGAGAGAGAGGGGAAATCAGCCAGGGTTCCTGCTCCTGATTACTGCCCATTGAACCCTGGGTTAGAGAGAGAGGGAAATCAGCCAGGGTTCCTGCTCCTGATCACTGCCCATTGACCCCTGGGTTAGAGAGAGAGGGAAATCAGCCAGGGTTCATGCTCCTGATCACAGTCCAGTGACCTCTGGGTTAGAGAGAGGGAAAATCAGCCGGGTTTCCAGCTCCTGATCACTGCACAGTGAACCCTGGGTTAGAGAGAGAGGGAAATCAGCCAGGGTTCATGCTCCTGATCACAGTCCAGTGACCCCTGGGTTAGAGAGAGGGGAAATCAGCCAGGGTTCATGCTCCTGATCACTATCCACTGACCCCTGGGTTAGAGAGAGGGGAAATCAGCCAGGATTCCTGCTCCTGATCACTGCCCAGTGACCCCTGGGTTAGAGAGAGAGGGAAATCAGCCAGGGTTCCTGCTCCTGATCACTGCCCAGTGAACCCTGGTTTAGAGAGAGTGGAAATCAGCCTGGGTTCCTGCTCCTGATCACTGCCCAGTGACCCCTGGGTTAGAGAGAGAGGGGAATTCAGCCAGGGTTCCTGCTCCTGATCACTGTCCAGTGACCCCTGGGTTAGAGAGGGGAAATCAGCCAGGGTTTCTGCTCCTGATCACTGCCCAGTGACCCCTGGGTTAGAGAGAGGGGAAATCAGCCAGGGTTCCTGCTCCTGATCACTGCCCAGTGACCCCTGGGTTAGAGAGAGGGGAAATCAGCCAGGGTTCCTGCTCCTGATCACAGTCCAGTGACCCCTGGTTTAGAGAGAGAGGGCAATCAGCCTGGGTTCCTGCTGCTGATCACTGCCCAGTGACCCCTGAGTTAGAGAGAGAGGAAATCAGCTGGGGTTCCTGCTCCTGATCACAGTCCAGTGACCCCTGGGATAGAGAGAAAGGGAAATCAGCCAGGGTTCGTGCTCCTGATCACTGCCCAGTGACTCCTGGGTTAGAGAGAGGGGAAATCAGCCCGGGTTCCAGCTCCTGATTACAGTCCAGTGAACCCTGGGTTAGAGAGAGGGGAAATCAGCCAGGGTTCCTGCTCCTGATTACAGTCCAGTGACCCCTGGGTTAGAGAGAGGGGGAACCAGCCAGGGTTCCTGCTCCTGATCACTGTCCAGAGACTCCTGGGTTAGAGAGAGGGGAAATCAGCCAGGGTTCCTGCTCCTGATCATTGTCCAGTGACCCCTGGGTTAGAGAGACAGGTGAAATCAGCCAGGGTTCATGCTCCTGATCACTATCCAGTGACCCCTGGTTAGAGAGAGAGGGAAATCAGCGAGAGTTCCTGCTCCTGATCATTGTCCAGTAACCCCTGGGTTAGAGAGAGGGGAAACCAGCCCGGGTTCCAGCTCCTGATCACTATCCAGTGACCCCTGGGTTAGAGAGAGAGGGGAAATCAGCCAGGGTTCCTGCTCCTGATCACTGTCCAGTGACCCCTGGGTTAGAGAGAGAGGGAAAATCAGCCAGGGTTCCTGCTCCTGATCACAGTCCAGTGACCCCTGGGTTAGAGAGAGGGGAAATCAGCCAGGGTTCGTGCTCCTGATCACTGTCCAACGACCCTTGGGTTAGAGAGAGAGGTGAAAGCAGCCAGGGTTCCTGCTCCTGATTACAGTCCAGTGAACCCTGGGTTAGAGAGAGAGGGGAAATCAGCCAGGGTTCCTGCTCCTGATCACAGTCCAGTGACCCCTCGGTTGGAGAGAGGGGAAATCAGCCAGGGTTCCTGCTCCTGATCACTGCCCAGTGACCTCTGGGTTAGAGAGAGAGGGGAAATCAGCCAGGGTTCCTGCTCCTGATCACTATCCAGTGACCCCTGAGTTAGAGAGAGGAGGAAATCAGCCAGGGTTCCTGCTCCTGAACACTATCCAGTGACGCCTGGTTAGAGAGAAGGGAAGTCAGCCTGGGTTCCTGCTCCTGATCACTGCCCAGTGACCCCTGGGTTAGAGAGAGAGGGAAATCAGCCAGGATTCCTGCTCCTGATCACTATCCAGTGACCCCTGGGTTAGAGAGAGGGGGAACCAGCCAGGGTTCCTGCTCCTGATCACTGTCCAGTGACCCCTGGGTTAGAGATAGAGGGGAAATCAGCCAGGGTTCCTGCTCCTGATCACAGCCCAGTGACCCCTGGTTTAGAGAGAGGGGGAACCAGCCAGGGTTCCTGCTCCTGATCACTGTCCAGTGACCCCTGGGTTAGAGATAGAGGGGAAATCAGCCAGGGTTCCTGCTCCTGATCACAGTCCAGTGACCCCTGGGTTAGAGAGAGGGGAAATCAGCCAGGGTTCGTGCTCCTGATCACTGTCCAATGACCCTTGGGTTAGAGAGAGATGAAAGCAGCCAGGGTTCCTGCTCCTGATTACAGTCCAGTGAACCCTGGGTTAGAGAGAGAGGGGAAATCAGCCAGGGTTCCTGCTCCTGATCACAGTCCAGTGACCCCTCGGTTAGAGAGAGGGGAAATCAGCCAGGATTCATGCTCCTGATCACAGTCCAGTGACCCCTGGGTTAGAGACAGGGGAAATCAGCCAGGGTTCCTGCTCCTGATCACTGCCCAGTGACCTCTGGGTTAGAGAGAGAGGGGAAATCAGCCAGGATTCATGCTCCTGATCACTGTCCAGTGACCCCTGGGTTAGAGAGAGGGGAAATCAGCCTGGGTTCCTGCTCCTGATCACTGCCCAGTGACACCTGGGTTAGAGAGAGAGGGGAAATCAGCCAGGGTTCCTGCTCCTGATCACTGTCCAGTGACCCCTGGGTTAGAGAGAGGGGAAATCAGCCAGGGTTCCTGCTCCTGTGATCACTGTCCAGTGACCCCTGGGTTAGAGAGAGAGGTGAAATCAGCCAGGGTTCCTGCTCCTGATCACTGCCCAGTGACCCCTGGGTTAGAGAGGGGAAATCAGCCTGGGTTCCTGCTCCTGATCATTGTCCAGTGACCCCTGGGTTAGAGAGAGAGGGAAATCAGCCAGGGTTCCAGGTCCTGATCACTATCCAGTGACCTAGAGAGAGGGGGAACCATCCAGGGTTCATGCTCCTGATCATTGTCCAGTGACCCGTGGGTTAGAGAGAGGGGAAATCAGCCAGGGTTCGTGCTCCTGATCTCTGTCCAGTGATCCCTGGGTTAGAGAGAGGGGAAATCAGCCAGGGTTCCTGCTCCTGATCACTGCCCAGTGACCCCTGGGTTAGAGAGAGGGGAAAATCAGCCAGGGTTCCTGCTCCTGATCATTGTCCAGTGACCCCTGGGTTAGAGAGAGAGGGAAATCAGCCAGGGTTATTTAAATCATGTTGCGAGAAATGGAAATAGTTTGTGCCCCCGTTTGTACCTCAGACTCTTAGAGACGGAGGGAACGGCAACAGAAAAAGAGGAAACAACATCTCCAAAAACTGATCCCAGCTCATCGCCAAGGCTGGGGATAGATAACCTCGCCGCCTTCTTAGGAAGTTTAACCACTTTATTCACTTTCTGATTGGAGCTCCGTTTGGAATTAGACTATATTTTGTCGGATGTTTAACGACAGCATTGAAGGGGGAAGGAGAAACTTGGAGCAACTTCTTCTGTCAAAGCTGCAGTGAGACTTGAAAGATTTTAACGATTTTTAATGAACTTTTCACCAAAAATGAGTGTAAAAAACACTTTTTCCCCCTAAGTTTCGAACATGATTTTGGAAGAGACTGCAGCAAAAGCCAATTTCCCCCTCACCTAAACAAGTTTCAACCAGGTCTTGAAGTCCAAACGCTTTTAAAGTGCTCTGAAATGGTTAAAATGTTTTCAAATTGAAATATCTCAAGATTTGATTTTGAGTGATTAACTGAAGTGAGTAGCTTTACACAAACTTGCAAACATGGTGTTGAGGAGGGGGAAGGTAGGGGAGGATTTGTAGGAGTTACAGATTACTTTTTAATGACTTTTTAAAAATATACCATTAAGACATTTAGGAAGAGAACCAAGAAAGGGGAAAAACACAAACCATTTTATAATGTCTGTCGTTCGATAGTCCTAACAAGTCGCAGGAATAACGTAAATATAGATTTCCTCTTAAACATTTAGTGGAGTGTTAATTGAAGCAAGAGTTATGTAATGATGTATAAAAATTGCAGGAAGCTACTTTAGAAGAAACCACTCTTTGTTTATTGAGAGAGACACAGAAAATACATTGATTAAAGTGATAACGTACAATTCGATTTGGTTTGAATGTTTGAAATAGGAGATTAAAATTTGTGAGTATAATGAAGTTTGTTTCCTGCTTTTAATTGCGAAGTACCTAAAATAATTCAACACTCCTTGTGACAAGAGCAGGGATTAATATTGTGGAGAATGTTTGAGAGAAAAACATTAGAAGCGAAATTGGTCAATTATAAATCTTTACGTCAACATATCAGTAAACATTTGCAAGTCAGTCTGACTGGTTTTGCTGTCCAGGAAGAAAAACAAGTGTTTATTTCTGTTAAGTCATAGCTTTGCCTGCTTTTTGTTTATAATTCAGTGACACAAATTGTGTGTATATTTGTAAATTGTAAAATAACAGCAATAAATCACATTTCTGTGACATTCTTTCTGTCTTAAACGATTCAATTTGTGGCTCGGAATCTAGAAGCTTCTTTACCTGAAAGGTTTGAATGGTTAAAGTTGATCTCAGCTATCAAAAGCTGTTTGCGACATTCCTGCATTGTGGAACAGCATGATGTCTTTGCAGAGACAGGAATTCGCATTGTTGAATGGAGGTTTTTCTGATCTGTTGCATCCTGTGTAGATCAGAAACAGGTAAAGATGTTCATAGTAAACAGCCCAAGACAATGAAATGCTAAAACAATGTCTGGCCAAGGTCAGAGACTTCAAGCACAGGACATGTGGAATAAACAAAACCCCATAGCCCTGTATCAATCCCAAACTAATCACACTGCCCCGATCTCTCCCGATAGCCCTGTATCAATCCCAAACTATTCCCAATGCCTCGCTCTCTCCCCATAGCCCTGTATCAATCCCCAAACTAATCCCACTGCCCCGCTCTCTCCCCATAGCCCTGTATCAATCCGCAAACTAATCCCGCTGCCCCGCTCACTCCCCATAGCCCTGTATCAATCCCAAACTAATCCCAGTGCCCCGCTCACTCCCGATAGCCCTGTATGAATCCAAAACTAATCCCAAAGCCCCACTCTCTCCCCATAGTCCTGTATCAATCCCAAACTAATCCCAATGCCCCGCTCTCTCCCCATAGCCCTGTTTCAATCCCCAAACTAATCCCACTGCCCCGCTCTCTCCCCATAGCCCTGTATCAATCCCAAACTAATCCCACTGCCCCGCTCTCTCCCCATAGCCCTTTATCAATCCCAAACTAATCCCACTGCCTTGCTCTCTCCCCATAGCCCTGTATCAATCCCAAACTAATCCCACTGCCCCGCTCTATCCCCATAGCCCTGTATCAATCCCCAAACTAATCCCACTGCCCCGCTCTCTCCCCATAGCCCTGTTTCAATCCCCAAACTAATCCCACGGCCCTGCTCTCTCCCCATAGCCCTGTATCAATCCCCAAACTAATCCCACTGCCCTGCTCTCTCCCCATAGCCCTGTATCAATCCCCAAACTAATTCCACTGCCCCGCTCTCTCCCCATAGCCCTGTATCAATCCCCAAACTAATCCCACTGCCCTGCTCTCTCCCCATAGCCCTGTATCAATCCCCAAACTAATCCCACTGCCCTGCTCTCTCCCCATAGCCCTGTATCAATCCCAAACTAATCCCACTGCCCCGCTCTATCCCCATAGCCCTGTATCAATCCCCAAACTAATCCCACTGCCCCGCTCTCTCCCCATAGCCCTGTATCAATCCCAAACTAATCCCACTGCCCCGCTCTATCCCCATAGCCCTGTATCAATCCCAAACTAATCCCACTGCCCCGCTCTATCCCCATAGCCCTGTATCAATCCCCAATCTAATCCCACTGCCCCGCTCTCTCCCCATAGCCCTGTATCAATTCCAAACTAATCCCAGTGCCTCGCTTTCCCCCCATAGCTCTGTCTTGATCCCAAACTAACCCCACTGCCCTGCTCTCCCCCCATAGCCCTGAATCAATCCCAAACTAATCCCACTGCCCTGCTCTCCCCCCATAGCCCTGCATCAATTCCAAACTAATCCCTCTGCCCCAGTCTCCGCCCATAGCCCTGCATCATTCCCAAACTAACCCCACTGCCACGTTCTCTCCCCATAGCCCTGGGAGTGTTTGATGGGACAGTGTAGAGGGAGCATTACTATATATATCTAACCCGTGCAGCACCTGCCTTGGGAATGTTTGATGGGACAGTGCAGAGGGAGGTTTTTGTCTGTATCTAACCCGTGCGGTACCTGCCTTGGGAGTGTTTGATGGGACAGTGTAGAGGGAGCATTACTCTATATCTAACCCGTGCTGTACCTGCCTTGGGAGTGTTTGATGGGACAGTGTAGAGGGAGCATTACTCTATATCTAACCCATGCTGTACCTGCCTTGGGAGTGTTTGATGGGACAGTGTAGAGGGAGCTTTACTCTGTATCTGACCCGTGCAGTCCCTGCCATGGGAGTGTTTGATGGGACAGTGTAGAGGGAGCTTCACTCTGTATCTAACCCGTGTTGTTCCTGCCCTGGGAGTTTTTGATGGGCTGGTTTAAAGAGAGCTTTTCTCTATCGATTCTGCAGCAAACCTTGATAGATTGCAAGTCCGGGGATTCAGCGCATACACAGCGCAGACGGAAACACGGAACTTGCGGGGCCTCTACCAAGGCCTAAGTCGTTGGTACGGGGACCATGATTTCAGGGCCATTATCTTTGTTTGATGTAATCCTTCACTCCTGTGCATAAGACAGTGAATCTCACGGCCTAAAATTCATTCAAATCTCAGTAAAAATACCCAGAACAGACTTTAATTGTCTTTTATTTGCTTCATTTTTCTACGGTGTACCCAGATATCTGCAGACCAACATTCATCTGCATGTGAATCCCTCCTCTGCATTAAATCAATTCACGGTAACACTTTCATTTAATCTACCGAGGTTCAGTATTAAAATATACCAGGAGATCCAGGCACGTTTTGAAAAAGCAGATTAACAATGAGTTCAGTGGGGAAATTTAGCAAACAACAGGCCGATTTTAATATGATAAGGCAGGATCTGTCCAAAGTGGACTGGGAACAGCTACTTGACAACCCTCTGTCTCAGTCCCAAACTAATCCCACTGCCCTGCTCTCTCCTGTTAGCCCTTTATCAATCGCCAACCTAATCCCACTGCCTCGCTCTCTCCCCATAGCCCTGTATCAGTCCCCAACCTAATCCCACTGCCCCGCTCTCTCCCCATAGCCCTGTATCAGTCCCAAACTAATCCCACTGCCCTGCTCTCTCCCCATAGCCCTGTATCAATCCCAAACTAATCCCACTGCCCCGCTCTCTCCCCATAGCCCTGTATCAATCCCAAACTAATCCCACTGCCCCGCTCTCTCCCCATAGCCCTGTATCAATCCCCAAACTAATCCCACTGCCCTGCTCTCTCCCCATAGCCCTGTATTAATCCCCAAACTAATCCCACTGCCCCGCTCTCTCCCCATAGCTCTGTATCAATCCCAATCTAATCCCACTGCCCTGCACTCTCCCCATAGCCCTGTATCAATCCCAAACAAATCACACTGCCCCGCTCTCACCCCATAGCCCTGTATCAAATCCCAAACTAATCCCACTGCCCCGCTCTTTCCGGATAGCCCTGTATCAATCCCAAACTATTCCCACTGCCCCGCTCACTCCCCATAGCCCTGTATCAATCCCCAAACTAATCCCACTGCCCCGCTCTCTCCCCATAGCCCTGTATCAATCCCCAAACTAATCCCACTGCCCCGCTCTCTCCCCATAGTCCTGTACCAACCCCAAACTAATCCCACTGCCCCGCTCTCTCACCATAGCCCTGTATCAATCCCAAAGTAATCCCACTGCCTCGCTTTCCCCCCATAGCTCTGTCTTGATCCCAAACTAATCCCACTGCCCTGCTCTCCCCCCATAGCCCTGAATCAATCCCAAACTAATCCCACTGCCCCACTCTCTCCCCATAGCCCTGCCTCAATCCCAAACTTTTCCCAATAGCCCTGCATCAATTCCAAACTAATCCCTCTGCCCCACTCTCTGCCCATAGCCCTGCATCATTCCCAAACTAACCCCACTGCTACGTTCTCTCCCCATAGCCCTGGGAGTGTTTGATGGGACAGTGTAGAGGGAGCATTACTATATATATCTAACCCGTGCAGCACCTGCCTTGGGAATGTTTGATGGGACAGTGTAGAGGCAGCTTTTTGTCTGTATCTAACCTGTGCGGTACCTGCCTTGGGAGTGTTTCATGGGACAGTGTAGAGGGAACATTACTCTATATGTAACCCGTGCTGTACCTGCCTTGGGAGTGTTTGATGGGACAGCGTAGAGGGAGCTTTACTCTGTATCTAACCCGTGCAGTACCTGCGTTGGGAGTGTTTGATGGGACAGTGTAGAGGGAGCTTCACTCTGTATCTAACCCGTCTTGTTCCTGCCCTGGGAGTTTTTGATGGGCTGGTTTAAAGAGAGCTTTACTCTATCGATTCTGTAGCAAACCTTGATAGATTGCAATTCCGGGGATTCAGCGCATACACAGCGCAGATGGAAACACGGAACTTGCGGGGCCTCTACCAAGGCTTAAGTCGTTGGTACGGAGACCATGATTTCAGGGCCATTATCTTTGTTTGATGTAATCCTTCACTCCTGTGTATAAGACAGTGAGTCTCACGGCCTAAAATTCATTCAAATCTCAGTAAGAATACCCAGAACAGACTTTAATTGTCTTTTATTTGCTTCATTTTTCTAAGGTGTACCCAGATATCTGCAGACCAACATTCATCCGCATGTGAATCCCTCCTCTGCATTTAAATCAAATCACGGTAACACTTTTATTTAATCTACCGAGGTTCAGTATTGAAATATACCAGGAGATCCAGGCACGTTTTGATAAAGCAGATTAACAATGAGTTCAGTGGGGAAATTTAGCAAACAACAGGCCGATTTTAAGGCAGGATCTGTCCAAAGTGGACTAGGAACAGCTACTTGACAACCCTCTGTCTCAGCCCCAAACTAATCCCACTGCCCTGCTCTCTCCTGTTAGCCCTTTATCAATCGCCAACCTAATCCCACTGCCTCGCTCTCTCCCCATAGCCCTGTATCAGTCCCCAACCTAATCCCACTGCCCCGCTCTCTCCCCATAGCTCTGTATCAATCCCAAATTAATCCCACTGCCCCGCACTCTCCCCATAGCCCTGTATCAATCCCAAACAAATCACACTACCCCGCTCTCACCCCATAGCCCTGTATCAAATCCCAAACTAATCCCACTGCCCCGCTCTCTCCCCATAGCCCTGTATCAATCACAAACTAATCCCACTGCCCCGATCTCTACATAGCCCTGTATCAATCCCCAAACTAATCAAACTGCCCCGCTTTCTCCCCATAGCCCTGTATCAATCCGCAAACTAATCCCACTGCCCCGCTCTCTCCCCATAGCCCTGTATCAATCCGCAAACTAATCCCACTGCCCCGCTCACTCCCCATAGCCCTGTATCAATCACAAACTAATCCCACTGCCCCGCTCTCTCCCCATTGCCCTGTATCAATCCCCAAACTAATCCCACTGCCCTGCTCTCTCCCCATAGCCCTGTATCAATCCGCAAACTAATTCCACTGCCCTGCTCTCTCCCCATAGCCCTGTATCAATCCCCAAACTAATCCCACTGCCCCGCTCTCTCCCCATAGCCCTGTATCAATCCAAAACTAATCCCACTGCCCCGCTCTCTCCCCATAGCCCTGTATCAATCCCAAACTAATCTCACTGCCCCACTCTGTCCCCATAGTCCTGTATCAATCCCAAACTAATCCCAATGCCCCGCTCTCTCCCCATAGCCCTGTTTCAATCCCCAAACTAATCCCGCTGCCCCGCTCTCTCCCCATAGCCCTGTATCAATCACCAAACTAATCCCACTGCCCCGCTTTCTCCCCATAGCCCTGTATCAATCCCGAAACTAATCCCACTGCCCCGCTTTCTCCCCATAGCCCTGTATCAATCACCAAACTAATCCCACTGCCCCGCTTTCTCCCCATAGCCCTGTATCAATCCCGAAACTAATCCCACTGCCCCGCTTTCTCCGCAAAGCCCTGTATCAATCCCAAACAAATCCCACTGCCCCGCTCTCTCCCCATAGCCCTGTATCAATCCCCAAACTAATCCCACTGCCCCGCTCTCTCCCCATAGCCCTGTATCAATCCGCAAAATAATCCCACTGCCCCGCTCACTCCCCATAGCCCTGTATCAATACCAAACTAATCCCAGTGCCCCGCTCACTCCCGATAGCCCTGTATCAATCCAAAACTAATCCCAAAGCCCCACTCTGTCCCCATAGTCCTGTATCAATCCCAAACTAATCCCAATGCCCCGCTCTCTCCCCATAGCCCTGTATCAATCCCGAAACTAATCCCACTGCCCCACTCTGTCCCCATAGTCCTGTATCAATCCCAAACTAATCCCAATGCCCCGCTCTCTCCCCATAGCCCTGTTTCAATCCCCAAACTAATCCCGCTGCCCCGCTCTCTCCCCATAGCCCTGTATCAATCACCAAACTAATCCCACTGCCCCGCTTTCTCCCCATAGCCCTGTATCAATCCCGAAACTAATCCCACTGCCCCGCTTTCTCCCCATAGCCCTGTATCAATCCCAAACAAATCCCACTGCCCCGCTCTCTCCCCATAGCCCTGTATCAATCACCAAACTAATCCCACTGCCCCGATTTCTCCCCATAGCCCTGTATCAATCCCGAAACTAATCCCACTGCCCCGCTTTCTCCCCATAGCCCTGTATCAATCACCAAACTAATCCCACTGCCCCGCTTTCTCCCCATAGCCCTGTATCAATCACAAACGATTTCCACTGCCCGGCTTTCTCCCCAAAGCCCTGTATCAATCCCAAACAAATCCCACTGCCCCGCTCTCTCCCCATAGCCCTGTATCAATCCCCAAACTCATCCCACTGCCCCGCTCTCTCCCCATAGCCCTGTATCAATCCCCAAACTAATCCCACTGCCCCGCTCTCTCCCCATAGCCCTGTATCAATCACCAAACTAATCCCACTGCCCCGCTCTCTCCCCATACTCCTGTACCAACCCCAAACTAATCCCACTGCCCCGCTCTCTCACCATAGCCCTGTATCAATCCCAAACTAATCCCACTGCCTCGCTTTCCCCCCATAGCTCTGTCTTGATCCCAAACTAATCCCACTGCCCTGCTCTCCCCCCATAGCCCTGAATCAATCCCAAACTAATCCCACTGCCCCACTCTCTCCCCATAGCCCTGCCTCAATCCCAAACTTTTCCCAATAGCCCTGCATCAATTCCAAACTAATCCCTCTGCCCCACTCTCTGCCCATAGCCCTGCATCATTCCCAAACTAACCCCACTGCTACGTTCTCTCCCCATAGCCCTGGGAGTGTTTGATGGGACAGTGTAGAGGGAGCATTACTATATATATCTAACCCGTGCAGCACCTGCCTTGGGAATGTTTGATGGGACAGTGTAGAGGCAGCTTTTTGTCTGTATCTAACCTGTGCGGTACCTGCCTTGGGAGTGTTTCATGGGACAGTGTAGAGGGAGCATTACTCTATATGTAACCCGTGCTGTACCTGCCTTGGGAGTGTTTGATGGGACAGCGTAGAGGGAGCTTTACTCTGTATCTAACCCGTGCAGTACCTGCGTTGGGAGTGTTTGATGGGACAGTGTAGAGGGAGCTTCACTCTGTATCTAACCCGTCTTGTTCCTGCCCTGGGAGTTTTTGATGGGCTGGTTTAAAGAGAGCTTTACTCTATCGATTCTGTAGCAAACCTTGATAGATTGCAAGTCCGGGGATTCAGCACATACACAGCGCAGACGGAAACACGGAACTTGCGGGGCCTCTACCAAGGCCTAAGTCGTTGGTACGGAGACCATGATTTCAGGGCCATTATCTTTGTTTGATGTAATCCTTCACTCCTGTGTATAAGACAGTGAGTCTCACGGCCTAAAATTCATTCAAATCTCAGTAGGAATACCCAAAACAGACTTTAATTGTCTTTTATTTGCTTAATTTTTCTAAGGTGCACCCAGATATCTGCAGACCAACATTCATCCGCATGTGAATCCCTCCTCTGCATTTAAATCAAATCACGGTAACACTTTTATTTAATCTACCGAGGTTCAGTATTGAAATAAAGCAGGAGATCCAGGCACGTTTTGATAAAGCAGATTAACAATGAGTTCAGTGGGGAAATTTAGCAAACAACAGGCCGATTTTAAGGCAGGATCTGTCCAAAGTGGACTAGGAACAGCTACTTGACAACCCTCTGTCTCAGCCCCAAACTAATCCCACTGCCCTGCTCTCTCCTGTTAGCCCTTTATCAGTCCCCAACCTAATCCCACTGCCTCGCTCTCTCCCCATAGCCCTGTATCAGTCCCCAACCTAATCCCACTGCCCCGCTCTCTCCCCATAGCTCTGTATCAATCCCAAATTAATCCCACTGCCCCGCACTCTCCCCATAGCCCTGTATCAATTACAAACAAATCACACTGCCCCGCTCTCACCCCATAGCCCTGTATCAATTCCCAAACTAATCCCACTGCCCCGCTCTCTCCCCATAGCCCTGTATCAATCCCAAACTAATCCCACTGCCCCGCTCTCTCCCCATAGCCCTGTATCAATCCCAAATTAATCCCACGACCCCGCTCTCTCCCCATAGCCCTGTATCAATCTCAAACTAATCCCACTGCCCCGATCTCTCCCGATAGCCCTGTATCAATCCCAAACTAATCCCACTGCCCCGCTCTCTACATAGCCCTGTATCAATCCCCAAACTAATCAAACGTCCCCGCTCTCTCCCCATAGCCCTGTATCAATCCGCAAACTAATCCCACTGCCCCGCTCACTCCCCATAGCCCTGTATCAATCCCAAACTAATGCCAGTGCCCCGCTCACTCCCGATAGCCCTGTATCAATCCAAAACTAATCCCAAAGCCCCACTCTCTCCCCAAAGTCCTGTATCGATCCCAAACTAATCCCAGTGCCCCGCTCACTCCTGATAGCCCTGTATCAATCCAAAACTAATCCCAAAGCCCCACTCTCTCCCCATTGTCCTGTATCAATCCCAAACTAATCCCAATGCCCCGCTCTCTCCCCATAGCCCTGTTTCAACCCCCAAACTAATCCCACTGCCCCGCTCTCTCCCCATGGCCCTGTATCAATCCCAAACTAATCCCACTGCTCTGCTCTCCCCCCATAGCCCTGAATCAATCCCAAACTAATCCCACTGCCCCACTCTCTCCCCATAGCCCTGTATCAATCCCCAAACTAATCCCACTGCCCTGCTCTCTCCCCATAGCCCTGTATCAATCCCCAAACTAATCCCACTGCCCCGCTCTCTCCCCATACCCTGTATCAATCCCCAAACTAATCCCACTGCCCTGCTGACTCCCCGTAGCCCTGTATCAATCCCCAATCTAATCCCACTGCCCCGCTCTCTCCCCAAAGCCCTGTATCAATCCCAAAGTAATCCCACTGCCTCGCTTTCCCCCCATAGCTCTGTCTTGATCCCAAACTAATCCCACTGCTCTGCTCTCCCCCCATAGCCCTGAATCAATCCCAAACTAATCCCACTGCCCCACTCTCTCCCCATAGCCCTGCATCAATCCCAAACTAACCCCACTGCCACGCTCTCCCCATAGTCCTGGGAGTGTTTGATGGGACAGTGTAGAGGGAGCATTGCTATATATATCTAACCCGTGCAGCACCTGCCTTGGGAATGTTTGATGGGACAGTGTAGAGGGAGCTTTTTGTCTGTATCTAACCCGTGCAGTACCTGCCTTGGGAGTGTTTGATGGGACAGTGTAGAGGGAGCTTCACTCTGTATCTAACCCGTGTTGTTCCTGCCCTGGGAGTTTTTGATGGGCTGGTTTAAAGAGAGCTTTACTCTATCGATGCTGTAGCAAACCTTGATAGATTGCAAGTCCGGGGATTCAGCGCATACACAGCGCAGACGGAAACACGGAACTTGCGGGGCCTCTACCAAGGCCTAAGTCATTGGTACGGAGACCATGATTTCAGGGCCATTATCTTTGTTTGATGTAATCCTTCTCTCCTGTGTATAAGACAGTGAGTCTCACAGCCTAAAATTCATTCAAATCTCAGTAGGAATACCCAGAACAGACTTTAATTGTCTTTTATTTGCTTCATTTTTCTAAGGTGTACCCAGATATCTGCAGACCAACATTCATCCGCATGTGAATCCCTCCTCTTCATTTAAATCAAATCACGGTAACACTTTTATTTAATCTACCGAGGTTCAGTATTGAAATATACCAGGAGATCCAGGCACGTTTTGATAAAGCAGATTAACCGTGAGTTCAGTGGGGAAATTTAGCAAACAACAGGCCGATTTTAATATGATAAGGCAGGATCTGTCCAAAGTGGACTAGGAACAGCTACTTGACAAACCTCTGTCTCAGTCCCAAACTAATCCCACTGCCCTGCTCTCTCCTGTTAGCCCTTTATCAATCGCCAACCTAATCCCACTGCCCCGCTCTCTCCCCATAGCCCTGTATCAGTCCCCAACCTAATCCCACTGCCGCGCTCTCTCCCCATAGCCCTGTATCAATCACAAACTATTTCCACTGCCCTGCACTCTCCCCATAGCCCTGTAACAATCCCCAACGTAAGCCCACTGCCCGCTTTCTCCCCATAGCCCTGTGTTATATCCAAACAAATCCCACTGCCCGCTTTCTCCCCATAGCCCTGTGTTATATCCAAACTAATCCCACTGCCCCGCTTTCTCCCCATAGCCCTGTATCAATCCCCAAATTAATCCCACTGCCCCGCTTTCTCCCCATAGCTCTGTATCAATCCGAAACAAATCCCACAGCCCCGCTCTCTCCCCATAGCCCTGTATCAATCCCCAACATAAGTCCACTGCCCTGCTTTCTCCCCATAGCCCTGTGTTATATCCAAACAAATCCCACTGCACCGCTCTCTCCCCATAGCCCTGTATCAATCCCAAACTATTCCCAATGCCTCACTCGCTCCCGATAACCCTGTATCAATCCCAAACTAATCAGACTGCCCTGCTCTCACCCCATAGCCCTGTATCAATCCCCAAACTAATCCCACTGCCCTGCTTTCTCCCCATAGCCCTGTATCAATCACAAACTATTTCCACTGCCCTGCTCTCTCCCCATAGCCCTGTATCAATCCCCAACGTAAGCCCACTGCCCGCTTTCTCCCCATAGCCCTTTGTTATAGCCAAACAAATGCCACTGCCCGCTTTCTCCCCATAGCCCTGTGTTATATCCAAACAAATCCCACTGCCCCGCTTTCTCCCCATAGCCCTGTATCAATCCCCAAATTAATCCCACTGCCCCGCTTTCTCCCCATAGCCCTGTATCAATCCCAAACAAATCCCACTGCCCCGCTCTCTCCCCATAGCCCTGTATCAATCCCCAACGTAAGTCCACTGCCCTGCTTTCACCCCATAGCCCTGTGTTATATCCAAACTAATCCCACTGCACCCTCTCTCCCCATAGCCCTGTATCAATCCCAAACTAATCCCACTGCCCAGCTCTCTCCTCTAGCCCTGTATCAATCACAAACTAATCCTACTGCCATGCTCACTCCCCATTGCCCCGGATCAATCCCATGCTTATCCCGCTCCTGATCACTATCCAGTGATCTCTGTGTTAGAGAGATGGGAAATCAGCCAGGATTCCTGCTCCTGATCACTGTCCAGTGACCCATGGGTTAGAGAGAGATGGGAAATCAGCCAGGGTTCCTGCTCCTGATTACTGTCCAGTGACTCCTGGGTTAGAGAGAGGGGAAATCAGCCAGGGTTCCTGCTCCTGATCACTGCCCAGTCACCCCTGGGTTGGAAAGAGGGGAAATCAGCCAGGGTTCCTGCTCCTGATCACTGCCCAGTGACCCCTGGTTTAGAGAGAGGGGGAAATCAGCCGGGGTTCCTGCTCCTGATCACTGCCCAGTGACTCCTGGGTTAGAGAGAGGAGGAAATCAGCCAGGGTTCCTGCTCCTGATCACTGACCAGTGACCACTGGGTTAGAGAGCGGGGAATTCAGCCAGGGTTCCTGCTCCTGATCATTGTCCAGTGACCCCTGGGTTAGAGAGAGGGGAAATCAGCCAGGGTTCCTGCTCCTGATCACTGTCCAGTGACCCCTGAGTTAGAGAGAGGGGAAATCAGCCAGGGTTCCTGCTCCTGATCATTGTCCAGTGACCCCTGGGTTAGAGAGAGGGGAAATCAGCCAGGGTTCTTGCTCCTGATCACTGTCCAGTGACCCCTGGGTTAGAGAGAGAGGTGAAATCAGCCAGGGTTCCTGCTCCTGATCACAGTCCAGTGACCCCTGGGTTAGAGAGAGAGGGGAAATCAGCCAGGGTACCTGCTCCTGATCACTGCCCAATGACCACTGGCTTAGAGAGAGGGGGAATCAGCCAGGGTTCCTGCTCCTGTTCGCTGTCCAGTGACCCCTGGGTTAGAGAGAGGGGAAATCAGCCAGGGTTCCTGCTCCTGATCACTGTCCAGTGACCCCTGGGTTAGAGAGAGGGAAATCAGCCAGGGTTCCTGCTCCTGATCACTGCCCAGTGACCCCTGGGTTAGAGAGAGAGGGAAATCAGCCAGGGTTCCTGCTCCTGATCACTGTCCAGTGACCCCTGGGTTAGAGAGAGAGGTGAAATCAGCCAGGGTTCCTGCTCCTGATCACTGCCGAGTGACCCCTGGGTTAGAGAGAGAGGGAAATCAGCCAGGGTTCGTGCTCCTGATCACTGTCCAGTGACCCCTGGGTTAGAGAGAGAGGTGAAATCAGCCAGGGTTCCTGCTCCTGATCACTGCCCAGTGACCCCTGGGTTAGAGAGAGGGGAAATCAGCCAGGGTTCCTGCTCCTGATCACTGCCCAGTGACCCCTGGGTTAGAGAGAGGGGAAAATCAGCCAGGGTTCCTGCTCCTGATCATTGTCCAGTGACCCCTGGGTTAGAGAGAGAGGGAAATCAGCCAGGGTTATTTAAATCATGTTGCGAGAAATGGAAATAGTTTGTGCCCCCGTTTGTACCTCAGACTCTTAGAGACGGAGGGAACGGCAACAGAAAAAGAGGAAACAACATCTCCAAAAACTGATCCCAGCTCATCGCCAAGGCTGGGGATAGATAACCTCGCCGCCTTCTTAGGAAGTTTAACCACTTTATTCACTTTCTGATTGGAGCTCCGTTTGGAATTAGACTATATTTTGTCGGATGTTTAACGACAGCATTGAAGGGGGAAGGAGAAACTTGGAGCAACTTCTTCTGTCAAAGCTGCAGTGAGACTTGAAAGATTTTAACGATTTTTAATGAACTTTTCACCAAAAATGAGTGTAAAAAACACTTTTTCCCCCTAAGTTTCGAACATGATTTTGGAAGAGACTGCAGCAAAAGCCAATTTCCCCCTCACCTAAACAAGTTTCAACCAGGTCTTGAAGTCCAAACGCTTTTAAAGTGCTCTGAAATGGTTAAAATGTTTTCAAATTGAAATATCTCAAGATTTGATTTTGAGTGATTAACTGAAGTGAGTAGCTTTACACAAACTTGCAAACATGGTGTTGAGGAGGGGGAAGGTAGGGGAGGATTTGTAGGAGTTACAGATTACTTTTTAATGACTTTTTAAAAATATACCATTAAGACATTTAGGAAGAGAACCAAGAAAGGGGAAAAACACAAACCATTTTATAATGTCTGTCGTTCGATAGTCCTAACAAGTCGCAGGAATAACGTAAATATAGATTTCCTCTTAAACATTTAGTGGAGTGTTAATTGAAGCAAGAGTTATGTAATGATGTATAAAAATTGCAGGAAGCTACTTTAGAAGAAACCACTCTTTGTTTATTGAGAGAGACACAGAAAATACATTGATTAAAGTGATAACGTACAATTCGATTTGGTTTGAATGTTTGAAATAGGAGATTAAAATTTGTGAGTATAATGAAGTTTGTTTCCTGCTTTTAATTGCGAAGTACCTAAAATAATTCAACACTCCTTGTGACAAGAGCAGGGATTAATATTGTGGAGAATGTTTGAGAGAAAAACATTAGAAGCGAAATTGGTCAATTATAAATCTTTACGTCAACATATCAGTAAACATTTGCAAGTCAGTCTGACTGGTTTTGCTGTCCAGGAAGAAAAACAAGTGTTTATTTCTGTTAAGTCATAGCTTTGCCTGCTTTTTGTTTATAATTCAGTGACACAAATTGTGTGTATATTTGTAAATTGTAAAATAACAGCAATAAATCACATTTCTGTGACATTCTTTCTGTCTTAAACGATTCAATTTGTGGCTCGGAATCTAGAAGCTTCTTTACCTGAAAGGTTTGAATGGTTAAAGTTGATCTCAGCTATCAAAAGCTGTTTGCGACATTCCTGCATTGTGGAACAGCATGATGTCTTTGCAGAGACAGGAATTCGCATTGTTGAATGGAGGTTTTTCTGATCTGTTGCATCCTGTGTAGATCAGAAACAGGTAAAGATGTTCATAGTAAACAGCCCAAGACAATGAAATGCTAAAACAATGTCTGGCCAAGGTCAGAGACTTCAAGCACAGGACATGTGGAATAAACAAAACCCCATAGCCCTGTATCAATCCCAAACTAATCACACTGCCCCGATCTCTCCCGATAGCCCTGTATCAATCCCAAACTATTCCCAATGCCTCGCTCTCTCCCCATAGCCCTGTATCAATCCCCAAACTAATCCCACTGCCCCGCTCTCTCCCCATAGCCCTGTATCAATCCGCAAACTAATCCCGCTGCCCCGCTCACTCCCCATAGCCCTGTATCAATCCCAAACTAATCCCAGTGCCCCGCTCACTCCCGATAGCCCTGTATGAATCCAAAACTAATCCCAAAGCCCCACTCTCTCCCCATAGTCCTGTATCAATCCCAAACTAATCCCAATGCCCCGCTCTCTCCCCATAGCCCTGTTTCAATCCCCAAACTAATCCCACTGCCCCGCTCTCTCCCCATAGCCCTGTATCAATCCCAAACTAATCCCACTGCCCCGCTCTCTCCCCATAGCCCTTTATCAATCCCAAACTAATCCCACTGCCTTGCTCTCTCCCCATAGCCCTGTATCAATCCCAAACTAATCCCACTGCCCCGCTCTATCCCCATAGCCCTGTATCAATCCCCAAACTAATCCCACTGCCCCGCTCTCTCCCCATAGCCCTGTTTCAATCCCCAAACTAATCCCACGGCCCTGCTCTCTCCCCATAGCCCTGTATCAATCCCCAAACTAATCCCACTGCCCTGCTCTCTCCCCATAGCCCTGTATCAATCCCCAAACTAATTCCACTGCCCCGCTCTCTCCCCATAGCCCTGTATCAATCCCCAAACTAATCCCACTGCCCTGCTCTCTCCCCATAGCCCTGTATCAATCCCCAAACTAATCCCACTGCCCTGCTCTCTCCCCATAGCCCTGTATCAATCCCAAACTAATCCCACTGCCCCGCTCTATCCCCATAGCCCTGTATCAATCCCCAAACTAATCCCACTGCCCCGCTCTCTCCCCATAGCCCTGTATCAATCCCAAACTAATCCCACTGCCCCGCTCTATCCCCATAGCCCTGTATCAATCCCAAACTAATCCCACTGCCCCGCTCTATCCCCATAGCCCTGTATCAATCCCCAATCTAATCCCACTGCCCCGCTCTCTCCCCATAGCCCTGTATCAATTCCAAACTAATCCCAGTGCCTCGCTTTCCCCCCATAGCTCTGTCTTGATCCCAAACTAACCCCACTGCCCTGCTCTCCCCCCATAGCCCTGAATCAATCCCAAACTAATCCCACTGCCCTGCTCTCCCCCCATAGCCCTGCATCAATTCCAAACTAATCCCTCTGCCCCAGTCTCCGCCCATAGCCCTGCATCATTCCCAAACTAACCCCACTGCCACGTTCTCTCCCCATAGCCCTGGGAGTGTTTGATGGGACAGTGTAGAGGGAGCATTACTATATATATCTAACCCGTGCAGCACCTGCCTTGGGAATGTTTGATGGGACAGTGCAGAGGGAGGTTTTTGTCTGTATCTAACCCGTGCGGTACCTGCCTTGGGAGTGTTTGATGGGACAGTGTAGAGGGAGCATTACTCTATATCTAACCCGTGCTGTACCTGCCTTGGGAGTGTTTGATGGGACAGTGTAGAGGGAGCATTACTCTATATCTAACCCATGCTGTACCTGCCTTGGGAGTGTTTGATGGGACAGTGTAGAGGGAGCTTTACTCTGTATCTGACCCGTGCAGTCCCTGCCATGGGAGTGTTTGATGGGACAGTGTAGAGGGAGCTTCACTCTGTATCTAACCCGTGTTGTTCCTGCCCTGGGAGTTTTTGATGGGCTGGTTTAAAGAGAGCTTTTCTCTATCGATTCTGCAGCAAACCTTGATAGATTGCAAGTCCGGGGATTCAGCGCATACACAGCGCAGACGGAAACACGGAACTTGCGGGGCCTCTACCAAGGCCTAAGTCGTTGGTACGGGGACCATGATTTCAGGGCCATTATCTTTGTTTGATGTAATCCTTCACTCCTGTGCATAAGACAGTGAATCTCACGGCCTAAAATTCATTCAAATCTCAGTAAAAATACCCAGAACAGACTTTAATTGTCTTTTATTTGCTTCATTTTTCTACGGTGTACCCAGATATCTGCAGACCAACATTCATCTGCATGTGAATCCCTCCTCTGCATTAAATCAATTCACGGTAACACTTTCATTTAATCTACCGAGGTTCAGTATTAAAATATACCAGGAGATCCAGGCACGTTTTGAAAAAGCAGATTAACAATGAGTTCAGTGGGGAAATTTAGCAAACAACAGGCCGATTTTAATATGATAAGGCAGGATCTGTCCAAAGTGGACTGGGAACAGCTACTTGACAACCCTCTGTCTCAGTCCCAAACTAATCCCACTGCCCTGCTCTCTCCTGTTAGCCCTTTATCAATCGCCAACCTAATCCCACTGCCTCGCTCTCTCCCCATAGCCCTGTATCAGTCCCCAACCTAATCCCACTGCCCCGCTCTCTCCCCATAGCCCTGTATCAGTCCCAAACTAATCCCACTGCCCTGCTCTCTCCCCATAGCCCTGTATCAATCCCAAACTAATCCCACTGCCCCGCTCTCTCCCCATAGCCCTGTATCAATCCCAAACTAATCCCACTGCCCCGCTCTCTCCCCATAGCCCTGTATCAATCCCCAAACTAATCCCACTGCCCTGCTCTCTCCCCATAGCCCTGTATTAATCCCCAAACTAATCCCACTGCCCCGCTCTCTCCCCATAGCTCTGTATCAATCCCAATCTAATCCCACTGCCCTGCACTCTCCCCATAGCCCTGTATCAATCCCAAACAAATCACACTGCCCCGCTCTCACCCCATAGCCCTGTATCAAATCCCAAACTAATCCCACTGCCCCGCTCTTTCCGGATAGCCCTGTATCAATCCCAAACTATTCCCACTGCCCCGCTCACTCCCCATAGCCCTGTATCAATCCCCAAACTAATCCCACTGCCCCGCTCTCTCCCCATAGCCCTGTATCAATCCCCAAACTAATCCCACTGCCCCGCTCTCTCCCCATAGTCCTGTACCAACCCCAAACTAATCCCACTGCCCCGCTCTCTCACCATAGCCCTGTATCAATCCCAAAGTAATCCCACTGCCTCGCTTTCCCCCCATAGCTCTGTCTTGATCCCAAACTAATCCCACTGCCCTGCTCTCCCCCCATAGCCCTGAATCAATCCCAAACTAATCCCACTGCCCCACTCTCTCCCCATAGCCCTGCCTCAATCCCAAACTTTTCCCAATAGCCCTGCATCAATTCCAAACTAATCCCTCTGCCCCACTCTCTGCCCATAGCCCTGCATCATTCCCAAACTAACCCCACTGCTACGTTCTCTCCCCATAGCCCTGGGAGTGTTTGATGGGACAGTGTAGAGGGAGCATTACTATATATATCTAACCCGTGCAGCACCTGCCTTGGGAATGTTTGATGGGACAGTGTAGAGGCAGCTTTTTGTCTGTATCTAACCTGTGCGGTACCTGCCTTGGGAGTGTTTCATGGGACAGTGTAGAGGGAACATTACTCTATATGTAACCCGTGCTGTACCTGCCTTGGGAGTGTTTGATGGGACAGCGTAGAGGGAGCTTTACTCTGTATCTAACCCGTGCAGTACCTGCGTTGGGAGTGTTTGATGGGACAGTGTAGAGGGAGCTTCACTCTGTATCTAACCCGTCTTGTTCCTGCCCTGGGAGTTTTTGATGGGCTGGTTTAAAGAGAGCTTTACTCTATCGATTCTGTAGCAAACCTTGATAGATTGCAATTCCGGGGATTCAGCGCATACACAGCGCAGATGGAAACACGGAACTTGCGGGGCCTCTACCAAGGCTTAAGTCGTTGGTACGGAGACCATGATTTCAGGGCCATTATCTTTGTTTGATGTAATCCTTCACTCCTGTGTATAAGACAGTGAGTCTCACGGCCTAAAATTCATTCAAATCTCAGTAAGAATACCCAGAACAGACTTTAATTGTCTTTTATTTGCTTCATTTTTCTAAGGTGTACCCAGATATCTGCAGACCAACATTCATCCGCATGTGAATCCCTCCTCTGCATTTAAATCAAATCACGGTAACACTTTTATTTAATCTACCGAGGTTCAGTATTGAAATATACCAGGAGATCCAGGCACGTTTTGATAAAGCAGATTAACAATGAGTTCAGTGGGGAAATTTAGCAAACAACAGGCCGATTTTAAGGCAGGATCTGTCCAAAGTGGACTAGGAACAGCTACTTGACAACCCTCTGTCTCAGCCCCAAACTAATCCCACTGCCCTGCTCTCTCCTGTTAGCCCTTTATCAATCGCCAACCTAATCCCACTGCCTCGCTCTCTCCCCATAGCCCTGTATCAGTCCCCAACCTAATCCCACTGCCCCGCTCTCTCCCCATAGCTCTGTATCAATCCCAAATTAATCCCACTGCCCCGCACTCTCCCCATAGCCCTGTATCAATCCCAAACAAATCACACTACCCCGCTCTCACCCCATAGCCCTGTATCAAATCCCAAACTAATCCCACTGCCCCGCTCTCTCCCCATAGCCCTGTATCAATCACAAACTAATCCCACTGCCCCGATCTCTACATAGCCCTGTATCAATCCCCAAACTAATCAAACTGCCCCGCTTTCTCCCCATAGCCCTGTATCAATCCGCAAACTAATCCCACTGCCCCGCTCTCTCCCCATAGCCCTGTATCAATCCGCAAACTAATCCCACTGCCCCGCTCACTCCCCATAGCCCTGTATCAATCACAAACTAATCCCACTGCCCCGCTCTCTCCCCATTGCCCTGTATCAATCCCCAAACTAATCCCACTGCCCTGCTCTCTCCCCATAGCCCTGTATCAATCCGCAAACTAATTCCACTGCCCTGCTCTCTCCCCATAGCCCTGTATCAATCCCCAAACTAATCCCACTGCCCCGCTCTCTCCCCATAGCCCTGTATCAATCCAAAACTAATCCCACTGCCCCGCTCTCTCCCCATAGCCCTGTATCAATCCCAAACTAATCTCACTGCCCCACTCTGTCCCCATAGTCCTGTATCAATCCCAAACTAATCCCAATGCCCCGCTCTCTCCCCATAGCCCTGTTTCAATCCCCAAACTAATCCCACTGCCCCGCTCTCTCCCCATAGCCCTGTATCAATCCCGAAACTAATCCCACTGCCCCACTCTGTCCCCATAGTCCTGTATCAATCCCAAACTAATCCCAATGCCCCGCTCTCTCCCCATAGCCCTGTTTCAATCCCCAAACTAATCCCGCTGCCCCGCTCTCTCCCCATAGCCCTGTATCAATCCGCAAACTAATCCCGCTGCCCCGCTCACTCCCCATAGCCCTGTATCAATCCCAAACTAATCCCAGTACCCCGCTCACTCCCGATAGCCCTGTATGAATCCAAAACTAATCCCAAAGCCCCACTCTCTCCCCATAGTCCTGTATCAATCCCAAACTAATCCCAATGCCCCGCTCTCTCCCCATAGCCCAGTTTCAATCCCCAAACTAATCCCACTGCCCCGCTCTCTCCCCATAGCCCTGTATCAATCCCAAACTAATCCCACTGCCCCGCTCTCTCCCCATAGCCCTTTATCAATCCCAAACTAATCCCACTGCCTTGCTCTCTCCCCATAGCCCTGTATCAATCCCAAACTAATCCCACTGCCCCGCTCTATCCCCATAGCCCTGTATCAATCCCCAAACTAATCCCACTGCCCTGCTCTCTCCCCATAGCCCTGTATCAATCCCCAAACTAATCCCACTGCCCCGCTCTCTCCCCATACCCTGTATCAATCCCCAAACTAATCCCACGGCCCTGCTGACTCCCCATAGCCCTGTATCAATCCCCAATCTAATCCCACTGCCCCGCTCTCTCCCCATAGCCCTGTATCAATCCCAAACTAATCCCAGTGCCTCGCTTTCCCCCCATAGCTCTGTCTTGATCCCAAACTAACCCCACTGCCCTGCTCTCCCCCCATAGCCCTGCATCAATTCCAAACTAATCCCTCTGCCCCAGTCTCCGCCCATAGCCCTGCATCATTCCCAAACTAACCCCACTGCCACGTTCTCTCCCCATAGCCCTGGGAGTGTTTGATGGGACAGTGTAGAGGGAGCATTACTATATATATCTAACCCGTGCAGCACCTGCCTTGGGAATGTTTGATGGGACAGTGTAGAGGGAGGTTTTTGTCTGTATCTAACCCGTGCGGTACCTGCCTTGGGAGTGTTTGATGGGACAGTGTAGAGGGAGCATTACTCTATATCTAACCCATGCTGTACCTGCCTTGGGAGTGTTTGATGGGACAGTGTAGAGGGAGCTTTACTCTGTATCTGACCCGTGCAGTCCCTGCCATGGGAGTGTTTGATGGGACAGTGTAGAGGGAGCTTCACTCTGTATCTAACCCGTCTTGTTCCTGCCCTGGGAGTTTTTGATGGGCTGGTTTAAAGAGAGCTTTTCTCTATCGATTCTGTAGCAAACCTTGATAGATTGCAAGTCCGGGGATTCAGCGCATACACAGCGCAGACGGAAACACGGAACTTGCGGGGCCTCTACCAAGGCCTAAGTCGTTGGTACGGGGACCATGATTTCAGGGCCATTATCTTTGTTTGATGTAATCCTTCACTCCTGTGCATAAGACAGTGAATCTCACGGCCTAAAATTCATTCAAATCTCAGTAAAAATACCCAGAACAGACTTTAATTGTCTTTTATTTGCTTCATTTTTCTACGGTGTACCCAGATATCTGCAGACCAACATTCATCCGCATGTGAATCCCTCCTCTGCATTAAATCAATTCACGGTAACACTTTCATTTAATCTACCGAGGTTCAGTATTAAAATATACCAGGAGATCCAGGCACGTTTTGATAAAGCAGATTAACAATGAGTTCAGTGGGGAAATTTAGCAAACAACAGGCCGATTTTAACGCAGGATCTGTCCAAAGTGGACTAGGAACAGCTACTTGACAACCCTCTGTCTCAGTCCCAAACTAATCCCACTGCCCTGCTCTCTCCCCATAGCCCTGTATCAGTCCCCAACCTAATCCCACTGCCCCGCTCTCTCCCCATAGCTCTGTATCAATCCCAAATTAATCCCACTGCCCCGCACTCTCCCCATAGCCCTGTATCAATCCCAAACAAATCACACTACCCCGCTCTCACCCCATAGCCCTGTATCAAATCCCAAACTAATCCCACTGCCCCGCTCTCTCCCCATAGCCCTGTATCAATCACAAACTAATCCCACTGCCCCGATCTCTACATAGCCCTGTATCAATCCCCAAACTAATCAAACTGCCCCGCTTTCTCCCCATAGCCCTGTATCAATCCCCAAACTAATCCCACTGCCCCGCTCTCTCCCCATAGCCCTGTATCAATCCGCAAACTAATCCCACTGCCCCGCTCACTCCCCATAGCCCTGTATCAATCACAAACTAATCCCAGTGCCCCGCTCACTCCCGATAGCCCTGTATCAAACCAAAACTAATCCCAAAGCCCCACTCTGTCCCCATAGTCCTGTATCAATCCCAAACTAATCCCAATGCCCCGCTCTCTCCCCATAGCCCTGTTTCAATCCCCAAACTAATCCCACTGCCCCGCTCTCTCCCCATTGCCCTGTATCAATCCCCAAACTAATCCCACTGCCCCGCTCTCTCCCCATAGCCCTGTATCAATCCGCAAAATAATCCCACTGCCCCGCTCACTCCCCATAGCCCTGTATCAATCACAAACTAATCCCAGTGCCCCGCTCACTCCCGATAGCCCTGTATCAATCCAAAACTAATCCCAATGCCCCGCTCTCTCCCCATAGCCCTGTTTCAATCCCCAAGCTAATTCCACTGCCCTGCTCTCTCCCCATAGCCCTGTATCAATCCCAAACTAATCCCACTGCCCCGCTCTCTCCCCATAGCCCTGTATCAATCCCAAACTAATCCCACTGCCCCGCTCTCTCCCCATAGCCCTGTATCAATCCCCAAACTAATCCCACTGCCCTGCTCTCTCCCCATAGCCCTGTATTAATCCCCAAACTAATCCCACTGCCCTGCACTCTCCCCATAGCCCTGTATCAATCCCAAACAAATCACACTGCCCCGCTCTCACCCCATAGCCCTGTACCAAATCCCAAACTAATCCCACTGCCCCGCTCTCTCCGGATAGCCCTGTATCAATCCCAAACTATTCCCACTGCCCCGCTCACTCCCCATAGCCCTGTATCAATCCCCAAACTAATCCCACTGTCCCGCTCTCTCCCCATAGTCCTGTATCAATCCCAAACTAATCAAACTGCCCCGCTGTCTCCCCATTGCCCTGTATCAATCCCCAAACTAATCCCACTGCCCCGCTCTCTCCCCATAGCCCTGTATCAATCCGCAAAATAATCCCACTGCCCCGCTCACTCCCCATAGCCCTGTATCAATCCCAAACTAATCCCAGTGCCCCGCTCACTCCCGATAGCCCTGTATCAATCCAAAACTAATCCCAAAGCCCCACTCTGTCCCCATAGTCCTGTATCAATCCCAAACTAATCCCAATGCCCCGCTCTCTCCCCATAGCCCTGTTTCAATCCCCAAACTAATCCCACTGCCCCGCTCTCTCCCCATAGTCCTGTATCAATCCCGAAACTAATCCCACTGCCCCACTCTGTCCCCATAGTCCTGTATCAATCCCAAACTAATCCCAATGCCCCGCTCTCTCCCCATAGCCCTGTTTCAATCCCCAAACTAATCCCGCTGCCCCGCTCTCTCCCCATAGCCCTGTATCAATCACCAAACTAATCCCACTGCCCCGCTTTCTCCCCATAGCCCTGTATCAATCCCGAAACTAATCCCACTGCCCCGCTTTCTCCCCATAGCCCTGTATCAATCCCAAACAAATCCCACTGCCCCGCTCTCTCCCCATAGCCCTGTATCAATCACCAAACTAATCCCACTGCCCCGCTTTCTCCCCATAGCCCTGTATCATCCCGAAACTAATCCCACTGCCCCGCTTTCTCCCCATAGCCCTGTATCAATCACCAAACTAATCCCACTGCCCCGCTTTCTCCCCATAGCCCTGTATCAATCACAAACTATTTCCACTGCCCCGCTTTCTCCCCAAAGCCCTGTATCAATCCCAAACAAATCCCACTGCCCCGCTCTCTCCCCATAGCCCTGTATCAATCCCCAAACTAATCCCACTGCCCCGCTCTCTCCCCATAGCCCTGTATCAATCCCCAAACTAATCCCACTGCCCCGCTCTCTCCCCATAGTCCTGTACCAACCCCAAACTAATCCCACTGCCCCGCTCTCTCACCATAGCCCTGTATCAATCCCAAACTAATCCCACTGCCTCGCTTTCCCCCCATAGCTCTGTCTTGATCCCAAACTAATCCCACTGCCCTGCTCTCCCCCCATAGCCCTGAATCAATCCCAAACTAATCCCACTGCCCCACTCTCTCCCCATAGCCCTGCCTCAATCCCAAACTTTTCCCAATAGCCCTGCATCAATTCCAAACTAATCCCTCTGCCCCACTCTCTGCCCATAGCCCTGCATCATTCCCAAACTAACCCCACTGCTACGTTCTCTCCCCATAGCCCTGGGAGTGTTTGATGGGACAGTGTAGAGGGAGCATTACTATATATATCTAACCCGTGCAGCACCTGCCTTGGGAATGTTTGATGGGACAGTGTAGAGGCAGCTTTTTGTCTGTATCTAACCTGTGCGGTACCTGCCTTGGGAGTGTTTCATGGGACAGTGTAGAGGGAGCATTACTCTGTATCTAACCCGTGCAGTACCTGCGTTGGGAGTGTTTGATGGGACAGTGTAGAGGGAGCTTCACTCTGTATCTAACCCGTCTTGTTCCTGCCCTGGGAGTTTTTGATGGGCTGGTTTAAAGAGAGCTTTACTCTATCGATTCTGTAGCAAACCTTGATAGATTGCAAGTCCGGGGATTCAGCACATACACAGCGCAGACGGAAACACGGAACTTGCGGGGCCTCTACCAAGGCCTAAGTCGTTGGTACGGAGACCATGATTTCAGGGCCATTATCTTTGTTTGATGTAATCCTTCACTCCTGTGTATAAGACAGTGAGTCTCACGGCCTAAAATTCATTCAAATCTCAGTAGGAATACCCAGAACAGACTTTAATTGTCTTTTATTTGCTTCATTTTTCTAAGGTGTACCCAGATATCTGCAGACCAACATTCATCCGCATGTGAATCCCTCCTCTGCATTTAAATCAAATCACGGTAACACTTTTATTTAATCTACCGAGGTTCAGTATTGAAATATACCAGGAGATCCAGGCACGTTTTGATAAAGCAGATTAACAATGAGTTCAGTGGGGAAATTTAGCAAACAACAGGCCGATTTTAAGGCAGGATCTGTCCAAAGTGGACTAGGAACAGCTACTTGACAACCCTCTGTCTCAGCCCCAAACTAATCCCACTGCCCTGCTCTCTCCTGTTAGCCCTTTATCAATCGCCTACCTAATCCCACTGCCTCGCTCTCTCCCCATAGCCCTGTATCAGTCCCCAACCTAATCCCACTGCCCCGCTCTCTCCCCATAGCTCTGTATCAATCCCAAATTAATCCCACTGCCCCGCACTCTCCCCATAGCCCTGTATCAATTACAAACAAATCACACTGCCCCGCTCTCACCCCATAGCCCTGTATCAATTCCCAAACTAATCCCACTGCCCCGCTCTCTCCCCATAGCCCTGTATCAATCTCAAACTAATCCCACTGCCCCGATCTCTCCCGATAGCCCTGTATCAATCCCAAACTAATCCCACTGCCCCGCTCTCTACATAGCCCTGTATCAATCACCAAACTAATCCCACTGCCCCGCTTTCTCCCCATAGCCCTGTATCAATCACAAACTATTTCCACTGCCCCGCTTTCTCCCCAAAGCCCTGTATCAATCCCAAACAAATCCCACTGCCCCGCTCTCTCCCCATAGCCCTGTATCAATCCCCAAACTAATCCCACTGCCCCGCTCTCTCCCCATAGCCCTGTATCAATCCCCAAACTAATCCCACTGCCCCGCTCTCTCCCCATAGTCCTGTACCAACCCCAAACTAATCCCACTGCCCCGCTCTCTCACCATAGCCCTGTATCAATCCCAAACTAATCCCACTGCCTCGCTTTCCCCCCATAGCTCTGTCTTGATCCCAAACTAATCCCACTGCCCTGCTCTCCCCCCATAGCCCTGAATCAATCCCAAACTAATCCCACTGCCCCACTCTCTCCCCATAGCCCTGCCTCAATCCCAAACTTTTCGCAATAGCCCTGCATCAATTCCAAACTAATCCCTCTGCCCCACTCTCTGCCCATAGCCCTGCATCATTCCCAAACTAACCCCACTGCTACGTTCTCTCCCCATAGCCCTGGGAGTGTTTGATGGGACAGTGTAGAGGGAGCATTACTATATATATCTAACCCGTGCAGCACCTGCCTTGGGAATGTTTGATGGGACAGTGTAGAGGCAGCTTTTTGTCTGTATCTAACCTGTGCGGTACCTGCCTTGGGAGTGTTTCATGGGACAGTGTAGAGGGAGCATTACTCTATATGTAACCCGTGCTGTACCTGCCTTGGGAGTGTTTGATGGGACAGCGTAGAGGGAGCTTTACTCTGTATCTAACCCGTGCAGTACCTGCGTTGGGAGTGTTTGATGGGACAGTGTAGAGGGAGCTTCACTCTGTATCTAACCCGTCTTGTTCCTGCCCTGGGAGTTTTTGATGGGCTGGTTTAAAGAGAGCTTTACTCTATCGATTCTGTAGCAAACCTTGATAGATTGCAATTCCGGGGATTCAGCGCATACACAGCGCAGACGGAAACACGGAACTTGCGGGGCCTCTACCAAGGCTTAAGTCGTTGGTACGGAGACCATGATTTCAGGGCCATTATCTTTGTTTGATGTAATCCTTCACTCCTGTGTATAAGACAGTGAGTCTCACGGCCTAAAATTCATTCAAATCTCAGTAAGAATACCCAGAACAGACTTTAATTGTCTTTTATTTGCTTCATTTTTCTAAGGTGTACCCAGATATCTGCAGACCAACATTCATCCGCATGTGAATCCCTCCTCTGCATTTAAATCAAATCACGGTAACACTTTTATTTAATCTACCGAGGTTCAGTATTGAAATATACCAGGAGATCCAGGCACGTTTTGATAAAGCAGATTAACAATGAGTTCAGTGGGGAAATTTAGCAAACAACAGGCCGATTTTAACGCAGGATCTGTCCAAAGTGGACTAGGAACAGCTACTTGACAACCCTCTGTCTCAGTCCCAAACTAATCCCACTGCCCTGCTCTCTCCCCATAGCCCTGTATCAGTCCCCAACCTAATCCCACTGCCCCGCTCTCTCCCCATAGCCCTGTATCAGTCCCCAACCTAATCCCACTGCCCCGCTCTCTCCCCATAGCCCTGTATCAGTCCCCAACCTAATCCCACTGCCCCGCTCTCTCCCCATAGCTCTGTATCAATCCCAAATGAATCCCACTGCCCCGCACTCTCCCCATAGCCCTGTATCAATCCCAAACAAATCACACTACCCCGCTCTCACCCCATAGCCCTGTATCAAATCCCAAACTAATCCCACTGCCCCGCTCTCTCCCCATAGCCCTGTATCAATCACAAACTAATCCCACTGCCCCGATCTCTACATAGCCCTGTATCAATCCCCAAACTAATCAAACTGCCCCGCTTTCTCCCCATAGCCCTGTATCAATCCCCAAACTAATCCCACTGCCCCGCTCTCTCCCCATAGCCCTGTATCAATCCGCAAACTAATCCCACTGCCCCGCTCACTCCCCATAGCCCTGTATCAATCACAAACTAATCCCAGTGCCCCGCTCACTCCCGATAGCCCTGTATCAAACCAAAACTAATCCCAAAGCCCCACTCTGTCCCCATAGTCCTGTATCAATCCCAAACTAATCCCAATGCCCCGCTCTCTCCCCATAGCCCTGTTTCAATCCCCAAACTAATCCCACTGCCCCGCTCTCTCCCCATTGCCCTGTATCAATCCCCAAACTAATCCCACTGCCCCGCTCTCTCCCCATAGCCCTGTATCAATCCGCAAAATAATCCCACTGCCCCGCTCACTCCCCATAGCCCTGTATCAATCACAAACTAATCCCAGTGCCCCGCTCACTCCCGATAGCCCTGTATCAATCCAAAACTAATCCCAATGCCCCGCTCTCTCCCCATAGCCCTGTTTCAATCCCCAAGCTAATTCCACTGCCCTGCTCTCTCCCCATAGCCCTGTATCAATCCCAAACTAATCCCACTGCCCCGCTCTCTCCCCATAGCCCTGTATCAATCCCAAACTAATCCCACTGCCCCGCTCTCTCCCCATAGCCCTGTATCAATCCCCAAACTAATCCCACTGCCCTGCTCTCTCCCCATAGCCCTGTATTAATCCCCAAACTAATCCCACTGCCCTGCACTCTCCCCATAGCCCTGTATCAATCCCAAACAAATCACACTGCCCCGCTCTCACCCCATAGCCCTGTACCAAATCCCAAACTAATCCCACTGCCCCGCTCTCTCCGGATAGCCCTGTATCAATCCCAAACTATTCCCACTGCCCCGCTCACTCCCCATAGCCCTGTATCAATCCCCAAACTAATCCCACTGTCCCGCTCTCTCCCCATAGTCCTGTATCAATCCCAAACTAATCAAACTGCCCCGCTGTCTCCCCATTGCCCTGTATCAATCCCCAAACTAATCCCACTGCCCCGCTCTCTCCCCATAGCCCTGTATCAATCCGCAAAATAATCCCACTGCCCCGCTCACTCCCCATAGCCCTGTATCAATCCCAAACTAATCCCAGTGCCCCGCTCACTCCCGATAGCCCTGTATCAATCCAAAACTAATCCCAAAGCCCCACTCTGTCCCCATAGTCCTGTATCAATCCCAAACTAATCCCAATGCCCCGCTCTCTCCCCATAGCCCTGTTTCAATCCCCAAACTAATCCCACTGCCCCGCTCTCTCCCCATAGTCCTGTATCAATCCCGAAACTAATCCCACTGCCCCACTCTGTCCCCATAGTCCTGTATCAATCCCAAACTAATCCCAATGCCCCGCTCTCTCCCCATAGCCCTGTTTCAATCCCCAAACTAATCCCGCTGCCCCGCTCTCTCCCCATAGCCCTGTATCAATCACCAAACTAATCCCACTGCCCCGCTTTCTCCCCATAGCCCTGTATCAATCCCGAAACTAATCCCACTGCCCCGCTTTCTCCCCATAGCCCTGTATCAATCCCAAACAAATCCCACTGCCCCGCTCTCTCCCCATAGCCCTGTATCAATCACCAAACTAATCCCACTGCCCCGCTTTCTCCCCATAGCCCTGTATCATCCCGAAACTAATCCCACTGCCCCGCTTTCTCCCCATAGCCCTGTATCAATCACCAAACTAATCCCACTGCCCCGCTTTCTCCCCATAGCCCTGTATCAATCACAAACTATTTCCACTGCCCCGCTTTCTCCCCAAAGCCCTGTATCAATCCCAAACAAATCCCACTGCCCCGCTCTCTCCCCATAGCCCTGTATCAATCCCCAAACTAATCCCACTGCCCCGCTCTCTCCCCATAGCCCTGTATCAATCCCCAAACTAATCCCACTGCCCCGCTCTCTCCCCATAGTCCTGTACCAACCCCAAACTAATCCCACTGCCCCGCTCTCTCACCATAGCCCTGTATCAATCCCAAACTAATCCCACTGCCTCGCTTTCCCCCCATAGCTCTGTCTTGATCCCAAACTAATCCCACTGCCCTGCTCTCCCCCCATAGCCCTGAATCAATCCCAAACTAATCCCACTGCCCCACTCTCTCCCCATAGCCCTGCCTCAATCCCAAACTTTTCCCAATAGCCCTGCATCAATTCCAAACTAATCCCTCTGCCCCACTCTCTGCCCATAGCCCTGCATCATTCCCAAACTAACCCCACTGCTACGTTCTCTCCCCATAGCCCTGGGAGTGTTTGATGGGACAGTGTAGAGGGAGCATTACTATATATATCTAACCCGTGCAGCACCTGCCTTGGGAATGTTTGATGGGACAGTGTAGAGGCAGCTTTTTGTCTGTATCTAACCTGTGCGGTACCTGCCTTGGGAGTGTTTCATGGGACAGTGTAGAGGGAGCATTACTCTGTATCTAACCCGTGCAGTACCTGCGTTGGGAATGTTTGATGGGACAGTGTAGAGGGAGCTTCACTCTGTATCTAACCCGTCTTGTTCCTGCCCTGGGAGTTTTTGATGGGCTGGTTTAAAGAGAGCTTTACTCTATCGATTCTGTAGCAAACCTTGATAGATTGCAAGTCCGGGGATTCAGCACATACACAGCGCAGACGGAAACACGGAACTTGCGGGGCCTCTACCAAGGCCTAAGTCGTTGGTACGGAGACCATGATTTCAGGGCCATTATCTTTGTTTGATGTAATCCTTCACTCCTGTGTATAAGACAGTGAGTCTCACGGCCTAAAATTCATTCAAATCTCAGTAGGAATACCCAGAACAGACTTTAATTGTCTTTTATTTGCTTCATTTTTCTAAGGTGTACCCAGATATCTGCAGACCAACATTCATCCGCATGTGAATCCCTCCTCTGCATTTAAATCAAATCACGGTAACACTTTTATTTAATCTACCGAGGTTCAGTATTGAAATATACCAGGAGATCCAGGCACGTTTTGATAAAGCAGATTAACAATGAGTTCAGTGGGGAAATTTAGCAAACAACAGGCCGATTTTAAGGCAGGATCTGTCCAAAGTGGACTAGGAACAGCTACTTGACAACCCTCTGTCTCAGCCCCAAACTAATCCCACTGCCCTGCTCTCTCCTGTTAGCCCTTTATCAATCGCCTACCTAATCCCACTGCCTCGCTCTCTCCCCATAGCCCTGTATCAGTCCCCAACCTAATCCCACTGCCCCGCTCTCTCCCCATAGCTCTGTATCAATCCCAAATTAATCCCACTGCCCCGCACTCTCCCCATAGCCCTGTATCAATTACAAACAAATCACACTGCCCCGCTCTCACCCCATAGCCCTGTATCAAATCCCAAACTAATCCCACTGCCCCGCTCTCTCCCCATAGCCCTGTATCAATCTCAAACTAATCCCACTGCCCCGATCTCTCCCGATAGCCCTGTATCAATCCCAAACTAATCCCACTGCCCCGCTCTCTACATAGCCCTGTATCAATCCCCAAACTAATCAAACGTCCCCGCTCTCTCCCCATAGCCCTGTATCAATCCGCAAACTAATCCCACTGCCCCGCTCTCTCCCCATAGCCCTGTATCAATCCGCAAACTAATCCCACTGCCCCGCTCACTCCCCATAGCCCTGTATCAATCACAAACTAATCCCAGTGCCCCGCTCACTCCCGATAGCCCTGTATCAATCCAAAACTAATCCCAATGCCCCGCTCTCTCCCCATAGCCCTGTTTCAATCCCCAAACTAATTCCACTGCCCTGCTCTCTCCCCATAGCCCTGTATCAATCCCAAACTAATCCCACTGCCCCGCTCTCTCCCCATAGCCGTGTATCAATCCCAAACTAATCCCACTGCCCCGCTCTCTCCCCATAGCCCTGTATTAATCCCCAAACTAACCCCACTGCCCTGCACTCTCCCCATAGCCCTGTATCAATCCCAAACAAATCACACTGCCCCGCTCTCACCCCATAGCCCTGTACCAAATCCCAAACTAATCCCACTGCCCCGCTCTCTCCGGATAGCCCTGTATCAATCCCAAACTATTCCCACTGCCCCGCTCTCTCCCCATAGCCCTGTATCAATCCCCAAGCTAATCCCACTGTCCCGCTCTCTCCCCATAGTCCTGTATCAATCCCAAACTAATCAAACTGCCCCGCTGTCTCCCCATTGCCCTGTATCAATCCCCAAACTAATCCCACTGCCCCGCTCTCTCCCCATAGCCCTGTATCAATCCGCAAAATAATCCCACTGCCCCGCTCACTCCCCATAGCCCTGTATCAATCCCAAACTAATCCCAGTGCCCCGCTCACTCCCGATAGTCCTGTATCAATCCCAAACTAATCAAACTGCCCCGCTCTCTCCCCATTGCCCTGTATCAATCCCCAAACTAATCCCACTGCCCCGCTCTCTCCCCATAGCCCTGTATCAATCCGCAAAATAATCCCACTGCCCCGCTCACTCCCCATAGCCCTGTATCAATCCCAAACTAATCCCAGTGCCCCGCTCACTCCCGATAGCCCTGTATCAATCCAAAACTAATCCCAAAGCCCCACTCTGTCCCCATAGTCCTGTATCAATCCCAAACTAATCCCAATGCCCCCCTCTCTCCCCATAGCCCTGTTTCAATCCCCAAACTAATCCCACTGCCCCGCTCTCTCCCCATAGCCCTGTATCAATCCCGAAACTAATCCCACTGCCCCACTCTGTCCCCATAGTCCTGTATCAATCCCAAACTAATCCCAATGCCCCGCTCTCTCCCCATAGCCCTGTTTCAATCCCCAAACTAATCCCGCTGCCCCGCTCTCTCCCCATAGCCCTGTATCAATCACCAAACTAATCCCACTGCCCCGCTTTCTCCCCATCGCCCTGTATCAATCCCGAAACTAATCCCACTGCCCCGCTTTCTCCCCATAGCCCTGTATCAATCCCAAACAAATCCCACTGCCCCGCTCTCTCCCCATAGCCCTGTATCAATCACCAAACTAATCCCACTGCCCCGCTCTCTCCCCATAGCCCTGTATCAATCACCAAACTAATCCCACTGCCCCGCTTTCTCCCCATAGCCCTGTATCAATCCCGAAACTAATCCCACTGCCCCGCTTTCTCCCCATAGCCCTGTATCAATCACCAAACTAATCCCACTGCCCCGCTTTCTCCCCATAGCCCTGTATCAATCCCGAAACTAATCCCACTGCCCCGCTTTCTCCGCAAAGCCCTGTATCAATCCCAAACAAATCCCACTGCCCCGCTCTCTCCCCATAGCCCTGTATCAATCCCCAAACTAATCCCACTGCCCCGCTCTCTCCCCATAGCCCTGTATCAATCCGCAAAATAATCCCACTGCCCCGCTCACTCCCCATAGCCCTGTATCAATACCAAACTAATCCCAGTGCCCCGCTCACTCCCGATAGCCCTGTATCAATCCAAAACTAATCCCAAAGCCCCACTCTGTCCCCATAGTCCTGTATCAATCCCAAACTAATCCCAATGCCCCGCTCTCTCCCCATAGCCCTGTATCAATCCCGAAACTAATCCCACTGCCCCACTCTGTCCCCATAGTCCTGTATCAATCCCAAACTAATCCCAATGCCCCGCTCTCTCCCCATAGCCCTGTTTCAATCCCCAAACTAATCCCGCTGCCCCGCTCTCTCCCCATAGCCCTGTATCAATCACCAAACTAATCCCACTGCCCCGCTTTCTCCCCATAGCCCTGTATCAATCCCGAAACTAATCCCACTGCCCCGCTTTCTCCCCATAGCCCTGTATCAATCCCAAACAAATCCCACTGCCCCGCTCTCTCCCCATAGCCCTGTATCAATCACCAAACTAATCCCACTGCCCCGATTTCTCCCCATAGCCCTGTATCAATCCCGAAACTAATCCCACTGCCCCGCTTTCTCCCCATAGCCCTGTATCAATCACCAAACTAATCCCACTGCCCCGCTTTCTCCCCATAGCCCTGTATCAATCACAAACGATTTCCACTGCCCGGCTTTCTCCCCAAAGCCCTGTATCAATCCCAAACAAATCCCACTGCCCCGCTCTCTCCCCATAGCCCTGTATCAATCCCCAAACTCATCCCACTGCCCCGCTCTCTCCCCATAGCCCTGTATCAATCCCCAAACTAATCCCACTGCCCCGCTCTCTCCCCATAGCCCTGTATCAATCACCAAACTAATCCCACTGCCCCGCTCTCTCCCCATACTCCTGTACCAACCCCAAACTAATCCCACTGCCCCGCTCTCTCACCATAGCCCTGTATCAATCCCAAACTAATCCCACTGCCTCGCTTTCCCCCCATAGCTCTGTCTTGATCCCAAACTAATCCCACTGCCCTGCTCTCCCCCCATAGCCCTGAATCAATCCCAAACTAATCCCACTGCCCCACTCTCTCCCCATAGCCCTGCCTCAATCCCAAACTTTTCCCAATAGCCCTGCATCAATTCCAAACTAATCCCTCTGCCCCACTCTCTGCCCATAGCCCTGCATCATTCCCAAACTAACCCCACTGCTACGTTCTCTCCCCATAGCCCTGGGAGTGTTTGATGGGACAGTGTAGAGGGAGCATTACTATATATATCTAACCCGTGCAGCACCTGCCTTGGGAATGTTTGATGGGACAGTGTAGAGGCAGCTTTTTGTCTGTATCTAACCTGTGCGGTACCTGCCTTGGGAGTGTTTCATGGGACAGTGTAGAGGGAGCATTACTCTATATGTAACCCGTGCTGTACCTGCCTTGGGAGTGTTTGATGGGACAGCGTAGAGGGAGCTTTACTCTGTATCTAACCCGTGCAGTACCTGCGTTGGGAGTGTTTGATGGGACAGTGTAGAGGGAGCTTCACTCTGTATCTAACCCGTCTTGTTCCTGCCCTGGGAGTTTTTGATGGGCTGGTTTAAAGAGAGCTTTACTCTATCGATTCTGTAGCAAACCTTGATAGATTGCAAGTCCGGGGATTCAGCACATACACAGCGCAGACGGAAACACGGAACTTGCGGGGCCTCTACCAAGGCCTAAGTCGTTGGTACGGAGACCATGATTTCAGGGCCATTATCTTTGTTTGATGTAATCCTTCACTCCTGTGTATAAGACAGTGAGTCTCACGGCCTAAAATTCATTCAAATCTCAGTAGGAATACCCAAAACAGACTTTAATTGTCTTTTATTTGCTTCATTTTTCTAAGGTGCACCCAGATATCTGCAGACCAACATTCATCCGCATGTGAATCCCTCCTCTGCATTTAAATCAAATCACGGTAACACTTTTATTTAATCTACCGAGGTTCAGTATTGAAATAAAGCAGGAGATCCAGGCACGTTTTGATAAAGCAGATTAACAATGAGTTCAGTGGGGAAATTTAGCAAACAACAGGCCGATTTTAAGGCAGGATCTGTCCAAAGTGGACTAGGAACAGCTACTTGACAACCCTCTGTCTCAGCCCCAAACTAATCCCACTGCCCTGCTCTCTCCTGTTAGCCCTTTATCAGTCCCCAACCTAATCCCACTGCCTCGCTCTCTCCCCATAGCCCTGTATCAGTCCCCAACCTAATCCCACTGCCCCGCTCTCTCCCCATAGCTCTGTATCAATCCCAAATTAATCCCACTGCCCCGCACTCTCCCCATAGCCCTGTATCAATTACAAACAAATCACACTGCCCCGCTCTCACCCCATAGCCCTGTATCAATTCCCAAACTAATCCCACTGCCCCGCTCTCTCCCCATAGCCCTGTATCAATCCCAAACTAATCCCACTGCCCCGCTCTCTCCCCATAGCCCTGTATCAATCCCAAATTAATCCCACGACCCCGCTCTCTCCCCATAGCCCTGTATCAATCTCAAACTAATCCCACTGCCCCGATCTCTCCCGATAGCCCTGTATCAATCCCAAACTAATCCCACTGCCCCGCTCTCTACATAGCCCTGTATCAATCCCCAAACTAATCAAACGTCCCCGCTCTCTCCCCATAGCCCTGTATCAATCCGCAAACTAATCCCACTGCCCCGCTCACTCCCCATAGCCCTGTATCAATCCCAAACTAATGCCAGTGCCCCGCTCACTCCCGATAGCCCTGTATCAATCCAAAACTAATCCCAAAGCCCCACTCTCTCCCCAAAGTCCTGTATCGATCCCAAACTAATCCCAGTGCCCCGCTCACTCCTGATAGCCCTGTATCAATCCAAAACTAATCCCAAAGCCCCACTCTCTCCCCATTGTCCTGTATCAATCCCAAACTAATCCCAATGCCCCGCTCTCTCCCCATAGCCCTGTTTCAACCCCCAAACTAATCCCACTGCCCCGCTCTCTCCCCATGGCCCTGTATCAATCCCAAACTAATCCCACTGCTCTGCTCTCCCCCCATAGCCCTGAATCAATCCCAAACTAATCCCACTGCCCCACTCTCTCCCCATAGCCCTGTATCAATCCCCAAACTAATCCCACTGCCCTGCTCTCTCCCCATAGCCCTGTATCAATCCCCAAACTAATCCCACTGCCCCGCTCTCTCCCCATACCCTGTATCAATCCCCAAACTAATCCCACTGCCCTGCTGACTCCCCGTAGCCCTGTATCAATCCCCAATCTAATCCCACTGCCCCGCTCTCTCCCCAAAGCCCTGTATCAATCCCAAAGTAATCCCACTGCCTCGCTTTCCCCCCATAGCTCTGTCTTGATCCCAAACTAATCCCACTGCTCTGCTCTCCCCCCATAGCCCTGAATCAATCCCAAACTAATCCCACTGCCCCACTCTCTCCCCATAGCCCTGCATCAATCCCAAACTAACCCCACTGCCACGCTCTCCCCATAGTCCTGGGAGTGTTTGATGGGACAGTGTAGAGGGAGCATTGCTATATATATCTAACCCGTGCAGCACCTGCCTTGGGAATGTTTGATGGGACAGTGTAGAGGGAGCTTTTTGTCTGTATCTAACCCGTGCAGTACCTGCCTTGGGAGTGTTTGATGGGACAGTGTAGAGGGAGCTTCACTCTGTATCTAACCCGTGTTGTTCCTGCCCTGGGAGTTTTTGATGGGCTGGTTTAAAGAGAGCTTTACTCTATCGATGCTGTAGCAAACCTTGATAGATTGCAAGTCCGGGGATTCAGCGCATACACAGCGCAGACGGAAACACGGAACTTGCGGGGCCTCTACCAAGGCCTAAGTCATTGGTACGGAGACCATGATTTCAGGGCCATTATCTTTGTTTGATGTAATCCTTCTCTCCTGTGTATAAGACAGTGAGTCTCACAGCCTAAAATTCATTCAAATCTCAGTAGGAATACCCAGAACAGACTTTAATTGTCTTTTATTTGCTTCATTTTTCTAAGGTGTACCCAGATATCTGCAGACCAACATTCATCCGCATGTGAATCCCTCCTCTTCATTTAAATCAAATCACGGTAACACTTTTATTTAATCTACCGAGGTTCAGTATTGAAATATACCAGGAGATCCAGGCACGTTTTGATAAAGCAGATTAACCGTGAGTTCAGTGGGGAAATTTAGCAAACAACAGGCCGATTTTAATATGATAAGGCAGGATCTGTCCAAAGTGGACTAGGAACAGCTACTTGACAAACCTCTGTCTCAGTCCCAAACTAATCCCACTGCCCTGCTCTCTCCTGTTAGCCCTTTATCAATCGCCAACCTAATCCCACTGCCCCGCTCTCTCCCCATAGCCCTGTATCAGTCCCCAACCTAATCCCACTGCCGCGCTCTCTCCCCATAGCCCTGTATCAATCACAAACTATTTCCACTGCCCTGCACTCTCCCCATAGCCCTGTAACAATCCCCAACGTAAGCCCACTGCCCGCTTTCTCCCCATAGCCCTGTGTTATATCCAAACAAATCCCACTGCCCGCTTTCTCCCCATAGCCCTGTGTTATATCCAAACTAATCCCACTGCCCCGCTTTCTCCCCATAGCCCTGTATCAATCCCCAAATTAATCCCACTGCCCCGCTTTCTCCCCATAGCTCTGTATCAATCCGAAACAAATCCCACAGCCCCGCTCTCTCCCCATAGCCCTGTATCAATCCCCAACATAAGTCCACTGCCCTGCTTTCTCCCCATAGCCCTGTGTTATATCCAAACAAATCCCACTGCACCGCTCTCTCCCCATAGCCCTGTATCAATCCCAAACTATTCCCAATGCCTCACTCGCTCCCGATAACCCTGTATCAATCCCAAACTAATCAGACTGCCCTGCTCTCACCCCATAGCCCTGTATCAATCCCCAAACTAATCCCACTGCCCTGCTTTCTCCCCATAGCCCTGTATCAATCACAAACTATTTCCACTGCCCTGCTCTCTCCCCATAGCCCTGTATCAATCCCCAACGTAAGCCCACTGCCCGCTTTCTCCCCATAGCCCTTTGTTATAGCCAAACAAATGCCACTGCCCGCTTTCTCCCCATAGCCCTGTGTTATATCCAAACAAATCCCACTGCCCCGCTTTCTCCCCATAGCCCTGTATCAATCCCCAAATTAATCCCACTGCCCCGCTTTCTCCCCATAGCCCTGTATCAATCCCAAACAAATCCCACTGCCCCGCTCTCTCCCCATAGCCCTGTATCAATCCCCAACGTAAGTCCACTGCCCTGCTTTCACCCCATAGCCCTGTGTTATATCCAAACTAATCCCACTGCACCCTCTCTCCCCATAGCCCTGTATCAATCCCAAACTAATCCCACTGCCCAGCTCTCTCCTCTAGCCCTGTATCAATCACAAACTAATCCTACTGCCATGCTCACTCCCCATTGCCCCGGATCAATCCCATGCTTATCCCGCTCCTGATCACTATCCAGTGATCTCTGTGTTAGAGAGATGGGAAATCAGCCAGGATTCCTGCTCCTGATCACTGTCCAGTGACCCATGGGTTAGAGAGAGATGGGAAATCAGCCAGGGTTCCTGCTCCTGATTACTGTCCAGTGACTCCTGGGTTAGAGAGAGGGGAAATCAGCCAGGGTTCCTGCTCCTGATCACTGCCCAGTCACCCCTGGGTTGGAAAGAGGGGAAATCAGCCAGGGTTCCTGCTCCTGATCACTGCCCAGTGACCCCTGGTTTAGAGAGAGGGGGAAATCAGCCGGGGTTCCTGCTCCTGATCACTGCCCAGTGACTCCTGGGTTAGAGAGAGGAGGAAATCAGCCAGGGTTCCTGCTCCTGATCACTGACCAGTGACCACTGGGTTAGAGAGCGGGGAATTCAGCCAGGGTTCCTGCTCCTGATCATTGTCCAGTGACCCCTGGGTTAGAGAGAGGGGAAATCAGCCAGGGTTCCTGCTCCTGATCACTGTCCAGTGACCCCTGAGTTAGAGAGAGGGGAAATCAGCCAGGGTTCCTGCTCCTGATCATTGTCCAGTGACCCCTGGGTTAGAGAGAGGGGAAATCAGCCAGGGTTCTTGCTCCTGATCACTGTCCAGTGACCCCTGGGTTAGAGAGAGAGGTGAAATCAGCCAGGGTTCCTGCTCCTGATCACAGTCCAGTGACCCCTGGGTTAGAGAGAGAGGGGAAATCAGCCAGGGTACCTGCTCCTGATCACTGCCCAATGACCACTGGCTTAGAGAGAGGGGGAATCAGCCAGGGTTCCTGCTCCTGTTCGCTGTCCAGTGACCCCTGGGTTAGAGAGAGGGGAAATCAGCCAGGGTTCCTGCTCCTGATCACTGTCCAGTGACCCCTGGGTTAGAGAGAGGGAAATCAGCCAGGGTTCCTGCTCCTGATCACTGCCCAGTGACCCCTGGGTTAGAGAGAGAGGGAAATCAGCCAGGGTTCCTGCTCCTGATCACTGTCCAGTGACCCCTGGGTTAGAGAGAGAGGTGAAATCAGCCAGGGTTCCTGCTCCTGATCACTGCCGAGTGACCCCTGGGTTAGAGAGAGAGGGAAATCAGCCAGGGTTCGTGCTCCTGATCACTGTCCAGTGACCCCTGGGTTAGAGAGAGAGGTGAAATCAGCCAGGGTTCCTGCTCCTGATCACTGCCCAGTGACCCCTGGGTTAGAGAGAGGGGAAATCAGCCAGGGTTCCTGCTCCTGATCACTGCCCAGTGACCCCTGGGTTAGAGAGAGGGGAAAATCAGCCAGGGTTCCTGCTCCTGATCACTGCCCAGTGACCCCTGGGTTAGAGAGAGGGGAAAATCAGCCAGGGTTCCTGCTCCTGATCATTGTCCAGTGACCCCTGGGTTAGAGAGAGAGGGAAATCAGCCAGGGTTATTTAAATCATGTTGCGAGAAATGGAAATAGTTTGTGCCCCCGTTTGTACCTCAGACTCTTAGAGACGGAGGGAACGGCAACAGAAAAAGAGGAAACAACATCTCCAAAAACTGATCCCAGCTCATCGCCAAGGCTGGGGATAGATAACCTCGCCGCCTTCTTAGGAAGTTTAACCACTTTATTCACTTTCTGATTGGAGCTCCGTTTGGAATTAGACTATATTTTGTCGGATGTTTAACGACAGCATTGAAGGGGGAAGGAGAAACTTGGAGCAACTTCTTCTGTCAAAGCTGCAGTGAGACTTGAAAGATTTTAACGATTTTTAATGAACTTTTCACCAAAAATGAGTGTAAAAAACACTTTTTCCCCCTAAGTTTCGAACATGATTTTGGAAGAGACTGCAGCAAAAGCCAATTTCCCCCTCACCTAAACAAGTTTCAACCAGGTCTTGAAGTCCAAACGCTTTTAAAGTGCTCTGAAATGGTTAAAATGTTTTCAAATTGAAATATCTCAAGATTTGATTTTGAGTGATTAACTGAAGTGAGTAGCTTTACACAAACTTGCAAACATGGTGTTGAGGAGGGGGAAGGTAGGGGAGGATTTGTAGGAGTTACAGATTACTTTTTAATGACTTTTTAAAAATATACCATTAAGACATTTAGGAAGAGAACCAAGAAAGGGGAAAAACACAAACCATTTTATAATGTCTGTCGTTCGATAGTCCTAACAAGTCGCAGGAATAACGTAAATATAGATTTCCTCTTAAACATTTAGTGGAGTGTTAATTGAAGCAAGAGTTATGTAATGATGTATAAAAATTGCAGGAAGCTACTTTAGAAGAAACCACTCTTTGTTTATTGAGAGAGACACAGAAAATACATTGATTAAAGTGATAACGTACAATTCGATTTGGTTTGAATGTTTGAAATAGGAGATTAAAATTTGTGAGTATAATGAAGTTTGTTTCCTGCTTTTAATTGCGAAGTACCTAAAATAATTCAACACTCCTTGTGACAAGAGCAGGGATTAATATTGTGGAGAATGTTTGAGAGAAAAACATTAGAAGCGAAATTGGTCAATTATAAATCTTTACGTCAACATATCAGTAAACATTTGCAAGTCAGTCTGACTGGTTTTGCTGTCCAGGAAGAAAAACAAGTGTTTATTTCTGTTAAGTCATAGCTTTGCCTGCTTTTTGTTTATAATTCAGTGACACAAATTGTGTGTATATTTGTAAATTGTAAAATAACAGCAATAAATCACATTTCTGTGACATTCTTTCTGTCTTAAACGATTCAATTTGTGGCTCGGAATCTAGAAGCTTCTTTACCTGAAAGGTTTGAATGGTTAAAGTTGATCTCAGCTATCAAAAGCTGTTTGCGACATTCCTGCATTGTGGAACAGCATGATGTCTTTGCAGAGACAGGAATTCGCATTGTTGAATGGAGGTTTTTCTGATCTGTTGCATCCTGTGTAGATCAGAAACAGGTAAAGATGTTCATAGTAAACAGCCCAAGACAATGAAATGCTAAAACAATGTCTGGCCAAGGTCAGAGACTTCAAGCACAGGACATGTGGAATAAACAAAACCCCATAGCCCTGTATCAATCCCAAACTAATCACACTGCCCCGATCTCTCCCGATAGCCCTGTATCAATCCCAAACTATTCCCAATGCCTCGCTCTCTCCCCATAGCCCTGTATCAATCCCCAAACTAATCCCACTGCCCCGCTCTCTCCCCATAGCCCTGTATCAATCCGCAAACTAATCCCGCTGCCCCGCTCACTCCCCATAGCCCTGTATCAATCCCAAACTAATCCCAGTGCCCCGCTCACTCCCGATAGCCCTGTATGAATCCAAAACTAATCCCAAAGCCCCACTCTCTCCCCATAGTCCTGTATCAATCCCAAACTAATCCCAATGCCCCGCTCTCTCCCCATAGCCCTGTTTCAATCCCCAAACTAATCCCACTGCCCCGCTCTCTCCCCATAGCCCTGTATCAATCCCAAACTAATCCCACTGCCCCGCTCTCTCCCCATAGCCCTTTATCAATCCCAAACTAATCCCACTGCCTTGCTCTCTCCCCATAGCCCTGTATCAATCCCAAACTAATCCCACTGCCCCGCTCTATCCCCATAGCCCTGTATCAATCCCCAAACTAATCCCACTGCCCCGCTCTCTCCCCATAGCCCTGTTTCAATCCCCAAACTAATCCCACGGCCCTGCTCTCTCCCCATAGCCCTGTATCAATCCCCAAACTAATCCCACTGCCCTGCTCTCTCCCCATAGCCCTGTATCAATCCCCAAACTAATTCCACTGCCCCGCTCTCTCCCCATAGCCCTGTATCAATCCCCAAACTAATCCCACTGCCCTGCTCTCTCCCCATAGCCCTGTATCAATCCCCAAACTAATCCCACTGCCCTGCTCTCTCCCCATAGCCCTGTATCAATCCCAAACTAATCCCACTGCCCCGCTCTATCCCCATAGCCCTGTATCAATCCCCAAACTAATCCCACTGCCCCGCTCTCTCCCCATAGCCCTGTATCAATCCCAAACTAATCCCACTGCCCCGCTCTATCCCCATAGCCCTGTATCAATCCCAAACTAATCCCACTGCCCCGCTCTATCCCCATAGCCCTGTATCAATCCCCAATCTAATCCCACTGCCCCGCTCTCTCCCCATAGCCCTGTATCAATTCCAAACTAATCCCAGTGCCTCGCTTTCCCCCCATAGCTCTGTCTTGATCCCAAACTAACCCCACTGCCCTGCTCTCCCCCCATAGCCCTGAATCAATCCCAAACTAATCCCACTGCCCTGCTCTCCCCCCATAGCCCTGCATCAATTCCAAACTAATCCCTCTGCCCCAGTCTCCGCCCATAGCCCTGCATCATTCCCAAACTAACCCCACTGCCACGTTCTCTCCCCATAGCCCTGGGAGTGTTTGATGGGACAGTGTAGAGGGAGCATTACTATATATATCTAACCCGTGCAGCACCTGCCTTGGGAATGTTTGATGGGACAGTGCAGAGGGAGGTTTTTGTCTGTATCTAACCCGTGCGGTACCTGCCTTGGGAGTGTTTGATGGGACAGTGTAGAGGGAGCATTACTCTATATCTAACCCGTGCTGTACCTGCCTTGGGAGTGTTTGATGGGACAGTGTAGAGGGAGCATTACTCTATATCTAACCCATGCTGTACCTGCCTTGGGAGTGTTTGATGGGACAGTGTAGAGGGAGCTTTACTCTGTATCTGACCCGTGCAGTCCCTGCCATGGGAGTGTTTGATGGGACAGTGTAGAGGGAGCTTCACTCTGTATCTAACCCGTGTTGTTCCTGCCCTGGGAGTTTTTGATGGGCTGGTTTAAAGAGAGCTTTTCTCTATCGATTCTGCAGCAAACCTTGATAGATTGCAAGTCCGGGGATTCAGCGCATACACAGCGCAGACGGAAACACGGAACTTGCGGGGCCTCTACCAAGGCCTAAGTCGTTGGTACGGGGACCATGATTTCAGGGCCATTATCTTTGTTTGATGTAATCCTTCACTCCTGTGCATAAGACAGTGAATCTCACGGCCTAAAATTCATTCAAATCTCAGTAAAAATACCCAGAACAGACTTTAATTGTCTTTTATTTGCTTCATTTTTCTACGGTGTACCCAGATATCTGCAGACCAACATTCATCTGCATGTGAATCCCTCCTCTGCATTAAATCAATTCACGGTAACACTTTCATTTAATCTACCGAGGTTCAGTATTAAAATATACCAGGAGATCCAGGCACGTTTTGAAAAAGCAGATTAACAATGAGTTCAGTGAGGAAATTTAGCAAACAACAGGCCGATTTTAATATGATAAGGCAGGATCTGTCCAAAGTGGACTGGGAACAGCTACTTGACAACCCTCTGTCTCAGTCCCAAACTAATCCCACTGCCCTGCTCTCTCCTGTTAGCCCTTTATCAATCGCCAACCTAATCCCACTGCCTCGCTCTCTCCCCATAGCCCTGTATCAGTCCCCAACCTAATCCCACTGCCCCGCTCTCTCCCCATAGCCCTGTATCAGTCCCAAACTAATCCCACTGCCCTGCTCTCTCCCCATAGCCCTGTATCAATCCCAAACTAATCCCACTGCCCCGCTCTCTCCCCATAGCCCTGTATCAATCCCAAACTAATCCCACTGCCCCGCTCTCTCCCCATAGCCCTGTATCAATCCCCAAACTAATCCCACTGCCCTGCTCTCTCCCCATAGCCCTGTATTAATCCCCAAACTAATCCCACTTCCCCGCTCTCTCCCCATAGCTCTGTATCAATCCCAATCTAATCCCACTGCCCTGCACTCTCCCCATAGCCCTGTATCAATCCCAAACAAATCACACTGCCCCGCTCTCACCCCATAGCCCTGTATCAAATCCCAAACTAATCCCACTGCCCCGCTCTTTCCGGATAGCCCTGTATCAATCCCAAACTATTCCCACTGCCCCGCTCACTCCCCATAGCCCTGTATCAATCCCCAAACTAATCCCACTGCCCCGCTCTCTCCCCATAGCCCTGTATCAATCCCCAAACTAATCCCACTGCCCCGCTCTCTCCCCATAGTCCTGTACCAACCCCAAACTAATCCCACTGCCCCGCTCTCTCACCATAGCCCTGTATCAATCCCAAAGTAATCCCACTGCCTCGCTTTCCCCCCATAGCTCTGTCTTGATCCCAAACTAATCCCACTGCCCTGCTCTCCCCCCATAGCCCTGAATCAATCCCAAACTAATCCCACTGCCCCACTCTCTCCCCATAGCCCTGCCTCAATCCCAAACTTTTCCCAATAGCCCTGCATCAATTCCAAACTAATCCCTCTGCCCCACTCTCTGCCCATAGCCCTGCATCATTCCCAAACTAACCCCACTGCTACGTTCTCTCCCCATAGCCCTGGGAGTGTTTGATGGGACAGTGTAGAGGGAGCATTACTATATATATCTAACCCGTGCAGCACCTGCCTTGGGAATGTTTGATGGGACAGTGTAGAGGCAGCTTTTTGTCTGTATCTAACCTGTGCGGTACCTGCCTTGGGAGTGTTTCATGGGACAGTGTAGAGGGAACATTACTCTATATGTAACCCGTGCTGTACCTGCCTTGGGAGTGTTTGATGGGACAGCGTAGAGGGAGCTTTACTCTGTATCTAACCCGTGCAGTACCTGCGTTGGGAGTGTTTGATGGGACAGTGTAGAGGGAGCTTCACTCTGTATCTAACCCGTCTTGTTCCTGCCCTGGGAGTTTTTGATGGGCTGGTTTAAAGAGAGCTTTACTCTATCGATTCTGTAGCAAACCTTGATAGATTGCAATTCCGGGGATTCAGCGCATACACAGCGCAGATGGAAACACGGAACTTGCGGGGCCTCTACCAAGGCTTAAGTCGTTGGTACGGAGACCATGATTTCAGGGCCATTATCTTTGTTTGATGTAATCCTTCACTCCTGTGTATAAGACAGTGAGTCTCACGGCCTAAAATTCATTCAAATCTCAGTAAGAATACCCAGAACAGACTTTAATTGTCTTTTATTTGCTTCATTTTTCTAAGGTGTACCCAGATATCTGCAGACCAACATTCATCCGCATGTGAATCCCTCCTCTGCATTTAAATCAAATCACGGTAACACTTTTATTTAATCTACCGAGGTTCAGTATTGAAATATACCAGGAGATCCAGGCACGTTTTGATAAAGCAGATTAACAATGAGTTCAGTGGGGAAATTTAGCAAACAACAGGCCGATTTTAAGGCAGGATCTGTCCAAAGTGGACTAGGAACAGCTACTTGACAACCCTCTGTCTCAGCCCCAAACTAATCCCACTGCCCTGCTCTCTCCTGTTAGCCCTTTATCAATCGCCAACCTAATCCCACTGCCTCGCTCTCTCCCCATAGCCCTGTATCAGTCCCCAACCTAATCCCACTGCCCCGCTCTCTCCCCATAGCTCTGTATCAATCCCAAATTAATCCCACTGCCCCGCACTCTCCCCATAGCCCTGTATCAATCCCAAACAAATCACACTACCCCGCTCTCACCCCATAGCCCTGTATCAAATCCCAAACTAATCCCACTGCCCCGCTCTCTCCCCATAGCCCTGTATCAATCACAAACTAATCCCACTGCCCCGATCTCTACATAGCCCTGTATCAATCCCCAAACTAATCAAACTGCCCCGCTTTCTCCCCATAGCCCTGTATCAATCCGCAAACTAATCCCACTGCCCCGCTCTCTCCCCATAGCCCTGTATCAATCCGCAAACTAATCCCACTGCCCCGCTCACTCCCCATAGCCCTGTATCAATCACAAACTAATCCCACTGCCCCGCTCTCTCCCCATTGCCCTGTATCAATCCCCAAACTAATCCCACTGCCCTGCTCTCTCCCCATAGCCCTGTATCAATCCGCAAACTAATTCCACTGCCCTGCTCTCTCCCCATAGCCCTGTATCAATCCCCAAACTAATCCCACTGCCCCGCTCTCTCCCCATAGCCCTGTATCAATCCAAAACTAATCCCACTGCCCCGCTCTCTCCCCATAGCCCTGTATCAATCCCAAACTAATCTCACTGCCCCACTCTGTCCCCATAGTCCTGTATCAATCCCAAACTAATCCCAATGCCCCGCTCTCTCCCCATAGCCCTGTTTCAATCCCCAAACTAATCCCACTGCCCCGCTCTCTCCCCATAGCCCTGTATCAATCCCGAAACTAATCCCACTGCCCCACTCTGTCCCCATAGTCCTGTATCAATCCCAAACTAATCCCAATGCCCCGCTCTCTCCCCATAGCCCTGTTTCAATCCCCAAACTAATCCCGCTGCCCCGCTCTCTCCCCATAGCCCTGTATCAATCCGCAAACTAATCCCGCTGCCCCGCTCACTCCCCATAGCCCTGTATCAATCCCAAACTAATCCCAGTACCCCGCTCACTCCCGATAGCCCTGTATGAATCCAAAACTAATCCCAAAGCCCCACTCTCTCCCCATAGTCCTGTATCAATCCCAAACTAATCCCAATGCCCCGCTCTCTCCCCATAGCCCAGTTTCAATCCCCAAACTAATCCCACTGCCCCGCTCTCTCCCCATAGCCCTGTATCAATCCCAAACTAATCCCACTGCCCCGCTCTCTCCCCATAGCCCTTTATCAATCCCAAACTAATCCCACTGCCTTGCTCTCTCCCCATAGCCCTGTATCAATCCCAAACTAATCCCACTGCCCCGCTCTATCCCCATAGCCCTGTATCAATCCCCAAACTAATCCCACTGCCCTGCTCTCTCCCCATAGCCCTGTATCAATCCCCAAACTAATCCCACTGCCCCGCTCTCTCCCCATACCCTGTATCAATCCCCAAACTAATCCCACGGCCCTGCTGACTCCCCATAGCCCTGTATCAATCCCCAATCTAATCCCACTGCCCCGCTCTCTCCCCATAGCCCTGTATCAATCCCAAACTAATCCCAGTGCCTCGCTTTCCCCCCATAGCTCTGTCTTGATCCCAAACTAACCCCACTGCCCTGCTCTCCCCCCATAGCCCTGCATCAATTCCAAACTAATCCCTCTGCCCCAGTCTCCGCCCATAGCCCTGCATCATTCCCAAACTAACCCCACTGCCACGTTCTCTCCCCATAGCCCTGGGAGTGTTTGATGGGACAGTGTAGAGGGAGCATTACTATATATATCTAACCCGTGCAGCACCTGCCTTGGGAATGTTTGATGGGACAGTGTAGAGGGAGGTTTTTGTCTGTATCTAACCCGTGCGGTACCTGCCTTGGGAGTGTTTGATGGGACAGTGTAGAGGGAGCATTACTCTATATCTAACCCATGCTGTACCTGCCTTGGGAGTGTTTGATGGGACAGTGTAGAGGGAGCTTTACTCTGTATCTGACCCGTGCAGTCCCTGCCATGGGAGTGTTTGATGGGACAGTGTAGAGGGAGCTTCACTCTGTATCTAACCCGTCTTGTTCCTGCCCTGGGAGTTTTTGATGGGCTGGTTTAAAGAGAGCTTTTCTCTATCGATTCTGTAGCAAACCTTGATAGATTGCAAGTCCGGGGATTCAGCGCATACACAGCGCAGACGGAAACACGGAACTTGCGGGGCCTCTACCAAGGCCTAAGTCGTTGGTACGGGGACCATGATTTCAGGGCCATTATCTTTGTTTGATGTAATCCTTCACTCCTGTGCATAAGACAGTGAATCTCACGGCCTAAAATTCATTCAAATCTCAGTAAAAATACCCAGAACAGACTTTAATTGTCTTTTATTTGCTTCATTTTTCTACGGTGTACCCAGATATCTGCAGACCAACATTCATCCGCATGTGAATCCCTCCTCTGCATTAAATCAATTCACGGTAACACTTTCATTTAATCTACCGAGGTTCAGTATTAAAATATACCAGGAGATCCAGGCACGTTTTGATAAAGCAGATTAACAATGAGTTCAGTGGGGAAATTTAGCAAACAACAGGCCGATTTTAACGCAGGATCTGTCCAAAGTGGACTAGGAACAGCTACTTGACAACCCTCTGTCTCAGTCCCAAACTAATCCCACTGCCCTGCTCTCTCCCCATAGCCCTGTATCAGTCCCCAACCTAATCCCACTGCCCCGCTCTCTCCCCATAGCTCTGTATCAATCCCAAATTAATCCCACTGCCCCGCACTCTCCCCATAGCCCTGTATCAATCCCAAACAAATCACACTACCCCGCTCTCACCCCATAGCCCTGTATCAAATCCCAAACTAATCCCACTGCCCCGCTCTCTCCCCATAGCCCTGTATCAATCACAAACTAATCCCACTGCCCCGATCTCTACATAGCCCTGTATCAATCCCCAAACTAATCAAACTGCCCCGCTTTCTCCCCATAGCCCTGTATCAATCCCCAAACTAATCCCACTGCCCCGCTCTCTCCCCATAGCCCTGTATCAATCCGCAAACTAATCCCACTGCCCCGCTCACTCCCCATAGCCCTGTATCAATCACAAACTAATCCCAGTGCCCCGCTCACTCCCGATAGCCCTGTATCAAACCAAAACTAATCCCAAAGCCCCACTCTGTCCCCATAGTCCTGTATCAATCCCAAACTAATCCCAATGCCCCGCTCTCTCCCCATAGCCCTGTTTCAATCCCCAAACTAATCCCACTGCCCCGCTCTCTCCCCATTGCCCTGTATCAATCCCCAAACTAATCCCACTGCCCCGCTCTCTCCCCATAGCCCTGTATCAATCCGCAAAATAATCCCACTGCCCCGCTCACTCCCCATAGCCCTGTATCAATCACAAACTAATCCCAGTGCCCCGCTCACTCCCGATAGCCCTGTATCAATCCAAAACTAATCCCAATGCCCCGCTCTCTCCCCATAGCCCTGTTTCAATCCCCAAGCTAATTCCACTGCCCTGCTCTCTCCCCATAGCCCTGTATCAATCCCAAACTAATCCCACTGCCCCGCTCTCTCCCCATAGCCCTGTATCAATCCCAAACTAATCCCACTGCCCCGCTCTCTCCCCATAGCCCTGTATCAATCCCCAAACTAATCCCACTGCCCTGCTCTCTCCCCATAGCCCTGTATTAATCCCCAAACTAATCCCACTGCCCTGCACTCTCCCCATAGCCCTGTATCAATCCCAAACAAATCACACTGCCCCGCTCTCACCCCATAGCCCTGTACCAAATCCCAAACTAATCCCACTGCCCCGCTCTCTCCGGATAGCCCTGTATCAATCCCAAACTATTCCCACTGCCCCGCTCACTCCCCATAGCCCTGTATCAATCCCCAAACTAATCCCACTGTCCCGCTCTCTCCCCATAGTCCTGTATCAATCCCAAACTAATCAAACTGCCCCGCTGTCTCCCCATTGCCCTGTATCAATCCCCAAACTAATCCCACTGCCCCGCTCTCTCCCCATAGCCCTGTATCAATCCGCAAAATAATCCCACTGCCCCGCTCACTCCCCATAGCCCTGTATCAATCCCAAACTAATCCCAGTGCCCCGCTCACTCCCGATAGCCCTGTATCAATCCAAAACTAATCCCAAAGCCCCACTCTGTCCCCATAGTCCTGTATCAATCCCAAACTAATCCCAATGCCCCGCTCTCTCCCCATAGCCCTGTTTCAATCCCCAAACTAATCCCACTGCCCCGCTCTCTCCCCATAGTCCTGTATCAATCCCGAAACTAATCCCACTGCCCCACTCTGTCCCCATAGTCCTGTATCAATCCCAAACTAATCCCAATGCCCCGCTCTCTCCCCATAGCCCTGTTTCAATCCCCAAACTAATCCCGCTGCCCCGCTCTCTCCCCATAGCCCTGTATCAATCACCAAACTAATCCCACTGCCCCGCTTTCTCCCCATAGCCCTGTATCAATCCCGAAACTAATCCCACTGCCCCGCTTTCTCCCCATAGCCCTGTATCAATCCCAAACAAATCCCACTGCCCCGCTCTCTCCCCATAGCCCTGTATCAATCACCAAACTAATCCCACTGCCCCGCTTTCTCCCCATAGCCCTGTATCATCCCGAAACTAATCCCACTGCCCCGCTTTCTCCCCATAGCCCTGTATCAATCACCAAACTAATCCCACTGCCCCGCTTTCTCCCCATAGCCCTGTATCAATCACAAACTATTTCCACTGCCCCGCTTTCTCCCCAAAGCCCTGTATCAATCCCAAACAAATCCCACTGCCCCGCTCTCTCCCCATAGCCCTGTATCAATCCCCAAACTAATCCCACTGCCCCGCTCTCTCCCCATAGCCCTGTATCAATCCCCAAACTAATCCCACTGCCCCGCTCTCTCCCCATAGTCCTGTACCAACCCCAAACTAATCCCACTGCCCCGCTCTCTCACCATAGCCCTGTATCAATCCCAAACTAATCCCACTGCCTCGCTTTCCCCCCATAGCTCTGTCTTGATCCCAAACTAATCCCACTGCCCTGCTCTCCCCCCATAGCCCTGAATCAATCCCAAACTAATCCCACTGCCCCACTCTCTCCCCATAGCCCTGCCTCAATCCCAAACTTTTCCCAATAGCCCTGCATCAATTCCAAACTAATCCCTCTGCCCCACTCTCTGCCCATAGCCCTGCATCATTCCCAAACTAACCCCACTGCTACGTTCTCTCCCCATAGCCCTGGGAGTGTTTGATGGGACAGTGTAGAGGGAGCATTACTATATATATCTAACCCGTGCAGCACCTGCCTTGGGAATGTTTGATGGGACAGTGTAGAGGCAGCTTTTTGTCTGTATCTAACCTGTGCGGTACCTGCCTTGGGAGTGTTTCATGGGACAGTGTAGAGGGAGCATTACTCTGTATCTAACCCGTGCAGTACCTGCGTTGGGAGTGTTTGATGGGACAGTGTAGAGGGAGCTTCACTCTGTATCTAACCCGTCTTGTTCCTGCCCTGGGAGTTTTTGATGGGCTGGTTTAAAGAGAGCTTTACTCTATCGATTCTGTAGCAAACCTTGATAGATTGCAAGTCCGGGGATTCAGCACATACACAGCGCAGACGGAAACACGGAACTTGCGGGGCCTCTACCAAGGCCTAAGTCGTTGGTACGGAGACCATGATTTCAGGGCCATTATCTTTGTTTGATGTAATCCTTCACTCCTGTGTATAAGACAGTGAGTCTCACGGCCTAAAATTCATTCAAATCTCAGTAGGAATACCCAGAACAGACTTTAATTGTCTTTTATTTGCTTCATTTTTCTAAGGTGTACCCAGATATCTGCAGACCAACATTCATCCGCATGTGAATCCCTCCTCTGCATTTAAATCAAATCACGGTAACACTTTTATTTAATCTACCGAGGTTCAGTATTGAAATATACCAGGAGATCCAGGCACGTTTTGATAAAGCAGATTAACAATGAGTTCAGTGGGGAAATTTAGCAAACAACAGGCCGATTTTAAGGCAGGATCTGTCCAAAGTGGACTAGGAACAGCTACTTGACAACCCTCTGTCTCAGCCCCAAACTAATCCCACTGCCCTGCTCTCTCCTGTTAGCCCTTTATCAATCGCCTACCTAATCCCACTGCCTCGCTCTCTCCCCATAGCCCTGTATCAGTCCCCAACCTAATCCCACTGCCCCGCTCTCTCCCCATAGCTCTGTATCAATCCCAAATTAATCCCACTGCCCCGCACTCTCCCCATAGCCCTGTATCAATTACAAACAAATCACACTGCCCCGCTCTCACCCCATAGCCCTGTATCAATTCCCAAACTAATCCCACTGCCCCGCTCTCTCCCCATAGCCCTGTATCAATCTCAAACTAATCCCACTGCCCCGATCTCTCCCGATAGCCCTGTATCAATCCCAAACTAATCCCACTGCCCCGCTCTCTACATAGCCCTGTATCAATCACCAAACTAATCCCACTGCCCCGCTTTCTCCCCATAGCCCTGTATCAATCACAAACTATTTCCACTGCCCCGCTTTCTCCCCAAAGCCCTGTATCAATCCCAAACAAATCCCACTGCCCCGCTCTCTCCCCATAGCCCTGTATCAATCCCCAAACTAATCCCACTGCCCCGCTCTCTCCCCATAGCCCTGTATCAATCCCCAAACTAATCCCACTGCCCCGCTCTCTCCCCATAGTCCTGTACCAACCCCAAACTAATCCCACTGCCCCGCTCTCTCACCATAGCCCTGTATCAATCCCAAACTAATCCCACTGCCTCGCTTTCCCCCCATAGCTCTGTCTTGATCCCAAACTAATCCCACTGCCCTGCTCTCCCCCCATAGCCCTGAATCAATCCCAAACTAATCCCACTGCCCCACTCTCTCCCCATAGCCCTGCCTCAATCCCAAACTTTTCGCAATAGCCCTGCATCAATTCCAAACTAATCCCTCTGCCCCACTCTCTGCCCATAGCCCTGCATCATTCCCAAACTAACCCCACTGCTACGTTCTCTCCCCATAGCCCTGGGAGTGTTTGATGGGACAGTGTAGAGGGAGCATTACTATATATATCTAACCCGTGCAGCACCTGCCTTGGGAATGTTTGATGGGACAGTGTAGAGGCAGCTTTTTGTCTGTATCTAACCTGTGCGGTACCTGCCTTGGGAGTGTTTCATGGGACAGTGTAGAGGGAGCATTACTCTATATGTAACCCGTGCTGTACCTGCCTTGGGAGTGTTTGATGGGACAGCGTAGAGGGAGCTTTACTCTGTATCTAACCCGTGCAGTACCTGCGTTGGGAGTGTTTGATGGGACAGTGTAGAGGGAGCTTCACTCTGTATCTAACCCGTCTTGTTCCTGCCCTGGGAGTTTTTGATGGGCTGGTTTAAAGAGAGCTTTACTCTATCGATTCTGTAGCAAACCTTGATAGATTGCAATTCCGGGGATTCAGCGCATACACAGCGCAGACGGAAACACGGAACTTGCGGGGCCTCTACCAAGGCTTAAGTCGTTGGTACGGAGACCATGATTTCAGGGCCATTATCTTTGTTTGATGTAATCCTTCACTCCTGTGTATAAGACAGTGAGTCTCACGGCCTAAAATTCATTCAAATCTCAGTAAGAATACCCAGAACAGACTTTAATTGTCTTTTATTTGCTTCATTTTTCTAAGGTGTACCCAGATATCTGCAGACCAACATTCATCCGCATGTGAATCCCTCCTCTGCATTTAAATCAAATCACGGTAACACTTTTATTTAATCTACCGAGGTTCAGTATTGAAATATACCAGGAGATCCAGGCACGTTTTGATAAAGCAGATTAACAATGAGTTCAGTGGGGAAATTTAGCAAACAACAGGCCGATTTTAACGCAGGATCTGTCCAAAGTGGACTAGGAACAGCTACTTGACAACCCTCTGTCTCAGTCCCAAACTAATCCCACTGCCCTGCTCTCTCCCCATAGCCCTGTATCAGTCCCCAACCTAATCCCACTGCCCCGCTCTCTCCCCATAGCCCTGTATCAGTCCCCAACCTAATCCCACTGCCCCGCTCTCTCCCCATAGCCCTGTATCAGTCCCCAACCTAATCCCACTGCCCCGCTCTCTCCCCATAGCTCTGTATCAATCCCAAATGAATCCCACTGCCCCGCACTCTCCCCATAGCCCTGTATCAATCCCAAACAAATCACACTACCCCGCTCTCACCCCATAGCCCTGTATCAAATCCCAAACTAATCCCACTGCCCCGCTCTCTCCCCATAGCCCTGTATCAATCACAAACTAATCCCACTGCCCCGATCTCTACATAGCCCTGTATCAATCCCCAAACTAATCAAACTGCCCCGCTTTCTCCCCATAGCCCTGTATCAATCCCCAAACTAATCCCACTGCCCCGCTCTCTCCCCATAGCCCTGTATCAATCCGCAAACTAATCCCACTGCCCCGCTCACTCCCCATAGCCCTGTATCAATCACAAACTAATCCCAGTGCCCCGCTCACTCCCGATAGCCCTGTATCAAACCAAAACTAATCCCAAAGCCCCACTCTGTCCCCATAGTCCTGTATCAATCCCAAACTAATCCCAATGCCCCGCTCTCTCCCCATAGCCCTGTTTCAATCCCCAAACTAATCCCACTGCCCCGCTCTCTCCCCATTGCCCTGTATCAATCCCCAAACTAATCCCACTGCCCCGCTCTCTCCCCATAGCCCTGTATCAATCCGCAAAATAATCCCACTGCCCCGCTCACTCCCCATAGCCCTGTATCAATCACAAACTAATCCCAGTGCCCCGCTCACTCCCGATAGCCCTGTATCAATCCAAAACTAATCCCAATGCCCCGCTCTCTCCCCATAGCCCTGTTTCAATCCCCAAGCTAATTCCACTGCCCTGCTCTCTCCCCATAGCCCTGTATCAATCCCAAACTAATCCCACTGCCCCGCTCTCTCCCCATAGCCCTGTATCAATCCCAAACTAATCCCACTGCCCCGCTCTCTCCCCATAGCCCTGTATCAATCCCCAAACTAATCCCACTGCCCTGCTCTCTCCCCATAGCCCTGTATTAATCCCCAAACTAATCCCACTGCCCTGCACTCTCCCCATAGCCCTGTATCAATCCCAAACAAATCACACTGCCCCGCTCTCACCCCATAGCCCTGTACCAAATCCCAAACTAATCCCACTGCCCCGCTCTCTCCGGATAGCCCTGTATCAATCCCAAACTATTCCCACTGCCCCGCTCACTCCCCATAGCCCTGTATCAATCCCCAAACTAATCCCACTGTCCCGCTCTCTCCCCATAGTCCTGTATCAATCCCAAACTAATCAAACTGCCCCGCTGTCTCCCCATTGCCCTGTATCAATCCCCAAACTAATCCCACTGCCCCGCTCTCTCCCCATAGCCCTGTATCAATCCGCAAAATAATCCCACTGCCCCGCTCACTCCCCATAGCCCTGTATCAATCCCAAACTAATCCCAGTGCCCCGCTCACTCCCGATAGCCCTGTATCAATCCAAAACTAATCCCAAAGCCCCACTCTGTCCCCATAGTCCTGTATCAATCCCAAACTAATCCCAATGCCCCGCTCTCTCCCCATAGCCCTGTTTCAATCCCCAAACTAATCCCACTGCCCCGCTCTCTCCCCATAGTCCTGTATCAATCCCGAAACTAATCCCACTGCCCCACTCTGTCCCCATAGTCCTGTATCAATCCCAAACTAATCCCAATGCCCCGCTCTCTCCCCATAGCCCTGTTTCAATCCCCAAACTAATCCCGCTGCCCCGCTCTCTCCCCATAGCCCTGTATCAATCACCAAACTAATCCCACTGCCCCGCTTTCTCCCCATAGCCCTGTATCAATCCCGAAACTAATCCCACTGCCCCGCTTTCTCCCCATAGCCCTGTATCAATCCCAAACAAATCCCACTGCCCCGCTCTCTCCCCATAGCCCTGTATCAATCACCAAACTAATCCCACTGCCCCGCTTTCTCCCCATAGCCCTGTATCATCCCGAAACTAATCCCACTGCCCCGCTTTCTCCCCATAGCCCTGTATCAATCACCAAACTAATCCCACTGCCCCGCTTTCTCCCCATAGCCCTGTATCAATCACAAACTATTTCCACTGCCCCGCTTTCTCCCCAAAGCCCTGTATCAATCCCAAACAAATCCCACTGCCCCGCTCTCTCCCCATAGCCCTGTATCAATCCCCAAACTAATCCCACTGCCCCGCTCTCTCCCCATAGCCCTGTATCAATCCCCAAACTAATCCCACTGCCCCGCTCTCTCCCCATAGTCCTGTACCAACCCCAAACTAATCCCACTGCCCCGCTCTCTCACCATAGCCCTGTATCAATCCCAAACTAATCCCACTGCCTCGCTTTCCCCCCATAGCTCTGTCTTGATCCCAAACTAATCCCACTGCCCTGCTCTCCCCCCATAGCCCTGAATCAATCCCAAACTAATCCCACTGCCCCACTCTCTCCCCATAGCCCTGCCTCAATCCCAAACTTTTCCCAATAGCCCTGCATCAATTCCAAACTAATCCCTCTGCCCCACTCTCTGCCCATAGCCCTGCATCATTCCCAAACTAACCCCACTGCTACGTTCTCTCCCCATAGCCCTGGGAGTGTTTGATGGGACAGTGTAGAGGGAGCATTACTATATATATCTAACCCGTGCAGCACCTGCCTTGGGAATGTTTGATGGGACAGTGTAGAGGCAGCTTTTTGTCTGTATCTAACCTGTGCGGTACCTGCCTTGGGAGTGTTTCATGGGACAGTGTAGAGGGAGCATTACTCTGTATCTAACCCGTGCAGTACCTGCGTTGGGAGTGTTTGATGGGACAGTGTAGAGGGAGCTTCACTCTGTATCTAACCCGTCTTGTTCCTGCCCTGGGAGTTTTTGATGGGCTGGTTTAAAGAGAGCTTTACTCTATCGATTCTGTAGCAAACCTTGATAGATTGCAAGTCCGGGGATTCAGCACATACACAGCGCAGACGGAAACACGGAACTTGCGGGGCCTCTACCAAGGCCTAAGTCGTTGGTACGGAGACCATGATTTCAGGGCCATTATCTTTGTTTGATGTAATCCTTCACTCCTGTGTATAAGACAGTGAGTCTCACGGCCTAAAATTCATTCAAATCTCAGTAGGAATACCCAGAACAGACTTTAATTGTCTTTTATTTGCTTCATTTTTCTAAGGTGTACCCAGATATCTGCAGACCAACATTCATCCGCATGTGAATCCCTCCTCTGCATTTAAATCAAATCACGGTAACACTTTTATTTAATCTACCGAGGTTCAGTATTGAAATATACCAGGAGATCCAGGCACGTTTTGATAAAGCAGATTAACAATGAGTTCAGTGGGGAAATTTAGCAAACAACAGGCCGATTTTAAGGCAGGATCTGTCCAAAGTGGACTAGGAACAGCTACTTGACAACCCTCTGTCTCAGCCCCAAACTAATCCCACTGCCCTGCTCTCTCCTGTTAGCCCTTTATCAATCGCCTACCTAATCCCACTGCCTCGCTCTCTCCCCATAGCCCTGTATCAGTCCCCAACCTAATCCCACTGCCCCGCTCTCTCCCCATAGCTCTGTATCAATCCCAAATTAATCCCACTGCCCCGCACTCTCCCCATAGCCCTGTATCAATTACAAACAAATCACACTGCCCCGCTCTCACCCCATAGCCCTGTATCAAATCCCAAACTAATCCCACTGCCCCGCTCTCTCCCCATAGCCCTGTATCAATCTCAAACTAATCCCACTGCCCCGATCTCTCCCGATAGCCCTGTATCAATCCCAAACTAATCCCACTGCCCCGCTCTCTACATAGCCCTGTATCAATCCCCAAACTAATCAAACGTCCCCGCTCTCTCCCCATAGCCCTGTATCAATCCGCAAACTAATCCCACTGCCCCGCTCTCTCCCCATAGCCCTGTATCAATCCGCAAACTAATCCCACTGCCCCGCTCACTCCCCATAGCCCTGTATCAATCCCAAACTAATGCCAGTGCCCCACTCACTCCCGATAGCCCTGTATCAATCCAAAACTAATCCCAAAGCCCCACTCTCTCCCCATAGTCCTGTATCAATCCCAAACTAATCCCAGTGCCCCGCTCACTCCCGATAGCCCTGTATCAATCCAAAACTAATCCCAAAGCCCCACTCTCTCCCCATTGTCCTGTATCAATCCCAAACTAATCCCAATGCCCCGCTCTCTCCCCATAGCCCTGTTTCAACCCCCAAACTAATCCCACTGCCCCGCTCTCTCCCCATGGCCCTGTATCAATCCCAAACTAATCCCACTGCTCTGCTCTCCCCCCATAGCCCTGAATCAATCCCAAACTAATCCCACTGCCCCACTCTCTCCCCATAGCCCTGTATCAATCCCCAAACTAATCCCACTGCCCTGCTCTCTCCCCATAGCCCTGTATCAATCCCCAAACTAATCCCACTGCCCCGCTCTCTCCCCATACCCTGTATCAATCCCCAAACTAATCCCACTGCCCTGCTGACTCCCCGTAGCCCTGTATCAATCCCCAATCTAATCCCACTGCCCCGCTCTCTCCCCAAAGCCCTGTATCAATCCCAAAGTAATCCCACTGCCTCGCTTTCCCCCCATAGCTCTGTCTTGATCCCAAACTAATCCCACTGCTCTGCTCTCCCCCCATAGCCCTGAATCAATCCCAAACTAATCCCACTGCCCCACTCTCTCCCCATAGCCCTGCATCAATCCCAAACTAACCCCACTGCCACGTTCTCTCCCCGTAGTCCTGGGAGTGTTTGATGGGACAGTGTAGAGGGAGCATTACTATATATATCTAACCCGTGCAGCACCTGCCTTGGGAATGTTTGATGGGACAGTGTAGAGGGAGCTTTTTGTCTGTATCTAACCCGTGCAGTACCTGCCTTGGGAGTGTTTGATGGGACAGTGTAGAGGGAGCTTCACTCTGTATCTAACCTGTGTTGTTCCTGCCCTGGGAGTTTTTGATGGGCTGGTTTAAAGAGAGCTTTACTCTATCGATTCTGTAGCAAACCTTGACAGATTGCAAGTCCGGGGATTCAGCGCATACACAGCGCAGACGGAAACACGGAACTTGCGGGGCCTCTACCAAGGCCTAAGTCATTGGTACGGAGACCATGATTTCAGGGCCATTATCTTTGTTTGATGTAATCCTTCTCTCCTGTGTATAAGACAGTGAGTCTCACGGCCTAAAATTCATTCAAATCTCAGTAAGAATACCCAGAACAGACTTTAATTGTCTTTTATTTGCTTCATTTTTCTAAGGTGTACCCAGATATCTGCAGACCAACATTCATCCGCATGTGAATCCCTCCTCTGCATTAAATCAATTCACGGTAACACTTTTATTTAATCTACCGAGGTTCAGTATTGAAATATACCAGGAGATCCAGGCACGTTTTGATAAAGCAGATTAACCGTGAGTTCAGTGGGGAAATTTAGCAAACAACAGGCCGATTTTAATATGATAAGGCAGGATCTGTCCAAAGTGGACTAGGAACAGCGACTTGACAACCCTCTGTCTCAGTCCCAAACTAATCCCACTGCCCTGCTCTCTCCTGTTAGCCCTTTATCAATCGCCAACCTAATCCCACTGCCCTGCTCTCTCCTGTTAGCCCTTTATCAATCGCCAACCTAATCCCACTGCCCCGCTCTCTCCCCACAGCCCTGTATCAGTCCCCAACCTAATCCCACTGCCCCGCTCTCTCCCCACAGCCCTGTATCAGTCCCCAACCTAATCCCACTGCCCCGCTCTCTCCCCATAGCCCTGTATCAGTCACCAACCTAATCCTACTGCCCTGCTTTCTCCCCATAGCCCTGTATCAATCACAAACTATTTCCACTGCCCTGCACTCTCCCCATAGCCCTGTATCAATCCCCAACGTAAGCCCACTGCCCGCTTTCTTCCCATAGCCCTGTGTTATATCCAAACAAATCCCACTGCCCGCTTTCTCCCCATAGCCCTGTGTTATAACCAAACTAATCCCACTGCCCCGCTTTCTCCCCATAGCCCTGTATCAATCCCCAAATTAATCCCACTGCCCCGCTTTCTCCCCATAGCTCTGTATCATTCCGAAACAAATCCCACAGCCCCGCTCTCTCCCCATAGCCCTGTATCAATCCCCAACATAAGTCCACTGCCCTGCTTTCTCCCCATAGCCCTGTGTTATATCCAAACAAATCCCACTGCACCGCTCTCTCCCCATAGCCCTGTATCAATCCCAAACTATTCCCAATGCCTCACTCGCTCCCGATAACCCTGTATCAATCCCAAACTAATCAGACTGCCCTGCTCTCACCCCATAGCCCTGTATCAATCCCCAAACTAATCCCACTGCCCTGCTTTCTCCCCATAGCCCTGTATCAATCACAAACTATTTCCACTGCCCTGCTCTCTCCCCATAGCCCTGTATCAATCCCCAACGTAAGCCCACTGCCCGCTTTCTCCCCATAGCCCTGTGTTATAGCCAAACAAATGCCACTGCCTGCTTTCTCCCCATAGCCCTGTGTTATATCCAAACAAATCCCACTGCCCCGCTTTCTCCCCATAGCCCTGTATCAATCCCCAAATTAATCCCACTGCCCCGCTTTCTCCCCATAGCCCTGTATCAATCCCAAACAAATCCCACTGCCCCGCTCTCTCCCCATAGCCCTGTATCAATCCCCAACGTAAGTCCACTGCCCTGCTTTCACCCCATAGCCCTGTGATATATCCAAACTAATCCCACTGCACCCTCTCTCCCCATAGCCCTGTATCAATCCCAAACTAATCCCACTGCCCAGCTCTCTCCTCTAGCCCTGTATCAATCACAAACTAATCCTACTGCCACGCTCACTCCCCATTGCCCCGGATCAATCCCATGCTTATCCCGCTCCTGATCACTATCCAGTGATCTCTGTGTTAGAGAGATGGGAAATCAGCCAGGATTCCTCCTCCTGATCACTGTCCAGTGACCCATGGGTTAGAGAGAGATGGGAAATCAGCCAGGGTTCCTGCTCCTGATTACTGTCCAGTGACTCCTGGGTTAGAGAGAGGGGAAATCAGCCAGGGTTCCTGCTCCTGATCACTGCCCAGTCACCCCTGGGTTGGAAAGGGGAAATCAGCCAGGCTTCCTGCTCCTGATCACTGCCCAGTGACCCCTGGTTTAGAGAGAGGGGGAAATCAGCCGGCGTTCCTGCTCCTGATCACTGCCCAGTGACTCCTGGGTTAGAGAGAGAGGTGAAATCAGCCAGGGTTCCTGCTCCTGATCACTGACCAGTGACCACTGGGTTAGAGAGAGGAGGAAATCAGCCAGGGTTCCTGCTCCTGATCACTGTCCAGTGACCACTGGGTTAGAGAGCGGGGAATTCAGCCAGGGTTCCTGCTCCTGATCACTGACCAGTGACCACTGGGTTAGAGAGCGGGGAATTCAGCCAGGGTTCCTGCTCCTGATCATTGTCCAGTGACCCCTGGGTTAGAGAGAGGGGAAATCAGCCAGGGTTCCTGCTCCTGATCACTGTCCAGTGACCCCTGAGTTAGAGAGAGGGGAAATCAGCCAGGGTTCCTGCTCCTGATCATTGTCCAGTGACCCCTGGGTTAGAGAGAGGGGAAATCAGCCAGGGTTCTTGCTCCTGATCACTGTCCAGTGACCCCTGGGTTAGAGAGAGAGGTGAAATCAGCCAGGGTTCCTGCTCCTGATCACAGTCCAGTGACCCCTGGGTTAGAGAGAGAGGGGAAATCAGCCAGGGTACCTGCTCCTGATCACTGCCCAATGACCACTGGCTTAGAGAGAGGGGGAATCAGCCAGGGTTCCTGCTCCTGTTCGCTGTCCAGTGACCCCTGGGTTAGAGAGAGGGGAAATCAGCCAGGGTTCCTGCTCCTGATCACTGTCCAGTGACCCCTGGGTTAGAGAGAGGGAAATCAGCCAGTGTTCCTGCTCCTGATCACTGCCCAGTGACCCCTGGGTTAGAGAGAGAGGGAAATCAGCCAGGGTTCCTGCTCCTGATCACTGTCCAGTGACCCCTGGGTTAGAGAGAGAGGTGAAATCAGCCAGGGTTCCTGCTCCTGATCACTGCCCAGTGACCCCTGGGTTAGAGAGAGAGGGAAATCAGCCAGGGTTCCTGCTCCTGATCACTGCCCAGTGACCCCTGGGTTAGAGAGAGGGGAAATCAACCAGGGTTCCTGCTCCTGATCACTGCCCAGTGACCCCTGGGTTAGAGAGAGGGGAAATCAGCCAGGGTTCCTGCTCCTGATCACAGTCCAGTGACACCTGGGTTAGAGAGAGAGGGGAAATCAGCCAGGGTTCGTGCTCCTGATCATTGTTCAGTGAACCCTGGGTTGAGAGAGTGGAAATCAGCCTGGGTTCCTGCTCCTGATCACAGTCAAGTGACCCCTGGGTTAGAGAGAGAGGGGAAATCAGCCAGGGTTCATGCTCCTGATCACTGTCCAGTGACTCCTGGGTTAGAGAGGGGAAATCAGCCAGGGTTCCTGCTCCTGATCATTGTCCAGTGACCCCTGAGTTAGAGAGAGAGGGGAAATCAGCCAGGGTTCCTGCTCCTGATCACAGTCCAGTGACCCCTGGGTTAGAGAGAGAGGGGAAATCAGCCAGGGTTCCTGCTCCTGATCACTGTCCAGTGACTCCTGGGTTAGAGAGGGGAAATCAGCCAGGGTTCCTGCTCCTGATCACTATCCAGAGATCCCTGGGTTAGAGAGAGGGGAAATCAGCCTGGGTTCCTGCTCCTGATCACTGTCCAGTGACCCCTGGGTTAGAGAGGGGAAATCAGCCAGGGTTTCTGCTCCTGATCACTGCCCAGTGACCACTGGGTTAGAGAGAGGGGAAATCAGCCAGGGTTCCTGCTCCTGATCACTGCCCAGTGACCCCTGGGTTAGAGAGAGGGGAAATCAGCCAGGGTTCCTGCTCCTGATCACAGTCCAGTGACCCCTGGTTTAGAGAGAGAGGGCAATCAGCCTGGGTTCCTGCTGCTGATCACTGCCCAGTGACCCCTGAGTTAGAGAGAGAGGAAATCAGCCGGGGTTCCTGCTCCTGATCACAGTCCAGTGACCCCTGGGATAGAGAGAGAGGGAAATCAGCCAGGGTTCCTGCTCCTGATCACAGTCCAGTGACACCTGGGTGAGAGAGAGAGGGAAATCAGCCAGGGTTCCTGCTCCTGATCACTGTCCAGTGATTCCTGGGTTAGAGAGAGGGGAAATCAGCCCGGGTTCCAGCTCCTGATTACAGTCCAGTGAACCCTGGGTTAGAGAGAGGGGAAATCAGCCAGGGTTCCTGCTCCTGATTACAGTCCAGTGACCCCTGGGTTAGAGAGAGGGGGAACCAGCCAGGGTTCCTGCTCCTGATCACTGTCCAGTGACTCCTGGGTTAGAGAGAGGGGAAATCAGCCAGGGCTCCTGCTCCTGATCATTGTCCAGTGACCCCTGGGTTAGAGAGACAGGTGAAATCAGCCAGGGTTCATGCTCCTGATCAGTATCCAGTGACCCCTGGTTAGAGAGAGAGGGAAATCAGCGAGAGTTCCTGCTCCTGATCATTGTCCAGTAACCCCTGGGTTAGAGAGAGAGGGAAATCAGCGAGAGTTCCTGCTCCTGATCATTGTCCAGTAACCCCTGGGTTAGAGAGAGGGGAAACCAGCCCGGGTTCCAGCTCCTGATCACTATCCAGTGACCCCTGAGTTAGAGAGAGGGGGAACCAGCCAGGGTTCCTGCTCCTGATCACTGTCCAGTGACCCCTGGGTTAGAGAGAGAGGGGAAATCAGCCAGGGTTCCTGCTCCTGATCACAGTCCAGTGACCCCTGGGTTAGAGAGAGGGGAAATCAGCCAGGGTTCGTGCTCCTGATCACTGTCCAACGACCCTTGGGTTAGAGAGAGAGGTGAAAGCAGCCAGGGGTCCTGCTCCTGATTACAGTCCAGTGAACCCTGGGTTAGAGAGAGAGGGGAAATCAGCCAGGGTTCCTGCTCCTGATCACAGTCCAGTGACCCCTCGGTTAGAGAGAGGGGAAATCAGCCAGGGTTCCTGCTCCTGATCACTGCCCAGTGACCTCTGGGTTAGAGAGAGAGGGGAAATCAGCCAGGGTTCCTGCTCCTGATCACTATCCAGTGACCCCTGAGTTAGAGAGAGGAGGAAATCAGCCAGGGTTCCTGCTCCTGATCACTGCCCAGTGACCCCTGGGTTAGAGTGAGAGGGATATCAGCCAGGGTTCATGCTCCTGATCACTGCCCAGTGACCCCTGGGTTAGAGTGAGAGGGAATTCAGCCAGGATTCATGCTCCTGATCACAGTCCAGTGACACCTGGGTGAGAGAGAGAGGGAAATCAGCCAGGGTTCGTGCTCCTGATCACTGTGCAGTGACCCCTGGGTTAGAGAGAGAGGGGAAATCAGCCAGGGTTCCTGCTCCTGATCACAGTCCAGTGACCCCTGGGTTAGAGAGAGGGGAAATCAGCCAGGGTTCCTGCTCCTGATCACTGCCCATTGACCCCTGGGTTAGAGAGAGAGGGAAATCAGCCAGGGTTCATGCTCCTGATCACAGTCCAGTGACCCCTGGGTTAGAGAGAGGGAAAATCAGCCAGGGTTCCAGCTCCTGATCACTGCACAGTGAACCCTGGGTTAGAGAGAGAGGGAAATCAGCCAGGGTTCATGCTCCTGATCACAGTCCAGTGACCCCTGGGTTAGAGAGAGGGGAAATCAGCCAGGGTTCATGCTCCTGATCACTATCCACTGACCCCTGGGTTAGAGAGAGGGGAAATCAGCCAGGATTCCTGCTCCTGATCACTGCCCAGTGACCCCTGGGTTAGAGAGAGAGGGAAATCAGCCAGGGTTCCTGCTCCTGATCACTGCCCAGTGAACCCTGGTTTAGAGAGAGTGGAAATCAGCCTGGGTTCCTGCTCCTGATCACTGGCCAGTGACCCCTGGGTTAGAGAGAGAGGGGAATTCAGCCAGGGTTCCTGCTCCTGATCACTGTCCAGTGACCCCTGGGTTAGAGAGGGGAAATCAGCCAGGGTTTCTGCTCCTGATCACTGCCCAGTGACCACTGGGTTAGAGAGAGGGGAAATCAGCCAGGGTTCCTGCTCCTGATCACTGCCCAGTGACCCCTGGGTTAGAGAGAGGGGAAATCAGCCAGGGTTCCTGCTCCTGATCACAGTCCAGTGACCCCTGGTTTAGAGAGAGAGGGCAATCAGCCTGGGTTCCTGCTGCTGATCACTGCCCAGTGACCCCTGAGTTAGAGAGAGAGGAAATCAGCCGGGGTTCCTGCTCCTGATCACAGTCCAGTGACCCCTGGGATAGAGAGAGAGGGAAATCAGCCAGGGTTCCTGCTCCTGATCACTGTCCAGTGATTCCTGGGTTAGAGAGAGGGGAAATCAGCCCGGGTTCCAGCTCCTGATTACAGTCCAGTGAACCCTGGGTTAGAGAGAGGGGAAATCAGCCAGGGTTCCTGCTCCTGATTACAGTCCAGTGACCCCTGGGTTAGAGAGAGGGGGAACCAGCCAGGGTTCCTGCTCCTGATCACTGTCCAGTGACTCCTGGGTTAGAGAGAGGGGAAATCAGCCAGGGTTCCTGCTCCTGATTACAGTCCAGTGACCCCTGGGTTAGAGAGAGGGGGAACCAGCCAGGGTTCCTGCTCCTGATCACTGTCCAGTGACTCCTGGGTTAGAGAGAGGGGAAATCAGCCAGGGCTCCTGCTCCTGATCATTGTCCAGTGACCCCTGGGTTAGAGAGACAGGTGAAATCAGCCAGGGTTCATGCTCCTGATCAGTATCCAGTGACCCCTGGTTAGAGAGAGAGGGAAATCAGCGAGAGTTCCTGCTCCTGATCATTGTCCAGTAACCCCTGGGTTAGAGAGAGGGGAAACCAGCCCGGGTTCCAGCTCCTGATCACTATCCAGTGACCCCTGAGTTAGAGAGAGGGGGAACCAGCCAGGGTTCCTGCTCCTGATCACTGTCCAGTGACCCCTGGGTTAGAGAGAGAGGGGAAATCAGCCAGGGTTCCTGCTCCTGATCACAGTCCAGTGACCCCTGGGTTAGAGAGAGGGGAAATCAGCCAGGGTTCGTGCTCCTGATCACTGTCCAACGACCCTTGGGTTAGAGAGAGAGGTGAAAGCAGCCAGGGTTCCTGCTCCTGATCACTGCCCAGTGACCTCTGGGTTAGAGAGAGGGGAAATCAGCCAGGATTCCTGCTCCTGATCACTGCCCAGTGACCCCTGGTTTAGAGAGAGGGGGAAATCAGCCGGGGTTCCTGCTCCTGATCACTGCCCAGTGACTCCTGGGTTAGAGAGAGGAGGAAATCAGCCAGGGTTCCTGCTTCTGATCACTGACCAGTGACCACTGGGTTAGAGAGCGGGGAATTCAGCCAGGGTTCCTGCTCCTGATCATTGTCCAGTGACCCCTGGGTTAGAGAGAGGGGAAATCAGCCAGGGTTCCTGCTCCTGATCATTGTCCAGTGACCCCTGGGTTAGAGAGAGGGGAAATCAGCCAGGATTCCTGCTCCTGATCACTGCCCAGTGATCCCTGGGTTAGAGAGAGAGGGGAAATCAGCCAGGGTTCCTGCTCCTGATCACTATCCAGTGACCCCTGGGTTAGAGAGAGGGGAAATCAGCCAGGGTTCCAGCTCCTGATCACTGTCCAGTGACCCCTGAGTTAGAGAGAGGGGAAATCAGCCAGGGTTCCTGCTCCTGATCATTGTCCAGTGACCCCTGGGTTAGAGAGAGGGGAAATCAGCCAGGGTTCTTGCTCCTGATCACTGTCCAGTGACCCCTGGGTTAGAGAGAGAGGTGAAATCAGCCAGGGTTCCTGCTCCTGATCACTGTCCAGTGACCCCTGAGTTAGAGAGAGGGGAAATCAGCCAGGGTTCCAGCTCCTGATCACTGTCCAGTGACCCCTGAGTTAGAGAGAGGGGAAATCAGCCAGGGTTCCTGCTCCTGATCATTGTCCAGTGACCCCTGGGTTAGAGAGAGGGGAAATCAGCCAGGGTTCTTGCTCCTGATCACTGTCCAGTGACCCCTGGGTTAGAGAGAGAGGTGAAATCAGCCAGGGTTCCTGCTCCTGATCACAGTCCAGTGACCACTGGGTTAGAGAGAGAGGGGAAATCAGCCAGGGTACCTGCTCCTGATCACTGCCCAATGACCACTGGCTGAGAGAGAGGGGGAATCAGCCAGGGTTCCTGCTCCTGATCGCTGTCCAGTGACCCCTGGGTTAGAGAGAGGGGAAATCAGCCAGGGTTCCTGCTCCTGATCACTGTCCAGTGACCCCTGGGTTAGAGAGAGGGAAATCAGCCAGGGTTCCTGCTCCTGATCACTGCCCAGTGACCCCTGGGTTAGAGAGAGAGGTGAAATCAGCCAGGGTTCCTGCTCCTGATCACTGCCCAGTGACCCCTGGGTTAGAGAGAGGGGAAATCAGCCAGGGTTCTTGCTCCTGATCACTGTCCAGTGACCCCTGGGTTAGAGAGAGAGGTGAAATCAGCCAGGGTTCCTGCTCCTGATCACAGTCCAGTGACCCCTGGGTTAGAGAGAGAGGGGAAATCAGCCAGGGTACCTGCTCCTGATCACTGCCCAATGACCACTGGCTTAGAGAGAGGGGGAATCAGCCAGGGTTCCTGCTCCTGATCGCTGTCCAGTGACCCCTGGGTTAGAGAGAGGGGAAATCAGCCAGGGTTCCTGCTCCTGATCACTGTCCAGTGACCCCTGGGTTAGAGAGAGGGAAATCAGCCAGGGTTCCTGCTCCTGATCACTGCCCAGTGACCCCTGGGTTAGAGAGAGAGGTGAAATCAGCCAGGGTTCCTGCTCCTGATCACTGCCCAGTGACCCCTGGGTTAGAGAGAGGGGAAATCAGCCAGGGTTCCTGCTCCTGATCACTGTCCAGTGACCCCTGGGTTAGAGAGAGAGGGAAATCAGCCAGGGTTCCTCCTCCTGATCACAGTCCAGTGACCCCTGGGTTAGAGAGAGGGGAAATCAGACAGGGTTCCTGCTCCTGATCACAGTCCAGTGACCCCTGGGTTAGAGAGAGGGGAAATCAGCCAGGGTTCATGCTCCTGATCACTATCCACTGACCCCTGGGTTAGAGAGAGGGGAAATCAGCCAGGATTCCTGCTCCTGATCACTGCCCAGTGACCCCTGGGTTAGAGAGAGAGGGAAATCAGCCAGGATTCATGCTCCTGATCACTGTCCAGTGACCCCTGGGTTAGAGAGAGGGGAAATCAGCCTGGGTTCCTGCTCCTGATCACTGCCCAGTGACCCCTGGTTTAGAGAGAGAGGGGAAATCAGCCAGGGTTCCTGCTCCTGATCACAGTCCAGTGACCCCTGGGTTAGAGAGACAGGTGAAATCAGCCAGGGTTCCTGCTCCTTATCACAGTCCAGTGACACCTGGGTTAGAGAGAGAGGGGAAATCAGCCAGGGTTCATGCTCCTGATCACTATCCAGTGACCCCTGGGTTAGAGAGAGGGGAAACAGCCAGGGTTCCTGCTCCTGATCATTGTCCAGTGACCCCTGGGTTAGAGAGAGAGGGAAATCAGCCAGGGTTCCAGGTCCTGATCACTATCCAGTGACCTAGAGAGAGGGGGAACCATCCAGGGTTCATGCTCCTGATCATTGTCCAGTGACCCGTGGGTTAGAGAGAGGGGAAATGAGCCAGGGTTCGTGCTCCTGATCTCTGTCCAGTGATCCCTGGGTTAGAGAGAGGGGAAATCAGGCAGGGTTCCTGCTCCTGATCACTGCCCAGTGACCCCTGGGTTAGAGAGAGGGGAAAATCAGCCAGGGTTCCTGCTCCTGATCATTGTCCAGTGACCCCTGGGTTAGAGAGAGAGGGAAATCAGCCAGGGTTATTTAAATCATGTTGCGAGAAAGGGAAGTAGTTTGTGCCCCCGTTTGTACCTCAGACTCTTAGAGACGGAGGGAACGGCAACAGAAAAAGAGGAAACAACATCTCCAAAAACTGATCCCAGCTCATCGCCAAGGCTGGGGATAGATAACCTCGCCGCCTTCTTAGGAAGTTTAACCACTTTATTCACTTTCTGATTGGAGCTCCGTTTGGAATTAGACTTTATTTTGTCGGATGTTTAACGACAGCATTGAAGGGGGAAGGAGAAACTTGGAGCAACTTCTTCTGTCAAAGCTGCAGTGAGACTTGAAAGATTTTAACGATTTTTAATGAACTTTTCACCAAAAATGAGTGTAAAAAACACTTTTTCCCCCTAAGTTTCGAACATGATTTTGGAAGAGACTGAAGCAAAAGCCAATTTTCCCCTCACCTAAACAAGTTTCAACCAGGTCTTGAAGTCCAAACGCTTTTAAAGAGCTCTGAAATGGTTAAAATGTTTTCAAATTGAAATATCTCAAGATTTGATTTTGAGTGATTGACTGAAGTGAGTAGCTTTACACAAACTTGCAACCATGGTGTTGAGGAGGGGGAAGGTAGGGGAGGATTTGTAGGAGTTACAGATTACTTTTTAATGACTTTTTAAAAATATACCATTAAGACATTTAGGAAGAGAACCAAGAAAGGGGAAAAACACAAACCATTTTATAATGTCTCGTTCGATAGTCCTAACAAGTCGCCGGAATAACGTAGATATAGATTTCCTCTTAAACATTTAGTGGAGTGTTAATTGAAGCAAGAGTTATGTAATGATGTATAAAAATTGCAGGAAGCTACTTTAGAAGAAACCACTCTTTGTTTATTGAGAGAGACACAGAAAATACATTGATTAAAGTGATAACGTACAATTCGATTTGGTTTGAATGTTTGAAATAGGAGATTAAAATTTGTGAGTATAATGAAGTTTGTTTCCTGCTTTTAATTGCGAAGTACCTAAAATAATTCAACACTCCTTGTGACAAGAGCAGGGATTAATATTGTGGAGAATGTTTGAGAGAAAAACATTAGAAGCGAAATTGGTCAATTATAAATCTTTACGTCAACATATCAGTAAACATTTGCAAGTCAGTCTGACTGGTTTTGCTGTCCAGGAAGAAAAACAAGTGTTTATTTCTGTTAAGTCATAGCTTTGCCTGCTTTTTGTTTATAATTCAGTGACACAAATTGTGTGTATATTTGTAAATTGTAAAATAACAGCAATAAATCACATTTCTGTGACATTCTTTCTGTCTTAAACGATTCAATTTGTGGCTCGGAATCTAGAAGCTTCTTTATCTGAAAGGTTTGAATGGTTAAAGTTGATCTCAGCTATCAAAAGCTGTTTGCGACATTCCTGCATTGTGGAACAGCATGATGTCTTTGCAGAGACAGGAATTCGCATTGTTGAATGGAGGTTTTTCTGATCTGTTGCATCCTGTGTAGATCAGAAACAGGTAAAGATGTTCATAGTAAACAGCCCAAGACAATGAAATGCTAAAACAATGTCTGGCCAATGTCAGAGACTTCAAGCACAGGACATGTGGAATATACAAAACCCCATAGCCCTGTATCAATCCCAAACTAATCACACTGCCCCGATCTCTCCCGATAGCCCTGTATCAATCCCAAACTATTCCCAATACCTCGCTCTCTCCCCATAGCCCTGTATCAATCCCCAAACTAATCCCACTGCCCCGCTCTCTCCCCATAGCTCTGTATCAATCCGCAAACTAATCCCGCTGCCCCGCTCACTCCCCATAGCCCTGTATCAATCCCAAACTAATCCCAGTGCCCCGCTCACTCCCGATAGCCCTGTATGAATCCAAAACTAATCCCAAAGCCCCACTCTCTCCCCATAGTCCTGTATCAATCCCAAACTAATCCCAATGCCCCGCTCTCTCCCCATAGCCCTGTTTCAATCCCCAAACTAATCCCACTGCCCCGCTCTCTCCCCATAGCCCTGTATCAATCCCAAACTAATCCCACTGCCCCGCTCTCTCCCCATAGCCCTTTATCAATCCCAAACTAATCCCACTGCCCTGCTCTCTCCCCATAGCCCTGTATCAATCCCAAACTAATCCCAGTGCCCCGCTCTATCCCCATAGCCCTGTATCAATCCCCAAACTAATCCCACTGCCCTGCTCTCCCCCCATAGCCCTGTATCAATCCCCAAACTAATCCCACTGCCCTGCTCTCTCCCCATAGCCCTGTATCAATCCCCAAACTAATCCCACTGCCCCGCTCTCTCCCCATACCCTGTATCAATCCCCAAACAAATCCCACGGCCCTGCTGACTCCCCATAGCCCTGTATCAATCCCCAATCTAATCCCACTGCCCCGCTCTCTCCCGATAGCCCTGTATCAATCCCAAACTAATCCCAGTGCCTCGCTTTCCCCCCATAGCTCTGTCTTGATCCCAAACTAACCCCACTGCCCTGCTCTCCCCCCATAGCCCTGCATCAATTCCAAACTAATCCCTCTGCCCCACTCTCTCCCCATAGCCCTGTATCAATCCCCAAACTAATCCCACTGCCCTGCTCTCTCCCCATAGCCCTGTATCAATCCCCAAACTAATCCCACTGCCCCGCTCTCTCCCCATACCCTGTATCAATCCCCAAACTAATCCCACTGCCCTGCTGACTCCCCGTAGCCCTGTATCAATCCCCAATCTAATCCCACTGCCCCGCGCTCTCCCCAAAGCCCTGTATCAATCCCAAAGTAATCCCACTGCCTCGCTTTCCCCCCATAGCTCTGTCTTGATCCCAAACTAATCCCACTGCTCTGCTCTCCCCCCATAGCCCTGAATCAATCCCAAACTAATCCCACTGCCCCACTCTCTCCCCATAGCCCTGCATCAATCCCAAACTAACCCCACTGCCACGTTCTCTCCCCATAGTCCTGGCAGTGTTTGATGGGACAGTGTAGAGGGAGCATTACTATATATATCTAACCCGTGCAGCACCTGCCTTGGGAATGTTTGATGGGACAGTGTAGAGGGAGCTTTTTGTCTGTATCTAACCCGTGCAGTACCTGCCTTGGGAGTGTTTGATGGGACAGTGTAGAGGGAGCTTCACTCTGTATCTAACCTGTGTTGTTCCTGCCCTGGGAGTTTTTGATGGGCTGGTTTAAAGACAGCTTTACTCTATCGATTCTGTAGCAAACCTTGATAGATTGCAAGTCCGGGGATTCAGCGCATACACAGCGCAGACGGAAACACGGAACTTGCGGGGCCTCTACCAAGGCCTAAGTCATTGGTACGGAGACCATGATTTCAGGGCCATTATCTTTGTTTGATGTAATCCTTCTCTCCTGTGTGTAAGACAGTGAGTCTCACGGCCTAAAATTCATTCAAATCTCAGTAGGAACACCCAGAACAGACTTTAATTGTCTTTTATTTGCTTCATTTTTCTAAGGTGTACCAAGATATCTGCAGACCAACATTCATCCGCATGTGAATCCCTCCTCTGCATTAAATCAATTCACGGTAACACTTTCATTTAATCTACCGAGGTTCAGTATTAAAATATACCAGGAGATCCAGGCACGTTTTGATAAAGCAGATTAACAATGAGTTCAGTGGGGAAATTTAGCAAACAACAGGCCGATTTTAATATGATAAGGCAGGATCTGTCCAAAGTGGACTGGGAACAGCTACTTGACAACCCTCTGTCTCAGTCCCAAACTAATCCCACTGCCCTGCTCTCTCCTGTTAGCCCTTTATCAATCGCCAACCTAATCCCACTGCCTCGCTCTCTCCCCATAGCCCTACATCAATCCTAAACTAATCCCACTGCCCCGCTCTCTCCCCATAGTCCTGCATCAATCCCAAACTAATCCCACTGCCCCGCTATCTCCCCATAGCCCTGTATCAATCCCCAAAACTAATCCCATTGCCCCGCTCTCTCCCCATAGCCGTTTATCAATCCCAAACTAATCCAACTGCCCCGCTCTCTCCCCATAGCCCTGTATCAATCCCAAACTATTCCCACTGCCCCGCTCTCTCCCTATAGCCCTGTATCAATCCCAAACTAATCCCACTGCCCCGCTCACTCCCCATAGCCCTGTATCAATCCCCAAACTAATCCCACTGCCCCGCTCACTCCCCAAAGCCCTGTATCAATCCCAAACTAATCCCAGTGCCCCGCTCACTCCCGATAGGCCTGTATCAATCCTAAACTAATCCCAAAGCCCCACTCCCTCCCCATAGCCCTGTATCAATCCCAAACTAATCACACTGCCCCGATCTCTCCCGATAGCCCTGTATCAATCCCAAACTATTCCCGATGCCTCGCTCGCTCCCGATAACCCTGTATCAATCCCAAACTAATCAGACTGCCCTGCTCTCACCCCATAGCCCTGATTCAATCCCCAAACGCATCCCACTGCCCCGCTCTCTTCCGATTGCCCTGTATCAATCCCAAACTAATCAGACTGCCCCGCTCTCTCCCCATAGCCCTGTATCAATCCGCAAACTAATCCCACTGCCCCGCTCACTCCCCATAGCCCTGTATCAATCCCAAACTAATGCCAGTGCCCCGCTCACTCCCGATAGCCCTGTATCAATCCAAAACTAATCCCAAAGCCCCACTCTCTCCCCATAGTCCTGTATCAATCCCAAACTAATCCCAGTGCCCCGCTCACTCCCGATAGCCCTGTATCAATCCAAAACTAATCCCAAAGCCCCACTCTCTCCCCATTGTCCTGTATCAATCCCAAACTAATCCCAATGCCCCGCTCTCTCCCCATAGCCCTGTTTCAACCCCCAAACTAATCCCACTGCCCCGCTCTCTCCCCATGGCCCTGTATCAATCCCAAACTAATCCCACTGCTCTGCTCTCCCACCATAGCCCTGAATCAATCCCAAACTAATCCCACTGCCCCACTCTCTCCCCATAGCCCTGTATCAATCCCCAAACTAATCCCACTGCCCTGCTCTCTCCCCATAGCCCTGTATCAATCCCCAAACTAATCCCACTGCCCCGCTCTCTCCCCATACCCTGTATCAATCCCCAAACTAATCCCACTGCCCTGCTGACTCCCCGTAGCCCTGTATCAATCCCCAATCTAATCCCACTGCCCCGCTCTCTCCCCAAAGCCCTGTATCAATCCCAAAGTAATCCCACTGCCTCGCTTTCCCCCCATAGCTCTGTCTTGATCCCAAACTAATCCCACTGCTCTGCTCTCCCCCCATCGCCCTGAATCAATCCCAAACTAATCCCACTGCCCCACTCTCTCCCCATAGCCCTGCATCAATCCCAAACTAACCCCACTGCCACGTTCTCTCCCCATAGTCCTGGCAGTGTTTGATGGGACAGTGTAGAGGGAGCATTACTATATATATCTAACCCGTGCAGCACCTGCCTTGGGAATGTTTGATGGGACAGTGTAGAGGGAGCTTTTTGTCTGTATCTAACCCGTGCAGTACCTGCCTTGGGAGTGTTTGATGGGACAGTGTAGAGGGAGCTTCACTCTGTATCTAACCTGTGTTGTTCCTGCCCTGGGAGTTTTTGATGGGCTGGTTTAAAGACAGCTTTACTCTATCGATTCTGTAGCAAACCTTGATAGATTGCAAGTCCGGGGATTCAGCGCATACACAGCGCAGACGGAAACACGGAACTTGCGGGGCCTCTACCAAGGCCTAAGTCATTGGTACGGAGACCATGATTTCAGGGCCATTATCTTTGTTTGATGTAATCCTTCTCTCCTGTGTGTAAGACAGTGAGTCTCACGGCCTAAAATTCATTCAAATCTCAGTAGGAACACCCAGAACAGACTTTAATTGTCTTTTATTTGCTTCATTTTTCTAAGGTGTACCCAGATATCTGCAGACCAACATTCATCCGCATGTGAATCCCTCCTCTTCATTTAAATCAAATCACGGTAACACTTTTATTTAATCTACCGAGGTTCAGTATTGAAATATACCAGGAGATCCAGGCACGTTTTGATAAAGCAGATTAACCGTGAGTTCAGTGGGGAAATTTAGCAAACAACAGGCCGATTTTAATATGATAAGGCAGTATCTGTCCAAAGTGGACTAGGAACAGCTACTTGACAACCCTCTGTCTCAGTCCCAAACTAATCCCACTGCCCTGCTCTCTCCTGTTAGCCCTTTATCAATCGCCAACCTAATCCCACTGCCCCGCTCTCTCCCCATAGCCCTGTATCAGTCCCCAACCTAATCCCACTGCCGCGCTCTCTCCCCATAGCCCTGTATCAATCACAAACTATTTCCACTGCCCTGCACTCTCCCCATAGCCCTGTATCAATCCCCAACGTAAGCCCACTGCCCGCTTTCTCCCCATAGCCCTGTGTTATATCGAAACAAATCCCACTGCCCGCTTTCTCCCCATAGCCCTGTGTTATATCCAAACTAATCCCACTGCCCCGCTTTCTCCCCATAGCCCTGTATCAATCCCCAAATTAATCCCACTGCCCCGCTTTCTCCCCATAGCTCTGTATCAATCCGAAACAAATCCCACAGCCCCGCTCTCTCCCCATAGCCCTGTATCAATCCCCAACATAAGTCCACTGCCCTGCTTTCTCCCCATAGCCCTGTGTTATATCCAAACAAATCCCACTGCACCGCTCTCTCCCCATAGCCCTGTATCAATCCCAAACTATTCCCAATGCCTCACTCGCTCCCGATAACCCTGTATCAATCCCAAACTAATCAGACTGCCCTGCTCTCACCCCATAGCCCTGTATCAATCCCCAAACTAATCCCACTGCCCTGCTTTCTCCCCATAGCCCTGTATCAATCACAAACTATTTCCACTGCCCTGCTCTCTCCCCATAGCCCTGTATCAATCCCCAACGTAAGCCCACTGCCCGCTTTCTCCCCATAGCCCTGTGTTATAGCCAAACAAATGCCACTGCCCGCTTTCTCCCCATAGCCCTGTGTTATATCCAAACAAATCCCACTGCCCCGCTTTCTCCCCATAGCCCTGTATCAATCCCCAAATTAATCCCACTGCCCCGCTTTCTCCCCATAGCCCTGTATCAATCCCAAACAAATCCCACTGCCCCGCTCTCTCCCCATAGCCCTGTATCAATCCCCAACGTAAGTCCACTGCCCTGCTTTCACCCCATAGCCCTGTGTTATATCCAAACTAATCCCACTGCACCCTCTCTCCCCATAGCCCTGTATCAATCCCAAACTAATCCCACTGCCCAGCTCTCTCCTCTAGCCCTGTATCAATCACAAACTAATCCTACTGCCACGCTCACTCCCCATTGCCCCGGATCAATCCCATGCTTATCCCGCTCCTGATCACTATCCAGTGATCTCTGTGTTAGAGAGATGGGAAACCAGCCAGGATTCCTGCTCCTGATCACTGTCCAGTGACCCATGGGTTAGAGAGAGATGGGAAATCAGCCAGGGTTCCTGCTCCTGATTACTGTCCAGTGACTCCTGGGTTAGAGAGAGGGGAAATCAGCCAGGGTTCCTGCTCCTGATCACTGCCCAGTCACCCCTGGGTTGGAAAGAGGGGAAATCAGCCAGGGTTCCTGCTCCTGATCACTGCCCAGTGACCCCTGGTTTAGAGAGAGGGGGAAATCAGCCGGGGTTCCTGCTCCTGATCACTGCCCAGTGACTCCTGGGTTAGAGAGAGGAGGAAATCAGCCAGGGTTCCTGCTCCTGATCACTGACCAGTGACCACTGGGTTAGAGAGAGGAGGAAATCAGCCAGGGTTCCTGGTCCTGATCATTGTCCAGTGACCCCTGGGTTAGAGAGAGGGGAAATCAGCCAGGGTTCCTGCTCCTGATCACTGTCCAGTGACTCCTGGGTTAGAGAGAGGGGAAATCAGCCAGGGTTCCTGCTCCTGATCACTGTCCAGTGACCCCTGGGTTAGAGAGAGGGGAAATCAGCCAGGGTTCCTGCTCCTGATCACTGACCAGTGACCACTGGGTTAGAGAGAGAGGAAATCAGCCAGGGTTCCTGGTCCTGATCACTGCCCAGTGACTCCTGGGTTAGAGAGAGGAGGAAATCAGCCAGGGTTCCTGCTCCTGATCACTGACCAGTGACCACTGGGTTAGAGAGTGGGGAATTCAGCCAGGGTTCCTGCTCCTGATCACTGTCCAGTGACCCCTGAGTTAGAGAGAGGGGAAATCAGCCAGGGTTCCTGCTCCTGATCATTGTCCAGTGACCCCTGGGTTAGAGAGAGGGGAAATCAGCCAGGGTTCTTGCTCCTGATCACTGTCCAGTGACCCCTGGGTTAGAGAGAGAGGTGAAATCAGCCAGGGTTCCTGCTCCTGATCACAGTCCAGTGACCCCTGGGTTAGAGAGAGAGGGGAAATCAGCCAGGGTACCTGCTCCTGATCACTGCCCAATGACCACTGGCTTAGAGAGAGGGGGAATCAGCCAGGGTTCCTGCTCCTGATCGCTGTCCAGTGACCCCTGGGTTAGAGAGAGGGGAAATCAGCCAGGGTTCCTGCTCCTGATCACTGCCCAGTGACCCCTGGGTTAGAGAGAGGGGAAATCAGCCAGGGTTCCTGCTCCTGATCACTGCCCAGTGACCCCTGGGTTAGAGAGAGAGGGAAATCAGCCAGGGTTCCTGCTCCTGATCACTGTCCAGTGACCCCTGGGTTAGAGAGAGGGGGAAATCAGCTGGGGTTCCTGCTCCTGATCACTGCCCAGTGACTCCTGTGTTAGAGAGAGGAGGAAATCAACCAGGGTTCCTGCTCCTGATCACTGACCAGTGACCACTGGGTTGGAAAGAGGGGAAATCAGCCAGGGTTCCTGCTCCTGATCACTGCCCAGTGACCCCTGGGTTGGAAAGAGGGGAAATCAGCCAGGGTTCCTGCTCCTGATCACTGCCCAGTGACCCCTGGTTTAGAGAGAGGGCGAAATCAGCCGGGGTTCCTGCTCCTGATCACTGCCCAGTGACTCCTGGGTTAGAGAGAGGAGGAAATCAGCCAGGGTTCCTGCTCCTGATCACTGACCAGTGACCACTGGGTTCGAGAGCGGGGAATTCAGCCAGGGTTCCTGCTCCTGATCATTGTCCAGTGACCCCTGGGTTAGAGAGAGGGGAAATCAGCCAGGGTTCCTGCTCCTGATCACTGTCCAGTGACCCCTGAGTTAGAGAGAGGGGAAATCAGCCAGGGTTCCTGCTCCTGATCATTGTCCAGTGACCCCTGGGTTAGAGAGAGGGGAAATCAGCCAGGGTTCTTGCTCCTGATCACTGTCCAGTGACCCCTGGGTTAGAGAGAGAGGTGAAATCAGCCAGGGTTCCTGCTCCTGATCACAGTCCAGTGACCCCTGGGTTAGAGAGAGAGGGGAAATCAGCCAGGGTCCCTGCTCCTGATCACTGCCCAATGACCACTGGCTTAGAGAGAGGGGGAATCAGCCAGGGTTCCTGCTCCTGATTGCTGTCCAGTGACCCCTGGGTTAGAGAGAGGGGAAATCAGCGAGGGTTCCTGCTCCTGATCACTGCCCAGTGACCCCTGGGTTAGAGAGAGAGGGAAATCAGCCAGGGTTCCTGCTCCTGATCACTGTCCAGTGACCCCTGGGTTAGAGAGAGAGGTGAAATCAGCCAGGGTTCCTGCTCCTGATCACTGCCCAGTGACCCCTGGGTTAGAGAGAGAGGGAAATCAGCCAGGGTTCCTGCTCCTGATCACTGTCCAGTGACCCCTGGGTTAGAGAGAGAGGTGAAATCAGCCAGGGTTCCTGCTCCTGATCACTGCCCAGTGACCCCTGGGTTAGAGAGAGGGGAAATCAGCCAGGGTTCCTGCTCCTGATCACTGTCCAGTGACCCCTGGGTTAGAGAGAGAGGGAAATCAGCCAGGGTTCCTCCTCCTGATCACAGTCCAGTGACCCCTGGGTTAGAGAGAGGGGAAATCAGCCAGGGTTCCTGCTCCTGATCACAGTCGAGTGACACCTGGGTTAGAGAGAGAGGGGAAATCAGCCAAGGTTCGTGCTCCTGATCATTGTCCAGTGAACCCTGGTTTGAGAGAGTGGAAATCAGCCTGGGTTCCTGCTCCTGATCACAGTCCAGTGACCCCTGGGTTAGAGAGAGAGGGGAAATCAGCCAGGGTTCATGCTCCTGATCACTGTCCAGTGACTCCTGGGTTAGAGAGGGGAAATCAGCCAGGGTTCCTGCTCCTGATCAGTATCCAGAGATCCCTGGGTTAGAGAGAGGGGAAATCAGCCAGGGTTCCTGCTCCTGATCACAGTCCAGTGACCCCTGGGTTAGAGAGAGAGGGGAAATCAGCCAGGGTTCATGCTCCTGATCACTATCCAGAGATCCCTGGGTTAGAGAGAGGGGAAATCAACCACGGTTCATGCTGCTGATCACTGTCCAGTGACTCCTGGGTTAGAGAGGGGAAATCAGCCAGGGTTCATGCTCCTGATCACTATCCAGAGATCCCTGGGTTAGAGAGAGGGGAAATCAGCCAGGGTTCCTGCTCCTGATCACTGCCCATTGACCCCTGGGTTAGAGAGAGAGGGAAATCAGCCAGGGTTCCTGCTCCTGATCACTGCCCATTGACCCCTGGGTTAGAGAGAGAGGGAAATCAGCCAGGGTTCATGCTCCTGATCACAGTCCAGTGACCCCTGGGTTAGAGAGAGAGGGAAATCAGCCAGGGTTCCTGCTCCTGATCACTGCCCATTGACCCCTGGGTTAGAGAGAGAGGGAAATCAGCCAGGGTTCCTGCTCCTGATCACTGCCCATTGACCCCTGGGTTAGAGAGAGAGGGAAATCAGCCAGGGTTCATGCTCCTGATCACGGTCCAGTGACCCCTGGGTTAGAGAGAGAGGGAAATCAGCCAGGGCTCATGCTCCTGATCACAGTCCAGTGACCCCTGGGTTAGAGAGAGGGGAAATCAGCCAGGGTTCATGCTCCTGATCACTGCCCAGTGACCCCTGGGTTAGAGAGAGGTGAAATCAGCCAGGGTTCCTGCTCCTGATCACTGTCCAGTGACCCCTGGGTTAGAGAGAGGGGAAATCAGCCAGGGTTCATGCTCCTGATCACAGTCCAGTGACCCCTGGGTTAGAGAGAGGGGAAATCAGCCAGGGTTCATGCTCCTGATCACTATCCACTGACCCCTGGGTTAGAGAGAGGGGAAATCAGCCAGGATTCCTGCTCCTGATCAATGCCCAGTGACCCCTGGGTTAGAGAGAGAGGGAAATCAGCCAGGGTTCCTGCTCCTGATCACTGCCCAGTGAACCCTGGGTTAGAGAGAGTGGAAATCAGCCTGGGTTCCTGCTCCTGATCACTGCCCAGTGACCCCTGGGTTAGAGACAGAGGGGAATTCAGCCAGGGTTCCTGCTCCTGATCACTGTCCAGTGACCCCTGGGTTAGAGAGGGGAAATCAGCCAGGGTTTCTGCTCCTGATCACTGCCCAGTGACCCCTGGGTTAGAGAGAGGGGAAATCAGCCAGGGTTCCTGCTCCTGATCACTGCCCAGTGACCCCTGAGATAGAGAGAGAGGAAATCAGCTGGGGTTCCTGCTCCTGATCACAGTCCAGTGACCCCTGGGATAGAGAGAGAGGGAAATCAGCCAGGGTTCCTGCTCCTGATCACTGTCCAGTGACCCCTGGGTTAGAGAGAGGGGGAAATCAGCCAGGGTTCCTGCTCCTGATCACTGTCCAGTGACCCCTGGGATAGAGAGAGAGGGAAATCAGCCAGGGTTCCTGCTCCTGATCACTGTCCAGTGACCCCTGGGTTAGAGAGAGGGGGAAATCAGCCAGGGTTCCTGCTCCTGATCACTGTCCAGTGACCCCTGGGATAGAGAGAGAGGGAAATCAGCCAGGGTTCGTGCTCCTGATCACTGTCCAGTGACTCCTGGGTTAGAGAGAGGGGAAATCAGCCCGGGTTCCAGCTCCTGATCACTGTCCAGTGACCCCTGGGTTAGAGAGAGGGGGAAATCAGCCAGGGTTCCTGCTCCTGATCACAGTCCAGTGACACCTGGGTGAGAGAGAGAGGGAAATCAGCCAGGGTTCGTGCTCCTGATCACTGTCCAGTGACTCCTGGGTTAGAGAGAGGGGAAATCAGCCCGGGTTCCAGCTCCTGATTACAGTCCAGTGAACCCTGGGTTAGAGAGAGGGGAAATCAGCCAGGGTTCCTGCTCCTGATTACAGTCCAGTGACCCCTGGGTTAGAGAGAGGGGGAACCAGCCAGGGTTCCTGCTCCTGATCACTGTCCAGTGACTCCTGGGTTAGAGAGAGGGGAAATCAGCCAGGGTTCCTGCTCCTGATCATTGTCCAGTGACCCCTGGGTTAGAGAGAGGGGAAATCAGCCAGGGTTCCTGCTCCTGATCACTGTCCAGTGACTCCTGGGTTAGAGAGAGAGGGAAATCAGCCAGGGTTCCGGCTCCTGATCATTGTCCAGTGACCCCTGGGTTAGAGAGAGGGGAAATCAGCCAGGGTTCCTGCTCCTGATCACTGTCCAGTGACCCCTGAGTTAGAGAGAGGGGAAACCAGCCAGGGTTCCTGCTCCTGATCATTGTCCAGTGACCCCTGGGTTAGAGAGAGGGGAAATCAGCCAGGGTTCTTGCTCCTGATCACTGTCCAGTGACCCCTGGGTTAGAGAGAGAGGTGAAATCAGCCAGGGTTCCTGCTCCTGATCACAGTCCAGTGACCCCTGGGTTAGAGAGAGAGGGGAAATCAGCCAGGGTCCCTGCTCCTGATCACTGCCCAATGACCACTGGCTTAGAGAGAGGGGGAATCAGCCAGGGTTCCTGCTCCTGATTGCTGTCCAGTGACCCTGGGTTAGAGAGAGGGGAAATCAGCGAGGGTTCCTGCTCCTGATCACTGCCCAGTGACCCCTGTGTTAGAGAGAGGGGAAATCAGCCAGGGTTCCTGCTCCTGATCACTGCCCAGTGACCCCTGGGTTAGAGAGAGAGGGAAATCAGCCAGGGTTCCTGCTCCTGATCACTGTCCAGTGACCCCTGGGTTAGAGAGAGAGGTGAAATCAGCCAGGGTTCCTGCTCCTGATCACTGCCCAGTGACCCCTGGGTTAGAGAGAGGGGAAATCAGCCAGGGTTCCTGCTCCTGATCACTGTCCAGTGACCCCTGGGTTAGAGAGAGAGGGAAATCAGCCAGGGTTCCTCCTCCTGATCACAGTCCAGTGACCCCTGGGTTAGAGAGAGGGGAAATCAGCCAGGGTTCCTGCTCCTGATCACAGTCGAGTGACACCTGGGTTAGAGAGAGAGGGGAAATCAGCCAGGGTTCGTGCTCCTGATCATTGTCCAGTGAACCCTGGTTTGAGAGAGTGGAAATCAGCCTGGGTTCCTGCTCCTGATCACAGTCCAGTGACCCCTGGGTTAGAGAGAGAGGGGAAATCATCCAGGGTTCATGCTCCTGATCACTGTCCAGTGACTCCTGGGTTAGAGAGGGGAAATCAGCCAGGGTTCCTGCTCCTGATCACTATCCAGAGATCCTGGGTTAGAGAGAGGGGAAATCAGCCAGGGTTCCTGCTCCTGATCACTGCCCATTGACCCCTGGGTTAGAGAGAGAGGGGAAATCAGCCAGGGTTCCTGCTCCTGATCACAGTCCAGTGACCCCTGGGTTAGAGAGAGAGGGGAAATCAGCCAGGGTTCATGCTCCTGATCACTATCCAGAGATCCCTGGGTTAGAGAGAGGGGAAATCAAGCAGGGTTCCTGCTGCTGGTCACTGCCCAGTGACCCCTGGGTTAGAGAGAGGGGAAATCAGCCAGGGTTCCTGCTCCTGATCACTGTCCAGTGACTCCTGGGTTAGAGAGGGGAAATCAGCCAGGGTTCATGCTCCTGATCACTATCCAGAGATCCCTGGGTTAGAGAGAGGGGAAATCAGCCAGGGTTCCTGCTCCTGATCACTGCCCATTGACCCCTGGGTTAGAGAGAGAGGGAAATCAGCCAGGGTTCCTGCTCCTGATCACTGCCCATTGACCCCTGGGTTAGAGAGAGAGGGAAATCAGCCAGGGTTCATGCTCCTGATCACAGTCCAGTGACCCCTGGGTTAGAGAGAGAGGGAAATCAGCCAGGGTTCATGCTCCTGATCACTGCACAGTGAACCCTGGGTTAGAGAGAGAGGGAAATCAGCCAGGGCTCATGCTCCTGATCACAGTCCAGTGACCCCTGGGTTAGAGAGAGGGGAAATCAGCCAGGGTTCATGCTCCTGATCACTATCCACTGACCCCTGGGTTAGAGAGAGGGGAAATCAGCCAGGATTCCTGCTCCTGATCAATGCCCAGTGACCCCTGGGTTAGAGAGAGAGGGAAATCAGCCAGGGTTCCTGCTCCTGATCACTGCCCAGTGAACCCTGGGTTAGAGAGAGTGGAAATCAGCCTGGGTTCCTGCTCCTGATCACTGCCCAGTGACCCCTGGGTTAGAGAGAGAGGGGAATTCAGCCAGGGTTCCTGCTCCTGATCACTGTCCAGTGACCCCTGGGTTAGAGAGGGGAAATCAGCCAGGGTTTCTGCTCCTGATCACTGCCCAGTGACCCCTGGGTTAGAGAGAGGGGAAATCAGCCAGGGTTCCTGCTCCTGATCACTGCCCAGTGACCCCTGAGTTAGAGAGAGAGGAAATCAGCTGGGGTTCCTGCTCCTGATCACAGTCCAGTGACCCCTGGGATAGAGAGAGAGGGAAATCAGCCAGGGTTCCTGCTCCTGATCACTGTCCAGTGACCCTGGGTTAGAGAGAGGGGGAAATCAGCCAGGGTTCCTGCTCCTGATCACTGTCCAGTGACCCCTGGGATAGAGAGAGAGGGAAATCAGCCAGGGTTCATGCTCCTGATCATTGTCCAGTGACCCCTGGGATAGAGAGAGAGGGAAATCAGCCAGGGTTCATGCTCCTGATCACTGTCCAGTGACTCCTGGGTTAGAGAGGGGAAATCAGCCAGGGTTCCTGCTCCTGATCACTATCCAGAGATCCCTGGGTTAGAGAGAGGGGAAATCAGCCAGGGTCCCTGCTCCTGATCACTGCCCAATGACCACTGGCTTAGAGAGAGGGGGAATCAGCCAGGGTTCCTGCTCCTGATTGCTGTCCAGTGACCCCTGGGTTAGAGAGAGGGGGAAATCAGCCAGGGTTCCTGCTCCTGATCACTGTCCAGTGACCCCTGGGATAGAGAGAGAGGGAAATCAGCCAGGGTTCATGCTCCTGATCATTGTCCAGTGACCCCTGGGATAGAGAGAGAGGGAAATCAGCCAGGGTTCATGCTCCTGATCATTGTCCAGTGACCCCTGGGATAGAGAGAGAGGGAAATCAGCCAGGGTTCATGCTCCTGATCATTGTCCAGTGACCCCTGGGTTAGAGAGAGGGAAATCAGCCAGGGTTCCTGCTCCTGATCACTGTCCAGTGACCCCTGGGTTAGAGAGAGGGGAAATCAGCCAGGGTTCCTCCTCCTGATCACAGTCCAGTGACCCCTGGGTTAGAGAGAGGGGAAATCAGCCAGGGTTCCTGCTCCTGATCACAGTCGAGTGACACCTGGGTTAGAGAGAGAGGGGAAATCAGCCAAGGTTCGTGCTCCTGATCATTGTCCAGTGAACCCTGGTTTGAGAGAGTGGAAATCAGCCTGGGTTCCTGCTCCTGATCACAGTCCAGTGACCCCTGGGTTAGAGAGAGAGGGGAAATCAGCCAGGGTTCATGCTCCTGATCACTGTCCAGTGACTCCTGGGTTAGAGAGGGGAAATCAGCCAGGGTTCCTGCTCCTGATCAGTATCCAGAGATCCCTGGGTTAGAGAGAGGGGAAATCAGCCAGGGTTCCTGCTCCTGATCACAGTCCAGTGACCCCTGGGTTAGAGAGAGAGGGGAAATCAGCCAGGGTTCATGCTCCTGATCACTATCCAGAGATCCCTGGGTTAGAGAGAGGGGAAATCAACCAGGGTTCCTGCTGCTGATCACTGTCCAGTGACTCCTGGGTTAGAGAGGGGAAATCAGCCAGGGTTCATGCTCCTGATCACTATCCAGAGATCCCTGGGTTAGAGAGAGGGGAAATCAGCCAGGGTTCCTGCTCCTGATCACTGCCCATTGACCCCTGGGTTAGAGAGAGAGGGAAATCAGCCAGGGTTCCTGCTCCTGATCACTGCCCATTGACCCCTGGGTTAGAGAGAGAGGGAAATCAGCCAGGGTTCATGCTCCTGATCACAGTCCAGTGACCCCTGGGTTAGAGAGAGAGGGAAATCAGCCAGGGTTCCTGCTCCTGATCACTGCCCATTGACCCCTGGGTTAGAGAGAGAGGGAAATCAGCCAGGGTTCCTGCTCCTGATCACTGCCCATTGACCCCTGGGTTAGAGAGAGAGGGAAATCAGCCAGGGTTCATGCTCCTGATCACAGTCCAGTGACCCCTGGGTTAGAGAGAGAGGGAAATCAGCCAGGGCTCATGCTCCTGATCACAGTCCAGTGACCCCTGGGTTAGAGAGAGGGGAAATCAGCCAGGGTTCATGCTCCTGATCACTATCCACTGACCCCTGGGTTAGAGAGAGGGGAAATCAGCCAGGATTCCTGCTCCTGATCAATGCCCAGTGACCCCTGGGTTAGAGAGAGAGGGAAATCAGCCAGGGTTCCTGCTCCTGATCACTGCCCAGTGAACCCTGGGTTAGAGAGAGTGGAAATCAGCCTGGGTTCCTGCTCCTGATCACTGCCCAGTGACCCCTGGGTTAGAGACAGAGGGGAATTCAGCCAGGGTTCCTGCTCCTGATCACTGTCCAGTGACCCCTGGGTTAGAGAGGGGAAATCAGCCAGGGTTTCTGCTCCTGATCACTGCCCAGTGACCCCTGGGTTAGAGAGAGGGGAAATCAGCCAGGGTTCCTGCTCCTGATCACTGCCCAGTGACCCCTGAGATAGAGAGAGAGGAAATCAGCCAGGGTTCCTGCTCCTGATCACAGTCCAGTGACCCCTGGGTTAGAGAGAGGGGAAATCAGCCAGGGTTCCTGCTCCTGATCACAGTCGAGTGACACCTGGGTTAGAGAGAGAGGGGAAATCAGCCAAGGTTCGTGCTCCTGATCATTGTCCAGTGAACCCTGGTTTGAGAGAGTGGAAATCAGCCTGGGTTCCTGCTCCTGATCACAGTCCAGTGACCCCTGGGTTAGAGAGAGAGGGGAAATCAGCCAGGGTTCATGCTCCTGATCACTGTCCAGTGACTCCTGGGTTAGAGAGGGGAAATCAGCCAGGGTTCCTGCTCCTGATCAGTATCCAGAGATCCCTGGGTTAGAGAGAGGGGAAATCAGCCAGGGTTCCTGCTCCTGATCACAGTCCAGTGACCCCTGGGTTAGAGAGAGAGGGGAAATCAGCCAGGGTTCATGCTCCTGATCACTATCCAGAGATCCCTGGGTTAGAGAGAGGGGAAATCAACCAGGGTTCCTGCTGCTGATCACTGTCCAGTGACTCCTGGGTTAGAGAGGGGAAATCAGCCAGGGTTCATGCTCCTGATCACTATCCAGAGATCCCTGGGTTAGAGAGAGGGGAAATCAGCCAGGGTTCCTGCTCCTGATCACTGCCCATTGACCCCTGGGTTAGAGAGAGAGGGAAATCAGCCAGGGTTCCTGCTCCTGATCACTGCCCATTGACCCCTGGGTTAGAGAGAGAGGGAAATCAGCCAGGGTTCATGCTCCTGATCACAGTCCAGTGACCCCTGGGTTAGAGAGAGAGGGAAATCAGCCAGGGTTCCTGCTCCTGATCACTGCCCATTGACCCCTGGGTTAGAGAGAGAGGGAAACCAGCCAGGGTTCCTGCTCCTGATCACTGCCCATTGACCCCTGGGTTAGAGAGAGAGGGAAATCAGCCAGGGTTCATGCTCCTGATCACAGTCCAGTGACCCCTGGGTTAGAGAGAGAGGGAAATCAGCCAGGGCTCATGCTCCTGATCACAGTCCAGTGACCCCTGGGTTAGAGAGAGGGGAAATCAGCCAGGGTTCATGCTCCTGATCACTATCCACTGACCCCTGGGTTAGAGAGAGGGGAAATCAGCCAGGATTCCTGCTCCTGATCAATGCCCAGTGACCCCTGGGTTAGAGAGAGAGGGAAATCAGCCAGGGTTCCTGCTCCTGATCACTGCCCAGTGACCCCTGGGTTAGAGACAGAGGGGAATTCAGCCAGGGTTCCTGCTCCTGATCACTGTCCAGTGACCCCTGGGTTAGAGAGGGGAAATCAGCCAGGGTTTCTGCTCCTGATCACTGCCCAGTGACCCCTGGGTTAGAGAGAGGGGAAATCAGCCAGGGTTCCTGCTCCTGATCACTGCCCAGTGACCCCTGAGATAGAGAGAGAGGAAATCAGCCAGGGTTCCTGCTCCTGATCACTGCCCAGTGACCCCTGGTTTAGAGAGAGGGGAAATCAGCCAGGGTTCCTGCTCCTGATCACTGCCCAGTGACCCCTGGGTTAGAGAGAGGGGGAACCAGCCAGGGTTCCTGCTCCTGATCACAGTCCAGTGACCCCTGGGATAGAGAGAGAGGGAAATCAGCCAGGGTTCCTGCTCCTGATCACTGTCCAGTGACCCCTGGGTTAGAGAGAGGGGGAAATCAGCCAGGGTTCCTGCTCCTGATCACTGTCCAGTGACCCCTGGGATAGAGAGAGAGGGAAATCAGCCAGGGTTCCTGCTCCTGATCACAGTCCAGTGACACCTGGGTGAGAGAGAGAGGGAAATCAGCCAGGGTTCGTGCTCCTGATCACTGTCCAGTGACTCCTGGGTTAGAGAGAGGGGAAATCAGCCCGGGTTCCAGCTCCTGATCACTGTCCAGTGACCCCTGGGTTAGAGAGAGGGGGAAATCAGCCAGGGTTCCTGCTCCTGATCACAGTCCAGTGACACCTGGGTGAGAGAGAGAGGGAAATCAGCCAGGGTTCGTGCTCCTGATCACTGTCCAGTGACTCCTGGGTTAGAGAGAGGGGAAATCAGCCCGGGTTCCAGCTCCTGATTACAGTCCAGTGAACCCTGGGTTAGAGAGAGGGGAAATCAGCCAGGGTTCCTGCTCCTGATTACAGTCCAGTGACCCCTGGGTTAGAGAGAGGGGGAACCAGCCAGGGTTCCTGCTCCTGATCACTGTCCAGTGACTCCTGGGTTAGAGAGAGGGGAAATCAGCCAGGGTTCCTGCTCCTGATCATTGTCCAGTGACCCCTGGGTTAGAGAGAGGGGAAATCAGCCAGGGTTCCTGCTCCTGATCACTGTCCAGTGACTCCTGGGTTAGAGAGAGAGGGAAATCAGCCAGGGTTCCGGCTCCTGATCATTGTCCAGTGACCCCTGGGTTAGAGAGAGGGGAAATCAGCCAGGGTTCCTGCTCCTGATCACTGTCCAGTGACCCCTGAGTTAGAGAGAGGGGAAACCAGCCAGGGTTCCTGCTCCTGATCATTGTCCAGTGACCCCTGGGTTAGAGAGAGGGGAAATCAGCCAGGGTTCTTGCTCCTGATCACTGTCCAGTGACCCCTGGGTTAGAGAGAGAGGTGAAATCAGCCAGGGTTCCTGCTCCTGATCACAGTCCAGTGACCCCTGGGTTAGAGAGAGAGGGGAAATCAGCCAGGGTCCCTGCTCCTGATCACTGCCCAATGACCACTGGCTTAGAGAGAGGGGGAATCAGCCAGGGTTCCTGCTCCTGATTGCTGTCCAGTGACCCCTGGGTTAGAGAGAGGGGAAATCAGCGAGGGTTCCTGCTCCTGATCACTGCCCAGTGACCCCTGTGTTAGAGAGAGGGGAAATCAGCCAGGGTTCCTGCTCCTGATCACTGCCCAGTGACCCCTGGGTTAGAGAGAGAGGGAAATCAGCCAGGGTTCCTGCTCCTGATCACTGTCCAGTGACCCCTGGGTTAGAGAGAGAGGTGAAATCAGCCAGGGTTCCTGCTCCTGATCACTGCCCAGTGACCCCTGGGTTAGAGAGAGGGGAAATCAGCCAGGGTTCCTGCTCCTGATCACTGTCCAGTGACCCCTGGGTTAGAGAGAGAGGGAAATCAGCCAGGGTTCCTCCTCCTGATCACAGTCCAGTGACCCCTGGGTTAGAGAGAGGGGAAATCAGCCAGGGTTCCTGCTCCTGATCACAGTCGAGTGACACCTGGGTTAGAGAGAGAGGGGAAATCAGCCAGGGTTCGTGCTCCTGATCATTGTCCAGTGAACCCTGGTTTGAGAGAGTGGAAATCAGCCTGGGTTCCTGCTCCTGATCACAGTCCAGTGACCCCTGGGTTAGAGAGAGAGGGGAAATCATCCAGGGTTCATGCTCCTGATCACTGTCCAGTGACTCCTGGGTTAGAGAGGGGAAATCAGCCAGGGTTCCTGCTCCTGATCACTATCCAGAGATCCCTGGGTTCGAGAGAGGGGAAATCAGCCAGGGTTCCTGCTCCTGATCACAGTCCAGTGACCCCTGGGTTAGAGAGAGAGGGGAAATCAGCCAGGGTTCATGCTCCTGATCACTATCCAGAGATCCCTGGGTTAGAGAGAGGGGAAATCAAGCAGGGTTCCTGCTGCTGGTCACTGCCCAGTGACCCCTGGGTTAGAGAGAGGGGAAATCAGCCAGGGTTCCTGCTCCTGATCACTGTCCAGTGACTCCTGGGTTAGAGAGGGGAAATCAGCCAGGGTTCATGCTCCTGATCACTATCCAGAGATCCCTGGGTTAGAGAGAGGGGAAATCAGCCAGGGTTCCTGCTCCTGATCACTGCCCATTGACCCCTGGGTTAGAGAGAGAGGGAAATCAGCCAGGGTTCCTGCTCCTGATCACTGCCCATTGACCCCTGGGTTAGAGAGAGAGGGAAATCAGCCAGGGTTCATGCTCCTGATCACAGTCCAGTGACCCCTGGGTTAGAGAGAGAGGGAAATCAGCCAGGGTTCATGCTCCTGATCACTGCACAGTGAACCCTGGGTTAGAGAGAGAGGGAAATCAGCCAGGGCTCATGCTCCTGATCACAGTCCAGTGACCCCTGGGTTAGAGAGAGGGGAAATCAGCCAGGGTTCATGCTCCTGATCACTATCCACTGACCCCTGGGTTAGAGAGAGGGGAAATCAGCCAGGATTCCTGCTCCTGATCAATGCCCAGTGACCCCTGGGTTAGAGAGAGAGGGAAATCAGCCAGGGTTCCTGCTCCTGATCACTGCCCAGTGAACCCTGGGTTAGAGAGAGTGGAAATCAGCCTGGGTTCCTGCTCCTGATCACTGCCCAGTGACCCCTGGGTTAGAGAGAGAGGGGAATTCAGCCAGGGTTCCTGCTCCTGATCACTGTCCAGTGACCCCTGGGTTAGAGAGGGGAAATCAGCCAGGGTTCCTGCTCCTGATCACAGTCCAGTGACCCCTGGGTTAGAGAGAGGGGAAATCAGCCAGGGTTTCTGCTCCTGATCACTGCCCAGTGACCCCTGGGTTAGAGAGAGGGGAAATCAGCCAGGGTTCCTGCTCCTGATCACTGCCCAGTGACCCCTGAGTTAGAGAGAGAGGAAATCAGCTGGGGTTCCTGCTCCTGATCACAGTCCAGTGACCCCTGGGATAGAGAGAGAGGGAAATCAGCCAGGGTTCCTGCTCCTGATCACTGTCCAGTGACCCCTGGGTTAGAGAGAGGGGGAAATCAGCCAGGGTTCCTGCTCCTGATCACTGTCCAGTGACCCCTGGGATAGAGAGAGAGGGAAATCAGCCAGGGTTCATGCTCCTGATCATTGTCCAGTGACCCCTGGGATAGAGAGAGAGGGAAATCAGCCAGGGTTCATGCTCCTGATCATTGTCCAGTGACCCCTGGGTTAGAGAGAGCGGGAACCAGCCAGGGTTCCTGCTCCTGATCACTGTCCAGTGACTCCTGGGTTAGAGAGAGGGGAAATCAGCCAGGGTTCCTGCTCCTGATCATCTTCCAGTGACCCCTGGGTTAGAGAGACAGGTGAAATCAGCCAGGGTTCCTGCTCCTGATCACTATCCAGTGACCCCTGGTTAGAGAGAGAGGGAAATCAGCGAGAGTTCCTGCTCCTGATCATTGTCCAGTAACCCCTGGGTTAGAGAGAGGGGAAACCAGCCCGGGTTCCAGCTCCTGATCACTGTCCAGTGACCTCTGCGTTCGAGAGAGGGTGAACCAGCCAGGGTTCCTGCTCCTGATCACTGTCCAGTGACCCCTGGGTTAGAGAGAGAGGGGAAATCAGCCAGGGTTCGTGCTCCTGATCACTGTCCAACGACCCTTGGGTTAGAGAGAGAGGTGAAAGCAGCCAGGGTTCCTGCTCCTGATTACAGTCCAGTGAACCCTGGGTTAGAGAGAGAGGGGAAATCAGCCAGGGTTCCTGCTCCTGATCACAGTCCAGTGACCCCTCGGTTAGAGAGAGGGGAAATCAGCCAGGGTTCCTGCTCCTGATCACTGCCCAGTGACCTCTGGGTTAGAGAGAGAGGGGAAATCAGCCAGGGTTCCTGGCCCTGATCACTATCCAGTGACCCCTGAGTTAGAGAGAGGAGGAAATCAGCCAGGGTTCCTGCTCCTGAACACTATCCAGTGACGCCTGGTTAGAGAGAAGGGAAGTCAGCCTGGGTTCCTGCTCCTGATCACTGCCCAGTGACCCCTGGGTTAGAGAGAGAGGGAAATCAGCCAGGGTTCCTGCTCCTGATCACAGTCCAGTGACCCCTGGTTTAGAGAGAGGGGGAACCAGCTAGGGTTCCTGCTCCTGATCACTGTCCAGTGACCCCTGGGTTAGAGATAGAGGGGAAATCAGCCAGGGTTCCTGCTCCTGATCACAGTCCAGTGACCCCTGGGTTGGAGAGAGGGGAAATCAGCCAGGGTTCGTGCTCCTGATCACTGTCCAATGACCCTTGGGTTAGAGAGAGATGAAAGCAGCCAGGGTTCCTGCTCCTGATTACAGTCCAGTGAACCCTGGGTTAGAGAGAGAGGGGAAATCAGCCAGGGTTCCTGCTCCTGATCACAGTCCAGTGACCCCTCGGTTAGAGAGAGGGGAAATCAGCCAGGGTTCCTGCTCCTGATCACTGCCCAGTGACCTCTGGGTTAGAGAGAGAGGGGAAATCAGCCAGGATTCGTGCTCCTGATCACTGTCCAGTGACCCCTGGGTTAGACAGAGGGGAAATCAGCCTGGGTTCCTGCTCCTGATCACTGCCCAGTGACCCCTGGTTTAGAGAGAGAGGGGAAATCAGCCAGGGTTCCTGCTCCTGATCACAGTCCAGTGACCCCTGGGTTAGAGAGACAGGTGAAATCAGCCAGGGTTCCTGCTCCTTATCACAGTCCAGTGACACCTGGGTTAGAGAGAGAGGGGAAATCAGCCAGGGTTCGTGCTCCTGATCACTGTCCAATGACCCTTGGGTTAGAGAGAGATGAAAGCAGCCAGGGTTCCTGCTCCTGATTACAGTCCAGTGAACCCTGGGTTAGAGAGAGAGGGGAAATCAGCCAGGGTTCCTGCTCCTGATCACAGTCCAGTGACCCCTCGGTTAGAGAGAGGGGAAATCAGCCAGGGTTCCTGCTCCTGATCACTGCCCAGTGACCTCTGGGTTAGAGAGAGAGGGGAAATCAGCCAGGATTCATGCTCCTGATCACTGTCCAGTGACCCCTGGGTTAGAGAGACAGGTGAAATCAGCCAGGGTTCCTGCTCCTTATCACAGTCCAGTGACACCTGGGTTAGAGAGAGAGTGGAAATCAGCCAGGGTTCATGCTCCTGATCACTATCCAGTGACCCCTGGGTTAGAGAGAGGGGAAATCAGCCAGGGTTCCTGCTCCTGATCATTGTCCAGTGACCCCTGGGTTAGAGAGAGAGGGAAATCAGCCAGGGTTCCAGCTCCTGATCACTATCCAGTGACCTAGAGAGAGGGGGAACCATCCAGGGTTCATGCTCCTGATCATTGTCCAGTGACCCGTGGGTTAGAGAGAGGGGAAATGAGCCAGGGTTCGTGCTCCTGATCTCTGTCCAGTGATCCCTGGGTTAGAGAGAGGGGAAATCAGGCAGGGTTCCTGCTCCTGATCACTGCCCAGTGACCCCTGGGTTAGAGAGAGGGGAAAATCAGCTAGGGTTCCTGCTCCTGATCATTGTCCAGTGACCCCTGGGTTAGAGAGAGAGGGAAATCAGCCAGGGTTATTTAAATCATGTTGCGAGAAAGGGAAATAGTTTGTGCCCCCGTTTGTACCTCAGACTCTTAGAGACGGAGGGAACGGCAACAGAAAAAGAGGAAACAACATCTCCAAAAACTGATCCCAGCTCATCGCCAAGGCTGGGGATAGATAACCTCGCCGCCTTCTTCGGAAGTTTAACCACTTTATTCACTTTCTGATTGGAGCTCCGTTTGGAATTAGACTTTATTTTGTCGGATGTTTAACGACAGCATTGAAGGGGGAAGGAGAAACTTGGAGCAACTTCTTCTGTCAAAGCTGCAGTGAGACTTGAAAGATTTTAACGATTTTTAATGAACTTTTCACCAAAAATGAGTGTAAAAAACACTTTTTCCCCCTAAGTTTCGAACATGATTTTGGAAGAGACTGAAGCAAAAGCCAATTTCCCCCTCACCTAAACAAGTTTCAACCAGGTCTTGAAGTCCAAACGCTTTTAAAGTGCTCTGAAATGGTTAAAATGTTTTCAAATTGAAATATCTCAAGATTTGATTTTGAGTGATTGACTGAAGTGAGTAGCTTTACACAAACTTGCAACCATGGGGTTGAGGAGGGGGAAGGTAGGGGAGGATTTGTAGGAGTTACAGATTACTTTTTAATGACTTTTTAAAAATATACCATTAAGACATTTAGGAAGAGAACCAAGAAAGGGGAAAAACACAAACCATTTTATAATGTCTGTCGTTCGATAGTCCTAACAAGTCGCAGGAATAACGTAAATATAGATTTCCTCTTAAACATTTAGTGGAGTGTTAATTGAAGCAAGAGTTATGTAATGATGTATAAAAATTGCAGGAAGCTACTTTAGAAGAAACCACTCTTTGTTTATTGAGAGAGACACAGAAAATACATTGATTAAAGTGATAACGTACAATTCGATTTGGTTTGAATGTTTGAAATAGGAGATTAAAATTTGTGAGTATAATGAAGTTTGTTTCCTGCTTTTAATTGCGAAGTACCTAAAATAATTCAACACTCCTTGTGACAAGAGCAGGGATTAATATTGTGGAGAATGTTTGAGAGAAAAACATTAGAAGCGAAATTGGTCAATTATAAATCTTTACGTCAACATATCAGTAAACATTTGCAAGTCAGTCTGACTGGTTTTGCTGTCCAGGAAGAAAAACAAGTGTTTATTTCTGTTAAGTCATAGCTTTGCCTGCTTTTTGTTTATAATTCAGTGACACAAATTGTGTGTATATTTGTAAATTGTAAAATAACAGCAATAAATCACATTTCTGTGACATTCTTTCTGTCTTAAACGATTCAATTTGTGGCTCGGAATCTAGAAGCTTCTTTACCTGAAAGGTTTGAATGGTTAAAGTTGATCTCAGCTATCAAAAGCTGTTTGCGACATTCCTGCATTGTGGAACAGCATGATGTCTTTGCAGAGACAGGAATTTGCATTGTTGAATGGAGGTTTTTCTGATCTGTTGCATCCTGTGTAGATCAGAAACAGGTAAAGATGTTCATAGTAAACAGCCCAAGACAATGAAATGCTAAAACAATGTCTGGCCAATGTCAGAGACTTCAAGCACAGGACATGTGGAATATACAAAACCCCATAGCCCTGTATCAATCCCAAACTAATCACACTGCCCCGATCTCTCCCGATAGCCCTGTATCAATCCCAAACTATTCCCAATGCCTCGCTCTCTCCCCATAGCCCTGTATCAATCCCCAAACTAATCCCACTGCCCCGCTCTCTCCCCATAGCCCTGTATCAATCCGCAAACTAATCCCGCTGCCCCGCTCACTCCCCATAGCCCTGTATCAATCCCAAACTAATCCCAGTGCCCCGCTCACTCCCGATAGCCCTGTATGAATCCAAAACTAATCCCAAAGCCCCACTCTCTCCCCATAGTCCTGTATCAATCCCAAACTAATCCCAATGCCCCGCTCTCTCCCCATAGCCCTGTTTCAATCCCCAAACTAATCCCACTGCCCCGCTCTCTCCCCATAGCCCTGTATCAATCCCAAACTAATCCCACTGCCCCGCTCTCTCCCCATAGCCCTTTATCAATCCCAAACTAATCCCACTGCCTTGCTCTCTCCCCATAGCCCTGTATCAATCCCAAATTAATCCCACTGCCCCGCTCTATCCCCATAGCCCTGTATCAATCCCCAAACTAATCCCACTGCCCTGCTCTCTCCCCATAGCCCTGTATCAATCCCCAAACTAATCCCACTGCCCCGCTCTCTCCCCATACCCTGTATCAATCCCCAAACTAATCCCACGGCCCTGCTGACTCCCCATAGCCCTGTATCAATCCCCAATCTAATCCCACTGCCCCGCTCTCTCCCCATAGCCCTGTATCAATCCCAAACTAATCCCAGTGCCTCGCTTTCCCCCCATAGCTCTGTCTTGATCCCAAACTAACCCCACTGCCCTGCTCTCCCCCCATAGCCCTGCATCAATTCCAAACTAATCCCTCTGCCCCAGTCTCCGCCCATAGCCCTGCATCATTCCCAAACTAACCCCACTGCCACGTTCTCTCCCCATAGCCCTGGGAGTGTTTGATGGGACAGTGTAGAGGGAGCATTACTATATATGTCTAACCCGTGCAGCACCTGCCTTGGGAATGTTTGATGGGACAGTGTAGAGGGAGGTTTTTGTCTGTATCTAACCCGTGCGGTACCTGCCTTGGGAGTGTTTGATGGGACAGTGTAGAGGGAGCATTACTCTATATCTAACCCGTGCTGTACCTGCCTTGGGAGTGTTTGATGGGACAGCATAGAGGGAGCTTTACTCTGTATCTGACCCGTGCAGTCCCTGCCATGGGAGTGTTTGATGGGACAGTGTAGAGGGAGCTTCACTCTGTATCTAACCCGTGTTGTTCCTGCCCTGGGAGTTTTTGATGGGCTGGTTTAAAGAGAGCTTTTCTCTATCGATTCTGCAGCAAACCTTGATAGATTGCAAGTCCGGGGATTCAGCGCATACACAGCGCAGACGGAAACACGGAACTTGCGGGGCCTCTACCAAGGCCTAAGTCGTTGGTACGGGGACCATGATTTCAGGGCCATTATCTTTGTTTGATGTAATCCTTCACTCCTGTGCATAAGACAGTGGGTCTCACGGCCTAAAATTCATTCAAATCTCAGTAAAAATACCCAGAACAGATTTTAATTGTCTTTTATTTGCTTCATTTTTCTACGGTGTACCCAGATATCTGCAGACCAACATTCATCCGCATGTGAATCCCTCCTCTGCATTAAATCAATTCTCGGTAACACTTTCATTTAATCTACCGAGGTTCAGTATTAAAATATACCAGGAGATCCAGGCACGTTTTGATAAAGCAGATTAACAATGAGTTCAGTGGGGAAATTTAGCAAACAACAGGCCGATTTTAATATGATAAGGCAGGATCTGTCCAAAGTGGACTGGGAACAGCTACTTGACAACCCTCTGTCTCAGTCCCAAACTAATCCCACTGCCCTGCTCTCTCCTGTTAGCCCTTTATCAATCGCCAACCTAATCCCACTGCCTCGCTCTCTCCCCATAGCCCTGTATCAGTCCCCAACCTAATCCCACTGCCCCGCTCTCCCCCCATAGCCCTACATCAATCCTAAACTAATCCCACTGCCCCGCTCTCTCCCCATAGTCCTGCATCAATCCCAAACTAATCACACTGCCCCGCTATCTCCCCAAAGCCCTGTATCAATCCCCAAAACTAATCCCATTGCCCCGCTCTCTCCCCATAGCCGTTTATCAATCCCAAACTAATCCAACTGCCCCGCTCTCTCCCCATAGCCCTGTATCAATCCCAAACTAATCCCACTGCCCCGCTCACTCCCCATAGCCCTGTATCAATCCACAAACTAATCCCACTGCCCCGCTCACTCCCCAAAGCCCTGTATCAATCCCAAACTAATCCCAGTGCCCCGCTCACTCCCGATAGGCCTGTATCAATCCTAAACTAATCCCAAAGCCCCACTCTCTCCCCATAGCCCTGTATCAATCCCAAACTAATCACACTGCCCCGATCTCTCCCGATAGCCCTGTATCAATCCCAAACTATTCCCAATGCCTCGCTCGCTCCCGATAACCCTGTATCAATCCCAAACTAATCAGACTGCCCTGCTCTCACCCCATAGCCCTGTATCAATCCCCAAACGAATCCCACTGCCCCGCTCTCTTCCGATTGCCCTGTATCAATTCCAAACTAATCACACTGCCCCGCTCTCTCCCCATAGCCCTGTATCAATCCCCAAACTAATCCCACTGCCCCGCTCTCTCCCCATAGCTCTGTATCAATCCCAAACTAATCCCACTGTCCTGCACTCTCCCCATAGCCCTGTATCAATCCCAAACAAATCACACTGCCCCGCTCTCACCCCATAGCACTGTATCAAATCCCAAACTAATCCCACTGCCCCGCTCTCTCCGGATAGCCCAGTATCAATCCCAAACTATTCCCACTGCCCCGCTCACTCCCCATAGCCCTGTATCAATCCCCAAACTAATCACACTGCCCCGCTCTCTCCCCATAGCCCTGTATCAATCCCCAAGCTAATCCCACTGTCCCGCTCTCTCCCCATAGTCCTGTATCAATCCCAAACTAATCAAACTGCCCCGCTGTCTCCCCATTGCCCTGTATCAATCCCCAAACTAATCCCACTGCCCCGCTCTCTCCCCATAGCCCTGTATCAATCCGCAAAATAATCCCACTGCCCCGCTCACTCCCCATAGCCCTGTATCAATCACAAACTAATCCCAGTGCCCTGCTCACTCCCGATAGCCCTGTATCAATCCAAAACTAATCCCAATGCCCCGCTCTCTCCCCATAGCCCTGTTTCAATCCCCAAACTAATTCCACTGCCCTGCTCTCTCCCCATAGCCCTGTATCAATCCCAAACTAATCCCACTGCCCCGCTCTCTCCACATAGCCCTGTATCAATCCCAAACTAATCCCACTGCCCCGCTCTCTCCCCATAGCCCTGTATCAATCCCCAAACTAATCCCACTGCTCTGCTCTCTCCCCATAGCCCTGTATTAATCCCCAAACTAATCCCACTGCCCTGCACTCTCCCCATAGCCCTGTATCAATCCCAAACAAATCACACTGCCCCGCTCTCACCCCATAGCCCTGTACCAAATCCCAAACTAATCCCACTGCCCCGCTCTCTCCGGATAGCCCTGTATCAATCCCAAACTATTCCCACTGCCCCGCTCACTCCCCATAGCCCTGTATCAATCCCCAAACTAATCCCACTGCCCCGCTCTCTCCCCATAGCCCTGTATCAATCCCAAGCTAATCCCACTGTCCCGCTCTCTCCCCATAGTCCTGTATCAATCCCAAACTAATCAAACTGCCCCGCTGTCTCCCCATTGCCCTGTATCAATCCCCAAACTAATCCCACTGCCCTGCTCTCTCCCCATAGCCCTGTATCAATCCGCAAAATAATCCCACTGCCCCGCTCACTCCCCATAGCCCTGTATCAATCCCAAACTAATCCCAGTGCCCCGCTCACTCCCGATAGTCCTGTATCAATCCCAAACTAATCAAACTGCCCCGCTGTCTCCCCATTGCCCTGTATCAATCCCCAAACTAATCCCACTGCCCCGCTCTCTCCCCATAGCCCTGTATCAATCCGCAAAATAATCCCACTGCCCCGCTCACTCCCCATAGCCCTGTATCAATCCCAAACTAATCCCAGTGCCCCGCTCACTCCCGATAGCCGTGTATCAATCCAAAACTAATCCCAAAGCCCCACTCTGTCCCCATAGTCCTGTATCAATCCCAAACTAATCCCAATGCCCCGCTCTCTCCCCATAGCCCTGTTTCAATCCCCAAACTAATCCCACTGCCCCGCTCTCTCCCCATAGCCCTGTATCAATCTCGAAACTAATCCCACTGCCCCACTCTGTCCCCATAGTCCTGTATCAATCCCAAACTAATCCCAATGCCCCGCTCTCTCCCCATAGCCCTGTTTCAATCCCCAAACTAATCCCGCTGCCCCGCTCTCTCCCCATAGCCCTGTATCAATCACCAAACTAATCCCAATGCCCCGCTTTCTCCCCATAGCCCTGTATCAATCCCGAAACTAATCCCACTGCCCCGCTTTCTCCCCATAGCCCTGTATCAATCCCAAACAAATCCCACTGCCCCGCTCTCTCCCCATAGCCCTGTATCAATCACCAAACTAATCCCACTGCCCCGCTTTCTCCCCATAGCCCTGTATCAATCCCGAAACTAATCCCACTGCCCCGCTTTCTCCCCATAGCCCTGTATCAATCACCAAACTAATCCCACTGCCCCGCTTTCTCCCCATAGCCCTGTATCAATCACAAACTATTTCCACTGCCCCGCTTTCTCCCCAAAGCCCTGTATCAATCCCAAACAAATCCCACTGCCCCGCTCTCTCCCCATAGCCCTGTATCAATCCCCAAACTAATCCCACTGCCCCGCTCTCTCCCCATAGCCCTGTATCAATCCCCAAACTAATCCCACTGCCCCGCTCTCTCCCCATAGTCCTGTACCAACCCCAAACTAATCCCACTGCCCCGCTCACTCACCATAGCCCTGTATCAATCCCAAACTAATCCCACTGCCCTGCTCTCTCACCATAGCCCTGTATCAATCCCAAACTAATCCCACTGCCTCGCTTTCCCCCCATAGCTCTGTCTTGATCCCAAACTAATCCCACTGCCCTGCTCTCCCCCCATAGCCCTGAATCAATCCCAAACTAATCCCACTGCCCCACTCTCTCCCCATAGCCCTGCCTCAATCCCAAACTTTTCCCAATAGCCCTGCATCAATTCCAAACTAATCCCTCTGCCCCACTCTCCGCCCATAGCCCTGCATCATTCCCAAACTAACCCCACTGCTACGTTCTCTCCCCATAGTCCTGGGAGTGTTTGATGGGACAGTGTAGAGGGAGCATTACTATATTATTTTAACCCGTGCAGCACCTGCCTTGGGAATGTTTGATGGGACAGTGTAGAGGCAGCTTTTTGTCTGTATCTAACCTGTGCGGTACCTGCCTTGGGAGTGTTTCATGCGACAGTGTAGAGGGAGCATTACTCTATATGTAACCCGTGCTGTACCTGCCTTGGGAGTGTTTGATGGGACAGCGTAGAGGGAGCTTTACTCTGTATCTAACCCGTGCAGTACCTGCGTTGGGAGTGTTTGATGGGACAGTGTAGAGGGAGCTTCACTCTGTATCTAACCCGTCTTGTTCCTGCCCTGGGAGTTTTTGATGGGCTGGTTTAAAGAGAGCTTTACTCTATCGATTCTGTAGCAAACCTTGATAGATTGCAAGTCCGGGGATTCAGCACATACACAGCGCAGACGGAAACACGGAACTTGCGGGGCCTCTACCAAGGCCTAAGTCGTTGGTACGGAGACCATGATTTCAGGGCCATTATCTTTGTTTGATGTAATCCTTCACTCCTGTGTATAAGACAGTGAGTCTCACGGCCTAAAATTCATTCAAATCTCAGTAGGAATACCCAGAACAGACTTTAATTGTCTTTTATTTGCTTCATTTTTCTAAGGTGTACCCAGATATCTGCAGACCAACATTCATCCGCATGTGAATCCCTCCTCTGCATTTAAATCAAATCACGGTAACACTTTTATTTAATCTACCAAGGTTCAGTATTGAAATATACCAGGAGATCCAGGCACGTTTTGATAAAGCAGATTAACAATGAGTTCAGTGGGGAAATTTAGCAAACAACAGGCCGATTTTAAGGCAGGATCTGTCCAAAGTGGACTAGGAACAGCTACTTGACAACCCTCTGTCTCAGCCCCAAACTAATCCCACTGCCCTGCTCTCTCCTGTTAGCCCTTTATCAATCGCCAACCGAATCCCACTGCCTCGCTCTCTCCCCATAGCCCTGTATCAGTCCCCAACCTAATCCCACTGCCCCGCTCCCTCCCCATAGCCCTGTATCAGTCCCCAACCTAATCCCACTGCCCTGCTCTCTCCCCATAGCTCTGTATCAATCCCAAATTAATCCCACTGCCCCGCACTCTCCCCATAGCCCTGTATCAATTACAAACAAATCACACTGCCCCGCTCTCACCCCATAGCCCTGTATCAAATCCCAAACTAATCCCACTGCCCCGCTCTCTCCCCATAGCCCTGTATCAATCCCAAACTAATCCCACTGCCCCGCTCTCTCCCCATAGCCCTGTATCAATCCCAAATTAATCCCACGACCCCGCTCTCTCCCCATAGCCCTGTATCAATCTCAAACTAATCCCACTGCCTCGATCTCTCCCGATAGCCCTGTATCAATCCCAAACTAATCCCACTGCCCCGCTCTCTACATAGCCCTGTATCAATCCCCAAACTAATCAAACGTCCCCGCTCTCTCCCCATAGCCCTGTATCAATCCGCAAACTAATCCCACTGCCCCGCTCTCTCCCCATAGCCCTGTATCAATCCGCAAACTAATCCCACTGCCCCGCTCACTCCCCATAGCCCTGTATCAATCCCAAACTAATGCCAGTGCCCCGCTCACTCCCGATAGCCCTGTATCAATCCAAAACTAATCCCAAAGCCCCACTCTCTCCCCATAGTCCTGTATCAATCCCAAACTAATCCCAGTGCCCCGTTCACTCCCGATAGCCCTGTATCAATCCAAAACTAATCCCAAAGCCCCACTCTCTCCCCATTGTCCTGTATCAATCCCAAACTAATCCCAATGCCCCGCTCTCTCCCCATAGCCCTGTTTCAACCCCCAAACTAATCCCACTGCCCCGCTCTCTCCCCATGGCCCTGTATCAATCCCAAACTAATCCCACTGCTCTGCTCTCCCCCCATAGCCCTGAATCAATCCCAAACTAATCCCACTGCCCCACTCTCTCCCCATAGCCCTGTATCAATCCCCAAACTAATCCCACTGCCCTGCTCTCTCCCCATAGCCCTGTATCAATCCCCAAACTAATCCCACTGCCCCGCTCTCTCCCCATACCCTGTATCAATCCCCAAACTAATCCCACTGCCCTGCTGACTCCCCGTAGCCCTGTATCAATCCCCAATCTAATCCCACTGCCCCGCTGTCTCCCCATGGCCCTGTATCAATCCCAAACTAATCCCACTGCTCTGCTCTCCCCCCATAGCCCTGAATCAATCCCAAACTAATCCCACTGCCCCACTCTCTCCCCATAGCCCTGTATCAATCCCCAAACTAATCCCACTGCCCTGCTCTCTCCCCATAGCCCTGTATTAATCCCCAAACTAATCCCACTGCCCCGCTCTCTCCCCATACCCTGTATCAATCCCCAAACTAATCCCACTGCCCTGCTGACTCCCCGTAGCCCTGTATCAATCCCCAATCTAATCCCACTGCCCCACTCTCTCCCCAAAGCCCTGTATCAATCCCAAAGTAATCCCACTGCCTCGCTTTCCCCCCATAGCTCTGTCTTGATCCCAAACTAATCCCACTGCTCTGCTCTCCCCCCATAGCCCTGAATCAATCCCAAACTAATCCCACTGCCCCACTCTCTCCCCATAGCCCTGCATCAATCCCAAACTAACCCCACTGCCACGTTCTCTCCCCATAGTCCTGGGAGTGTTTGATGGGACAGTGTAGAGGGAGCATTACTATATATATCTAACCCGTGCAGCACCTGCCTTGGGAATGTTTGATGGGACAGTGTCGAGGGAGCTTTTTGTCTGTATCTAACCCGTGCAGTACCTGCCTTGGGAGTGTTTGATGGGACAGTGTAGAGGGAGCTTCACTCTGTATCTAACCCGTGTTGTTCCTGCCCTGGGAGTTTTTGATGGGCTGGTTTAAAGAGAGCTTTACTCTATCGATTCTGTAGCAAACCTTGATAGATTGCAAGTCCGGGGATTCAGCGCATACACAGCGCAGACGGAAACACGGAACTTGTGGGGCCTCTACCAAGGCCTAAGTCATTGGTACGGAGACCATGATTTCAGGGCCATTATCTTTGTTTGATGTAATCCTTCTCTCCTGTGTATAAGACAGTGAGTCTCACGGCCTAAAATTCATTCAAATCTCAGTAGGAATACCCAGAACAGACTTTAATTGTCTTTTATTTGCTTCATTTTTCTAAGGTGTACCCAGATATCTGCAGACCAACATTCATCCGCATGTGAATCCCTCCTCTTCATTTAAATCAAATCACGGTAACACTTTTATTTAATCTACCGAGGTTCAGTATTGAAATATACCAGGAGATCCAGGCACGTTTTGATAAAGCAGATTAACCGTGAGTTCAGTGGGGAAATTTAGCAAACAACAGGCCGATTTTAATATGATAAGGCAGGATCTGTCCAAAGTGGACTAGGAACAGCTACTTGACAACCCTCTGTCTCAGTCCCAAACTAATCCCACTGCCCTGCTCTCTCCTGTTAGCCCTTTATCAATCGCCAACCTAATCCCACTGCCCCGCTCTCTCCCCATAGCCCTGTATCAGTCCCCAACCTAATCCCACTGCCGCGCTCTCTCCCCATAGCCCTGTATCAATCACAAACTATTTCCACTGCCCTGCACTCTCCCCATAGCCCTGTATCAATCCCCAACGTAAGCCCACTGCCCGCTTTCTCCCCATAGCCCTGTGTTATATCCAAACAAATCCCACTGCCCGCTTTCTCCCCATAGCCCTGTGTTATATCCAAACTAATCCCACTGCCCCGCTTTCTCCCCATAGCCCTGTATCAATCCCCAAATTAATCCCACTGCCCCGCTTTCTCCCCATAGCTCTGTATCAATCCGAAACAAATCCCACAGCCCCGCTCTCTCCCCATAGCCCTGTATCAATCCCCAACATAAGTCCACTGCCCTGCTTTCTCCCCATAGCCCTGTGTTATATCCAAACAAATCCCACTGCACCGCTCTCTCCCCATAGCCCTGTATCAATCCCAAACTATTCCCAATGCCTCACTCGCTCCCGATAACCCTGTATCAATCCCAAACTAATCAGACTGCCCTGCTCTCACCCCATAGCCCTGTATCAATCCCCAAACTAATCCCACTGCCCTGCTTTCTCCCCATAGCCCTGTATCAATCACAAACTATTTCCACTGCCCTGCTCTCTCCCCATAGCCCTGTATCAATCCCCAACGTAAGCCCACTGCCCGCTTTCTCCCCATAGCCCTGTGTTATAGCCAAACAAATGCCACTGCCCGCTTTCTCCCCATAGCCCTGTGTTATATCCAAACAAATCCCACTGCCCCGCTTTCTCCCCATAGCCCTGTATCAATCCCCAAATTAATCCCACTGCCCCGCTTTCTCCCCATAGCCCTGTATCAATCCCAAACAAATCCCACTGCCCCGCTCTCTCCCCATAGCCCTGTATCAATCCCCAACGTAAGTCCACTGCCCTGCTTTCACCCCATAGCCCTGTGTTATATCCAAACTAATCCCACTGCACCCTCTCTCCCCATAGCCCTGTATCAATCCCAAACTAATCCCACTGCCCAGCTCTCTCCTCTAGCCCTGTATCAATCACAAACTAATCCTACTGCCACGCTCACTCCCCATTGCCCCGGATCAATCCCATGCTTATCCCGCTCCTGATCACTATCCAGTGATCTCTGTGTTAGAGAGATGGGAAATCAGCCAGGATTCCTGCTCCTGATCACTGTCCAGTGACCCATGGGTTAGAGAGAGATGGGAAATCAGCCAGGGTTCCTGCTCCTGATTACTGTCCAGTGACTCCTGGGTTAGAGAGAGGGGAAATCAGCCAGGGTTCCTGCTCCTGATCACTGCCCAGTGACCCCTGGGTTGGAAAGAGGGGAAATCAGCCAGGGTTCCTGCTCCTGATTACTGTCCAGTGACTCCTGGGTTAGAGAGAGGGGAAATCAGCCAGGGTTCCTGCTCCTGATCACTGCCCAGTGATCCCTGGGTTGGAAAGAGGGGAAATCAGCCAGGGTTCCTGCTCCTGATCACTGCCCAGTGACCCCTGGTTTAGAGAGAGGGGGAAATCAGCCGGGGTTCCTGCTCCTGATCACTGCCCAGTGACTCCTGGGTTAGAGAGAGGAGGAAATCAGCCAGGGTTCCTGCTCCTAATCATTGTCCAGTGACCCCTGGGTTAGAGAGAGGGGAAATCAGCCAGGGTTCCTGCTCCTGATCACTGTCCAGTGACCCCTGAGTTAGAGAGAGGGGAAATCAGCCAGGGTTCCTGCTCCTGATCATTGTCCAGTGACCCCTGGGTTAGAGAGAGAGGGAAATCAGCCAGGGTTCCTGCTCCTGATCACAGTCCAGTGACCCCTGGGTTAGAGAGAGAGGGGAAATCAGCCAGGGTTCCTGCTCCTGATCACTGTCCAGTGACCCCTGAGTTAGAGAGAGGGGGAAATCAGCCAGGGTTCCTGCTCCTGATCATTGTCCAGTGACCCCTGGGTTAGAGAGAGGGGAAATCAGCCAGGGTTCCTGCTCCTGATCACTGTCCAGTGACCCCTGGTTTAGAGAGAGGGGAAATCAGCCGGGGTTCCTGCTCCTGATCACTGCCCAGTGACTCCTGGGTTAGAGAGAGGAGGAAATCAGCCAGGGTTCCTGCTCCTGATCACTGTCCAGTGACCCCTGAGTTAGAGAGAGGGGAAATCAGCCAGGGTTCCTGCTCCTGATCATTGTCCAGTGACCCCTGGGTTAGAGAGAGGGGAAATCAGCCAGGGTTCTTGCTCCTGATCACTGTCCAGTGACCCCTGGGTTAGAGAGAGAGGTGAAATCAGCCAAGGTTCCTGCTCCTGATCACAGTCCAGTGACCCCTGGGTTAGAGAGAGAGGGGAAATCAGCCAGGGTACCTGCTCCTGATCACTGCCCAATGACCACTGGCTTAGAGAGAGGGGGAATCAGCCAGGGTTCCTGCTCCTGATCGCTGTCCAGTGACCCCTGGGTTAGAGAGAGGGGAAATCAGCCAGGGTTCCTGCTCCTGATCACTGCCCAGTGACCCCTGGGTTAGAGAGAGGGGAAATCAGCCAGGGTTCCTGCTCCTGATCACTGCCCAGTGACCCCTGGGTTAGAGAGAGAGGGAAATCAGCCAGGGTTCCTGCTCCTGATCATTGTCCAGTGAACCCTGGGTTAGAGAGAGAGGTGAAATCAGCCAGGGTTCCTGCTCCTGATCACTGCCCAGTGACCCCTGGGTTAGAGAGAGAGGGAAATCAGCCAGGGTTCCTGCTCCTGATCACTGTCCAGTGACCCCTGGGTTAGAGAGAGAGGTGAAATCAGCCAGGGTTCCTGCTCCTGATCACTGCCCAGTGACCCCTGGGTTAGAGAGAGGGGAAATCAGCCAGGGTTCCTGCTCCTGATCACTATCCAGTGACCCCTGGGTTAGAGAGAGAGGGAAATCAGCCAGGGTTCCTCCTCCTGATCACAGTCCAGTGACCCCTGGGTTAGAGAGAGGGGAAATCAGCCAGGGTTCCTGCTCCTGATCACAGTCGAGTGACACCTGGGTTAGAGAGACAGGGGAAATTAGCCAGGGTTCCTGCTCCTGATCATTGTCCAGTGAACCGTGGGTTGAGAGAGTGGAAATCAGCCTGGGTTCCTGCTCCTGATCACAGTCCAGTGACCCCTGGGTTAGAGAGAGAGGGGAAATCAGCCAGGGTTCATGCTCCTGATCACTGTCCAGTGACTCCTGGGTTAGAGAGGGGAAATCAGCCAGGGTTCCTGCTCCTGATCACTATCCAGAGATCCCTGGGTTAGAGAGAGGGGAAATCAGCCAGGGTTCCTGCTCCTGATCACAGTCCAGTGACCCCTGGGTTAGAGAGAGAGGGGAAATCAGCCAGGGTTCATGCTCCTGATCACTGTCCAGTGACTCCTGGGTTAGAGAGGGGAAATCAGCCAGGGTTCCTGCTCCTGATCACTATCCAGAGATCCCTGGGTTAGAGAGAGGGGAAATCAGCCTGGGTTCCTGCTCCTGATCACTGCCCAGTGACCCCTGGGTTAGAGAGAGAGGGAAATCAGCCAGGATTCATGCTCCTGATCACTATCCAGTGACCCCTGGGTTAGAGAGAGAGGGAAATCAGCCAGGGCTCATGCTCCTGATCACAGTCCAGTGACCCCTGGGTTAGAGAGAGGGAAAATCAGCCGGGGTTCCAGCTCCTGATCACTGCCCAGTGACCCCTGGGTTAGAGAGAGGGGAAATCAGCCAGGGTTCATGCTCCTGATCACTATCCACTGACCCCTGGGTTAGAGAGAGGGGAAATCAGCCAGGATTCCTGCTCCTGATCACTGCCCAGTGACCCCTGGGTTAGAGAGAGAGGGAAATCAGCCAGGGTTCCTGCTCCTGATCACTGCCCAGTGAACCCTGGGTGAGAGAGAGTGGAAATCAGCCTGGGTTCCTGCTCCTGATCACTGCCCAGTGACCCCTGGGTTAGAGAGAGAGGGAAATCAGCCAGGGTTCCTGCTCCTGATCACTGTCCAGTGACCCCTGGGTTAGAGAGGGGAAATCAGCCAGGGTTTCTGCTCCTGATCACTGCCCAGTGACCCCTGGGTTAGAGAGAGGGGAAATCAGCCAGGGTTCCTGCTCCTGATCACTGCCCAGTGACCCCTGGGTTAGAGAGAGGGGAAATCAGCCAGGGTTCCTGCTCCTGATCACTGTCCAGTGACTCCTGGGTTAGAGAGAGGGGAAATCAGCCACGGTTCCTGCTCCTGATCACTGCCCAGTGACCCCTGGTTTAGAGAGAGAGGGGAAATCAGCCTGGGTTCCTGCTCCTGATCACTGCCCAGTGACCCCTGGGTTAGAGAGAGAGGAAATCAGCTGGGGTTCCTGCTCCTGATCACAGTCCAGTGACACCTGGGTGAGAGAGAGAGGGAAATCAGCCAGGGTTCGTGCTCCTGATCACTGTCCAGTGACTCCTGGGTTAGAGGGAGGGGAAATCAGCCCGGGTTCCAGCTCCTGATTACAGTCCAGTGAACCCTGGGTTAGAGAGAGGGGAAATCAGCCAGGGTTCCTGCTCCTGATTACAGTCCAGTGATCCCTGGGTTAGAGAGAGGGGGAACCAGCCAGGGTTCCTGCTCCTGATCACTGTCCAGTGACTCCTGGGTTAGAGAGAGGGGAAATCAGCCAGGGTTCCTGCTCCTGATCATTGTCCAGTGACCCCTGGGTTAGAGAGACAGGTGAAATCAGCCAGGGTTCATGCTCCTGATCACTATCCAGTGACCCCTGGTTAGAGAGAGAGGGAAATCAGCGAGGGTTCCTGCTCCTGATCATTGTCCAGTAACCCCTGGGTTAGAGAGAGGGGAAACCAGCCCGGGTTCCAGCTCCTGATCACTATCCAGTGACCCCTGAGTTAGAGAGAGGGGGAACCAGCCAGGGTTCCTGCTCCTGATCACTGTCCAGTGACCCCTGGGTTAGAGAGAGAGGGTAAATCTGCCAGGGTTCCTGCTCCTGATCACTGTCCAGTGACCCCTGGGTTAGAGAGAGAGGGGAAATCAGCCAGGGTTCCTGCTCCTGATCACAGTCCAGTGACCCCTGGGTTAGAGAGAGGGGAAATCAGCCAGGGTTCGTGCTCCTGATCACTGTCCAACGACCCTTGGGTTAGAGAGAGAGGTGAAAGCAGCCAGGGTTCCTGCTCCTGATTACAGTCCAGTGAACCCTGGATTAGAGAGAGAGGGGAAATCAGCCAGGGTTCCTGCTCCTGATCACAGTCCAGTGACCCCTCGGTTAGGGAGAGGGGAAATCAGCCAGGGTTCCTGCTCCTGATCACTGCCCAGTGACCCCTGGGTTAGAGAGAGAGGGAAATCAGCCAGGGTTCATGCTCCTCATCACTATCCAGTGACCCCTGGGTTAGAGAGAGGGGAAATCAGCCCGGGTTCCTGCTCCTGATCACTGCCCAGTGACCCCTGGGTTAGAGAGAGAGGGAAATCAGCCAGGATTCATGCTCCTGATCACTGCCCAGTGACCCCTGGGTTAGAGAGAGGGGAAATCAGCCAGGGTTCCTGCTCCTGATCACAGCCCAGTGACCCCTGGTTTAGAGAGAGGGGGAACCAGCCAGTGTTCCTGCTCCTGATCACTGTCCAGTGACCCCTGGGTTAGAGATAGAGGGGAAATCAGCCAGGGCTCCTGCTCCTGATCACAGTCCAGTGACCCCTCGGTTAGAGAGAGGGGAAATCAGCCAGGGTTCCTGCTCCTGATCACTGCCCAGTGACCTCTGGGTTAGAGAGAGAGGGGAAATCAGCCAGGATTCATGCTCCTGATCACTGTCCAGTGACCCCTGGGTTAGAGAGAGGGGAAATCAGCCGGGGTTCCTGCTCCTGATCACTGCCCAGTGACCCCTGGTTTAGAGAGAGAGGGGAAATCAGCCAGGGTTCCTGCTCCTGATCACAGTCCAGTGACCCCTGGGTTAGAGAGACAGGTGAAATCAGCCAGGGTTCCTGCTCCTTATCACAGTCCAGTGACACCTGGGTTAGAGAGAGAGGGGAAATCAGCCAGGGTTCATGCTCCTGATCACTATCCAGTGACCCCTGGGTTAGAGAGAGGGGAAATCAGCCAGGGTTCCTGCTCCTGATCGTTGTCCAGTGACCCCTGGGTTAGAGAGAGAGGGAAGTCAGCCAGGGTTCCAGGTCCTGATCACTATCCAGTGACCGAGAGAGAGGGGGAACCATCCAGGGTTCATGCTCCTGATCATTGTCCAGTGACCCGTGGGTTAGAGAGAGGGGAAATGAGCCAGGGTTCGTGCTCCTGATCTCTGTCCAGTGATCCCTGGGTTAGAGAGAGGGGAAATCAGGCAGGGTTCCTGCTCCTGATCACTGCCCAGTGACCCCTGGGTTAGAGAGAGGGGAAAATCAGCCAGGGTTCCTGCTCCTGATCATTGTCCAGTGACCCCTGGGTTAGAGAGAGAGGGAAATCAGCCAGGGTTATTTAAATCATGTTGCGAGAAAGGGAAATAGTTTGTGCCCCCGTTTGTACCTCAGACTCTTAGAGACGGAGGGAACGGCAACAGAAAAAGAGGAAACAACATCTCCAAAAACTGATCCCAGCTCATCGCCAAGGCTGGGGATAGATAACCTCGCCGCCTTCTTAGGAAGTTTAACCACTTTATTCACTTTCTGATTGGAGCTCCGTTTGGAATTAGACTTTATTTTGTCGGATGTTTAACGACAGCATTGAAGGGGGAAGGAGAAACTTGGAGCAACTTCTTCTGTCAAAGCTGCAGTGAGACTTGAAAGATTTTAACGATTTTTAATGAACTTTTCACCAAAAATGAGTGTAAAAAACACTTTTTCCCCCTAAGTTTCGAACATGATTTTGGAAGAGACTGAAGCAAAAGCCAATTTCCCCCTCACCTAAACAAGTTTCAACCAGGTCTTGAAGTCCAAACGCTTTTAAAGTGCTCTGAAATGGTTAAAATGTTTTCAAATTGAAATATCTCAAGATTTGATTTTGAGTGATTGACTGAAGTGAGTAGCTTTACACAAACATGCAACCATGGTGTTGAGGAGGGGGAAGGTAGGGGAGGATTTGTAGGAGTTACAGATTACTTTTTAATGACTTTTTAAAAATATACCATTAAGACATTTAGGAAGAGAACCAAGAAAGGGGAAAAACACAAACCATTTTATAATGTCTGTCGTTCGATAGTCCTAACAAGTCGCAGGAATAACGTAAATATAGATTTCCTCTTAAACATTTAGTGGAGTGTTAATTGAAGCAAGAGTTATGTAATGATGTATAAAAATTGCAGGAAGCTACTTTAGAAGAAACCACTCTTTGTTTATTGAGAGAGACACAGAAAATACATTGATTAAAGTGATAACGTACAATTCGATTTGGTTTGAATGTTTGAAATAGGAGATTAAAATTTGTGAGTATAATGAAGTTTGTTTCCTGCTTTTAATTGCGAAGTACCTAAAATAATTCAACACTCCTTGTGACAAGAGCAGGGATTAATATTGTGGAGAATGTTTGAGAGAAAAACATTAGAAGCGAAATTGGTCAATTATAAATCTTTACGTCAACATATCAGTAAACATTTGCAAGTCAGTCTGACTGGTTTTGCTGTCCAGGAAGAAAAACAAGTGTTTATTTCTGTTAAGTCATAGCTTTGCCTGCTTTTTGTTTATAATTCAGTGACACAAATTGTGTGTATATTTGTAAATTGTAAAATAACAGCAATAAATCACATTTCTGTGACATTCTGTCTTAAACGATTCAATTTGTGGCTCGGAATCTAGAAGCTTCTTTACCTGAAAAGTTTGAATGGTTAAAGTTGATCTCAGCTATCAAAAGCTGTTTGGGACATTCCTGCATTGTGGAACAGCATGATGTCTTTGCAGAGACAGGAATTCGCATTGTTGAATGGAGGTTTTTCTGATCAGTTGCATCCTGTGTAGATCAGAAACAGGTAAAGATGTTCATAGTAAACAGCCCAAGACAATGAAATGCTAAAACAATGTCTGGCCAATGTCAGAGACTTCAAGCACAGGACATGTGGAATATACAAAACCCCATAGCCCTGTATCAATCCCAAACTAATCACACTGCCCCGATCTCTCCCGATAGCCCTGTATCAATCCCAAACTATTCCCAATGCCTCGCTCTCTCCCCATAGCCCTGTATCAATCCCCAAACTAATCCCACTGCCCCGCTCTCTCCCCATAGCCCTGTATCAATCCGCAAACTAATCCCGCTGCCCCGCTCACTCCCCATAGCCCTGTATCAATCCCAAACTAATCCCAGTGCCCCGCTCACTCCCGATAGCCCTGTATGAATCCAAAACTAATCCCAAAGCCCCACTCTCTCCCCATAGTCCTGTATCAATCCCAAACTAATCCCAATGCCCCGCTCTCTCCCCATAGCCCTGTTTCAATCCCCAAACTAATCCCACTGCCCCGCTCTCTCCCCACAGCCCTTTATCAATCCCAAACTAATCCCACTGCCCTGCTCTCTCCCCATAGCCCTGTATCAATCCCAAACTAATCCCACTGCCCCGCTCTATCCCCATAGCCCTGTATCAATCCCCAAACTAATCCCACTGCCCTGCTCTCTCCCCATAGCCCTGTATCAATCCCCAAACTAATCCCACTGCCCCGCTCTCTCCCCATACCCTGTATCAATCCCCAAACTAATCCCACGGCCCTGCTGACTCCCCATAGCCCTGTATCAATCCCCAATCTAATCCCACTGCCCCGCTCTCTCCCCATAGCCCTGTATCAATCCCAAACTAATCCCAGTGCCTCGCTTTCCCCCCATTGCTCTGTCTTGATCCCAAACTAACCCCACTGCCCTGCTCTCCCCCCATAGCCCTGAATCAATCCCAAACTAATCCCACTGCCCCACTCTCTCCCCATAGCCCTGCATCAATCCCAAACTAATCCCTCTGCCCCACTCTCTCCCCATAGCCCTGAATCAATCCCAAACTAATCCCACTGCCCTGCTCTCCCCCCATAGCCCTGAATCAATCCCAAACTAATCCCACTGCCCTGCTCTCCCCCCATAGCCCTGAATCAATTCCAAACTAATCCCTCTGCCCCAGTCTCCGCCCATAGCCCTGCATCATTCCCAAACTAACCCCACTGCCACGTTCTCTCCCCATAGCCCTGGGAGTGTTTGATGGGACAGTGTAGAGGGAGCATTACTATATATATCTAACCCGTGCAGCACCTGCCTTGGGAATGTTTGATGGGACAGTGTAGAGGGAGGTTTTTGTCTGTATCTAACCCGTGCGGTACCTGCCTTGGGAGTGTTTGATGGGACAGCGTAGAGGGAGCATTCCTCTATATCTAACCCGTGCTGTACCTGCCTTGGGAGTGTTTGATGGGACAGCATTGAGGGAGCTTTACTCTGTATCTGACCCGTGCAGTCCCTGCCATGGGAGTGTTTGATGGGACAGTGTAGAGGGAGCTTCACTCTGTATCTAACCCGTGTTGTTCCTGCCCTGGGAGTTTTTGATGGGCTGGTTTAAAGAGAGCTTTTCTCTATCGATTCTGTAGCAAACCTTGATAGATTGCAAGTCCGGGGATTCAGCGCATACACAGCGCAGACGGAAACACGGAACTTGCGGGGCCTCTACCAAGGCCTAAGTCGTTGGTACGGGGACCATGATTTCAGGGCCATTCTCTTTGTTTGATGTAATCCTTCACTCCTGTGCATAAGACAGTGAGTCTCACGGCCTAAAATTCATTCAAATCTCAGTAAGAATACCCAGAACAGACTTTAATTGTCTTTTATTTGCTTCATTTTTCTACGGTGTACCCAGATATCTGCAGACCAACATTCATCCGCATGTGAATCCCTCCTCTGCATTAAATCAATTCACGGTAACACTTTCATTTAATCTACCGAGGTTCAGTATTAAAATATACCAGGAGATCCAGGCACGTTTTGATAAAGCAGATTAACAATGAGTTCAGTGGGGAAATTTAGCAAACAACAGGCCGATTTTAATATGATAAGGCAGGATCTGTCCAAAGTGGACTGGGAACAGCTACTTGACAACCCTCTGTCTCAGTCCCAAACTAATCCCACTGCCCTGCTCTCTCCTGTTAGCCCTTTATCAATCGCCAACCTAATCCCACTGCCTCGCTCTCTCCCCATAGCCCTGTATCAGTCCCCAACCTAATCCCACTGCCCCGCTCTCCCCCCATAGCCCTACATCAATCCTAAACTAATCCCACTGCCCCGCTCTCTCCCCATAGTCCTGCATCAATCCCAAACTAATCACACTGCCCCGCTCTCTCCCCATAGCCCTGTATCAATCCCAAACTATTCCCACTGCCCCGCTCTCTCCCTATAGCCCTGTATCAATCCCAAACTAATCCCACTGCCCCGCTCACTCCCCATAGCCCTGTATCAATCCGCAAACTAATCCCACTGCCCCGCTCACTCCCCAAAGCCCTGTATCAATCCCAAACTAATCCCAGTGCCCCGCTCACTCCCGATAGGCCTGTATCAATCCTAAACTAATCCCAAAGCCCCACTCCCTCCCCATAGCCCTGTATCAATCCCAAACTAATCACACTGCCCCGATCTCTCCCGATAGCCCTGTATCAATCCCAAACTATTCCCAATGCCTCGCTCGCTCCCGATAACCCTGTTTCAATCCCAAACTAATCAGACTGCCCTGCTCTCACCCCATAGCCCTGTATCAATCCCCAAACGAATCCCACTGCCCCGCTCTCTTCCGATTGCCCTGTATCAATTCCAAACTAATCCCACTGCCCCGCTCTCTCCCCATAGCTCTGTATCAATCCCAAACTAATCCCACTGCCCTGCACTCTCCCCATAGCCCTGTATCAATCCCAAACAAATCACACTGCCCCGCTCTCACCCCATAGCCCTGTATCAAATCCCAAACTAATCCCACTGCCCCGCTCTCTCCGGATAGCCCTGTATCAATCCCAAACTATTCCCACTGCCCCGCTCACTCCCCATAGCCCTGTATCAATCCCCAAACTAATCCCACTGCCCCGCTCTCTCCCCATAGCCCTGTATCAATCCCCAAGCTAATCCCACTGTCCCGCTCTCTCCCCATAGTCCTGTATCAATCCCAAACTAATCAAACTGCCCCGCTGTCTCCCCATTGCCCTGTATCAATCCCAAACTATTCCCACTGCCCCGCTCACTCCCCATAGCCCTGTATCAATCCCCAAACTAATCCCACTGCCCCGCTCTCTCCCCATAGCCCTGTATCAATCCACAAAATAATCCCACTGCCCCGCTCACTCCCCATAGCCCTGTATCAATCACAAACTAATCCCAGTGCCCCGCTCACTCCCGATAGCCCTGTATCAATCCAAAACTAATCCCAATGCCCCGCTCTCTCCCCATAGCCCTGTTTCAATCCCCAAACTAATTCCACTGCCCTGCTCTCTCCCCATAGCCCTGTATCAACCCCAAACTAATCCCACTGCCCCGCTCTCTCCCCATAGCCCTGTATCAATCCCCAAACTAATCCCACTGCCCCGCTCTCTCCCCATAGCCCTGTATCAATCCCCAAACTAATCCCACTGCCCTGCTGACTCCCCATAGCCCTGTGTTATATCCAAACAAATCCCACTGCCCGCTTTCTCCCCATAGCCCTGTGTTATATCCAAACTAATCCCACTGCCCCGCTTTCTCCTCATAGCCCTGTGTTATATCCAAACTAATCCCACTGCCCCGCTTTCTCCCCATAGCCCTGTATCAATCCCGAAACTAATCCGACTGCCTTGCTTTCCCCCCATAGCTCTGTCTTGATCCCAAACTAATCCCACTGCCCTGCACTCCCCCCATAGCCCTGAATCAATCCCAAACTAATCCCACTGCCAAACTCTCTCCCCATAGCCCTGCATCAATCCCAAACTTTTCCCAATGCCTCTCTCTCTCCCGATAGCCCTGCATCAATTCCAAACTAATCCCTCTGCCCCACTCTCTGCCCATAGCCCTGCATCATTCCCAAACTAACCCCACTGCCACGTTCTCTCCCCATAGCCCTGGGAGTGTTTGATGGGACAGTGTAGAGGGAGCATTACTCTATATCTAACCCGTGCAGCACCTGCCTTGGGAATGTTTGATGGGACAGTGTAGAGGGAGCTTTTTATCTGTATCTAACCCGTGCGGTACCTGCCTTGGGAGTGTTTGATGGGACAGTGTAGAGGGAGCTTTACTCTATATCTAACCCGTGCTGTACCTGCCTTGGGAGTGTTTGATGGGACAGCGTAGAGGGAGCTTTACTCTGTATCTAACCCGAGCAGTACCTGCCTTGGGAGTGTTTGATGGGATAGTGTAGAGGGAGCATTACTCTATATCTAACCCATGCTGTACCTGCCTTGGGAGTGTTTGATGGGGCAGTGTAGAGGGAACTTTACTCTGTATCTAACCCGTGCGGTACCTGCCTTGGGAGTGTTTGATGGGACAGTGTAGAGGGAGCTTCACTCTGTATCTAACCCGTGTTGTTCCTGCCCTGGGAGTTTTTGATGGGCTGGTTTAAAGACAGCTTTACTCTATCGATTCTGTAGCAAACCTTGATAGATTGCAAGTCCGGGGATTCAGCGCATACACAGCGCAGACGGAAACACGGAACTTGCGGGGCCTCTACCAAGGCCTAAGTCGTTGGTACGGAGACCATGATTTCAGGGCCATTATCTTTGTTTGATGTAATCCTTCACTCCTGTGTATAAGACAGTGAGTCTCACGGCCTAAAATTCATTCAAATCTCAGTAAGAATACCCAGAACGGACTTTATTTGTCTTTTATTTGCTTCATATTTCTAAGGTGTACCCAGATATCTGCAGACTGCATGTGAATCCCTCCTCTGCATTTAAATCAAATCACGGTAACACTTTTATTTAATCTACCGAGGTTCAGTATTGAAATATACCAGGAGATCCAGGCACGTTTTGATAAAGCAGATTAACAATGAGTTCAGTGGGGAAATTTAGCAAACAACAGGACGATTTTAATATGATAAGGCAGGATCTGTCCAAAGTGGACTGGGAACAGCTACTTGACAACCCTCTGTCTCAGTCCCAAACTAATCCCACTGCCCTGCTCTCTCCTGTTAGCCCTTTATCAATCGCCAACCTAATCCCACTGCCCCGCTCTCTCCCCATAGCCCTGTATCAGTCCCCAGCCTAATCCCACTGCCCCGCTCTCTCCCCATAGCCCTGTATCAATCCCCAACCTAATCCCACTGCCCCGCTCTCTCCCCATAGCCCTGTATCAGTCCCCAGCCTAATCCCACTGCCGCGCTCTCTCCCCATAGCCCTGTAAATATCACCACACTAATCCCACTGCCCCGCTCTCTCCTGTTAGCCCTTTATCAAGCCCCAACCTAATCCCACTGCCCCGCTCTATCCCCATAGCCCTGTATCAGTCCCCAACCTAATCCCACTGCCCCGCTCACTCCCCATAGCCCTGTATAAATCTCCAAACTAATCCCACTGCCCCGCTTTCTCCCCATAGCCCTGTATCAATCACAAACTATTTCCACTGCCCTGCTCTCTCCCCATAGCCCTGTATCAATCCCCAACGTAAGCCCATTGCCCGCTTTCTCCCCATAGCCCTGTGTTATATCCAAACAAATCCCACTGCCCGCTTTCTCCCCATAGCCCTGTGTTATATCCAAACTAATCCCACTGCCCCGCTTTCTCCCCATAGCCCTGTATCAGTCCCCAACCTAATCCCACTGCCCCGCTCTCTCCCCATAGCCCTGCATCAATCACCAAACAAATCCCACTGCCCCGCTCTCTCCCCATAGCCCTTTATCAATCACCAAACTAATCCCACTGCCCCGCTTTCTCCCCATAGCCCTGTATCAATCCCAAAACTAATCCCACTGCCCCGCTTTCTCCCCATAGCCCTGTATCAATCACCAAACTAATCCCACTGCCTCGCTTTCTCCCCATAGCCCTGTATCAATCACAAACTATTTCCACTGCCCCGCTTTCTCCCCATAGCCCTGTATCAATCCCAAACAAATCCCACTGCCCCGCTCTCTCCCCATAGCCCTGTATCAATCCCCAAACTAATCCCACTGCCCCGCTCTCTCCCCATAGCCCTGTATCAATCCCCAAACTAATCCCACTGCCCCGCTCTCTCCCCATAGACCTGTACCACCCCCAAACTAATCCCACTGCCCCGCTCTCTCCCCATAGCCCTGTATCAATCCCAAACTAATCCCACTATCTCGCTTTCCCCCCATAGCTCTGTCTTGATCTCAAACTAATCCCACTGCCCTGCTCTCCCCCCATAGCCCTGAATCAATCGCAAACTAATCCCACTGCCCCACTCTCTCCCCATAGCCCTGCCTCAATCCCAAACTTTTCCCAATAGCCCTGCATCAATTCCAAACTAATCCCTCTGCCCCACTCTCCTCCCGTAGCCCTGCATCATTCCCAAACTAACCCCACTGCCACGTTCTCTCCCCATAGCCCTGGGAGTGTTTGATGGGCCAGTGTAGAGGGAGCATTACTATATATATCTAACCCGTGCAGCACCTGCCTTGGGAATGTTTGATGGGACAGTGTAGAGGCAGCTTTTTGTCTGTATCTAACCTGTGCGGTACCTGCCTTGGGAGTGTTTCATGGGACAGTGTAGAGGGAGCATTACTCTATATCTAACCCGTGCTGTACCTGCCTTGGGAGTGTTTGATGGGACAGCGTAGAGGGAGCTTTACTCTGTATCTAACCCGTGCAGCACCTGCCTTGGGAGTGTTTGATGGGACAGTGTAGAGGGAGCTTTACTCTATATCTAACCCGTGCTGTACCTGCCCTGGGAGTGTTTGATGGGACAGTGTAGAGGGAGCTTTACTCTGTATCTAACCCGTGCGGTACCTGCCTTGGGAGTGTTTGATGGGACAGTGTAGAGGGAGCATTACTCGATATCTAACCCGTGCTGTACCTGCCTTGGGAGTGTTTGATGGGACAGCGTAGAGGGAGCTTTACTCTGTATCTAACCCGTGCAGTACCTGCCTTGGGAGTGTTTGATGGGACAGTGTAGAGGGAGCTTCACTCTGTATCTAACCCGTCTTGTTCCTGCCCTGGGAGTTTTTGATGGGCTGGTTTAAAGAGAGCTTTACTCTATCGATTCTGTAGCAAACCTTGATAGATTGCAAGTCCGGGGATTCAGCGCATACACAGCGCAGACGGAAACACGGAACTTGCGAGGCCTCTACCAAGGCCTAAGTCGTTGGTACGGAGACCATGATTTCAGGGCCATTATCTTTGTTTGATGTAATCCTTCACTCCTGTCTCACGGCCTAAAATTCATTCAAATCTCAGTAAGAATACCCAGAACAGACTTTAATTGTCTTTTATTTGCTTCATTTTTCTAAGGTGTACCCAGACATCTGCGGACCAACATTCATCCGCATGTGAATCCCTCCTCTGCATTTAAATCAAATCACGGTAACACTTTTATTTAATCTACCGAGGTTCAGTATTGAAATATACCAGGAGATCCAGGCACGTTTTGATAAAGCAGATTAACAATGAGTTCAGTGGGGAAATTTAGCAAACAACAGGCTGATTTTAAGGCAGGATCTGTCCAAAGTGGACTAGGAACAGCTACTTGACAACCCTCTGTCTCAGTCCCAAACTAATCCCACTGCCCTGCTCTCTCCCCATAGCCCTGTATCAATCGCCAACCTAATCCTACTGCCCCGCTCTCTCCCCATAGCCCTGTATCAGTCCCCAACCTAATCCCACTGCCCCGCTCTCTCCCCATAGCCCTGTATCAGTCCCCAACCTAATCCCACTGCCCCGCTCTCTCCCCATAGTTCTGTATCAATCCCAAATTAATCCCACTGCCCCGCACTCTCCCTATAGCCCTGTCGCAATCACAAACAAATCACACTGCCCCGCTCTCACCCCATAGCCCTGTATCAAATCCCAAACTAATCCCACTGCCCCGATCTCTCCCGATAGCCCTGTATCAATCCCAAACAAATCCCACTGCCCCGCTCTCTCCCCATAGCCCTGTATCAATCCGCAAACTAATCCCACTGCCCCGCTCACTCCCCATAGCCCTGTATCAATCCCAAACTAATCCCAGTGCCCCGCTCACTCCCGATAGCCCTGTATCAATCCAAAACTAATCCCAAAGCCCCACTCTCTCCCCATAGTCCTGTATCAATCCCAAACTAATCCCAGTGCCCTGCTCACTCCCGATAGCCGTGTATCAATCCAAAAGTAATCCCAAAGCCCCACTCTCTCCCCATAGTCCTGTATCAATCCCAAACTAATCCCAATGCCCCGCTCTCTCCCCAGAGCCCTGTTTCAATCCCCAAACTAATCCCACTGCCCCGCTCTCTCCCCATAGCCCTGTATCAATCGCAAACTAATCCCAATGCCCCGCTCTCTCCCCATAGCCCTGTATCAATCCCAAACTAATCCCACCGCCCTGCTCTCTCCCCATAGCCATGTATCAATCCCAAACTAATCCCACTGCCCCGCTATATCCCCATAGCCCTGTATCAATCCCCAAACTAATCCCACTGCCCTGCTCTCTCCCCATAGCCCTGTATCAATCCCCAAACTAATCCCACTGCCCCGCTCCCTCCCCATACCCTGTATCAATCCCCAAACTAATCCCACTGCCCTGCTGACTCCCCATAGCCCTGTATCAATCCCCAATCTAATCCCACTGCCCCGCTCTCTCCCCATAGCCCTGTATCAATCCCAAAGTAATCCCACTGCCTCGCTTTCCCCCCATAGCTCTGTCTTAATCCCAAACTAATCCCACTGCTCTGCTCTCCCCCCATAGCCCTGAATCAATCCCAAACTAATCCCACTGCCCCACTCTCTCCCCATAGCCCTGCATCAATCCCAAACTAACCCCACTGCCACGTTCTCTCCCCATAGTCCTGGGAGTGTTTGATGGGACAGTGTAGAGGGAGCTTCACTCTGTATCTAACCCGTCTTGTTCCTGCCCTGGGAGTTTTTGATGGGCTGGTTTAAAGAGAGCTTTACTCTATCGATTCTGTAGCAAACCTTGATAGATTGCAAGTCCGGGGATTCAGCACATACACAGCGCAGACGGAAACACGGAACTTGCGGGGCCTCTACCAAGGCCTAAGTCGTTGGTACGGAGACCATGATTTCAGGGCCATTATCTTTGTTTGATGTAATCCTTCACTCCTGTGTATAAGACAGTGAGTCTCACGGCCTAAAATTCATTCAAATCTCAGTAAGAATACCCAGAACAGACTTTAATTGTCTTTTATTTGCTTCATTTTTCTAAGGTGTACCCAGATATCTGCAGACCAACATTCATCCGCATGTGAATCCCTCCTCTGCATTTAAATCAAATCACGGTAACACTTTTATTTAATCTACCGAGGTTCAGTATTGAAATATACCAGGAGATCCAGGCACGTTTTGATAAAGCAGATTAACAATGAGTTCAGTGGGGAAATTTAGCAAACAACAGGCCGATTTTAAGGCAGGATCTGTCCAAAGTGGACTAGGAACAGCTACTTGACAACCCTCTGTCTCAGCCCCAAACTAATCCCACTGCCCTGCTCTCTCCTGTTAGCCCTTTATCAATCGCCAACCGAATCCCACTGCCTCGCTCTCTCCCCATAGCCCTGTATCAGTCCCCAACCTAATCCCACTGCCCCGCTCTCTCCCCATAGCTCTGTATCAATCCCAAATTAATCCCACTGCCCCGCACTCTCCCCATAGCCCTGTCGCAATCACAAACAAATCACACTGCCCCGCTCTCACCCCATAGCCCTGTATCAAATCCCAAACTAATCCCACTGCCCCGCTCTCTCCCCATAGCCCTGTATCAATCCCAAACTAATCCCACTGCCCCGATCTCTCCCCATAGCCCTGTATCAATCCCAAATTAATCCCACGACCCCGCTCTCTCCCCATAGCCCTGTATCAATCTCAAACTAATCCCACTGCCCCGATCTCTCCCGATAGCCCTGTATCAATCCCAAACTAATCCCACTGCCCCGCTCTCTACATAGCCCTGTATCAATCCCCAAACTAATCAAACTTCCCCGCTCTCTCCCCATAGCCCTGTATCAATCCCCAAACTAATCCCACTGCCCCGCTCTCTCCCCATAGCCCTGTATCAATCCGCAAACTAATCCCACTGCCCCGCTCACTCCCCATAGCCCTGTATCAATCCCAAACTAATGCCAGTGCCCCGCTCACTCCCGATAGCCCTGTATCAATCCAAAACTAATCCCAAAGCCCCACTCTCTCCCCATAGTCCTGGATCAATCCCAAACTAATCCCAGTGCCCCGCTCACTCCCGATAGCCCTGTATCAATCCAAAACTAATCCCAAAGCCCCACTCTCTCCCCATAGTCCTGTATCAATCCCAAACTAATCCCAGTGCCCCGCTCACTCCCGATAGCCCTGAATCAATCCCAAACTAATCCCACTGCCCCACTCTCTCCCCATAGCCCTGTATCAATCCCCAAACTAATCCCACTGCCCTGCTCTCTCCCCATAGCCCTGTATCAATCCCCAAACTAATCCCACTGCCCCGCTCTCTCCCCATACCCTGTATCAATCCCCAAACTAATCCCACTGCCCTGCTGACTCCCCGTAGCCCTGTATCAATCCCCAATCTAATCCCACTGCCCCGCTCTCTCCCCAAAGCCCTGTATCAATCCCAAAGTAATCCCACTGCCTCGCTTTCCCCTCATAGCTCTGTCTTGATCCCAAACTAATCCCACTGCTCTGCTCTCCCCCCATAGCCCTGAATCAATCCCAAACTAATCCCACTGCCCCACTCTCTCCCCATAGCCCTGCATCAATCCCAAACTAACCCCACTGCCACGTTCTCTCCCCATAGTCCTGGGAGTGTTTGATGGGACAGTGTAGAGGGAGCATTGCTATATATATCTAACCCGTGCAGCACCTGCCTTGGGAATGTTTGATGGGACAGTGTAGAGGGAGCTTTTTGTCTGTATCTAACCCGTGCAGTACCTGCCTTGGGAGTGTTTGATGGGACAGTGTAGAGGGAGCTTCACTCTGTATCTAACCTGTGTTGTTCCTGCCCTGGGAGTTTTTGATGGGCTGGTTTAAAGACAGCTTTACTCTATCGATTCTGTAGCAAACCTTGATAGATTGCAAGTCCGGGGATTCAGCGCATACACAGCGCAGACGGAAACACGGAACTTGCGGGGCCTCTACCAAGGCCTAAGTCATTGGTACGGAGACCATGATTTCAGGGCCATTATCTTTGTTTGATGTAATCCTTCTCTCCTGTGTATAAGACAGTGAGTCTCACGGCCTAAAATTCATTCAAATCTCAGTAGGAATACCCAGAACAGACTTTAATTGTCTTTTATTTGCTTCATTTTTCTAAGGTGTACCCAGATATCTGCAGACCAACATTCATCCGCATGTGAATCCCTCCTCTTCATTTCAATCAAATCACGGTAACACTTTTATTTAATCTACCGAGGTTCAGTATTGAAATATACCAGGAGATCCAGGCACGTTTTGATAAAGCAGATTAACCGTGAGTTCAGTGCGGAAATTTAGCAAACAACAGGCCGACTTTAATATGATAAGGCAGGAACTGTCCAAAGTGGACTGGGAACAGCTACTTGACAACCCTCTGTCTCAGTCCCAAACTAATCCCACTGCCCTGCTCTCTCCTGTTAGCCCTTTATCAATCCCCAACCTAATCCCACTGCCCTGCTCTCTCCCCATAGCCCTGTATCAGTCCCCAGCCTAATCCCACTGCCGCGCTCTCTCCCCATAGCCCTGTATCAATCCCCAACGTAAGCCCACTGCCCGCTTTCTCCCCATAGCCCTGTGTTATATCCAAACAAATCCCACTGCCCGCTTTCTCCCCATAGCCCTGTGTTATATCCAAACTAATCCCACTGCCCCGCTTTCTCCCCATAGCCCTGTATCAATCCCCAAATTAATCCCACTGCCCCGCTTTCTCCCCATAGCTCTGTATCAATCCGAAACAAATCCCACAGCTCCGCTCTCTCCCCATAGCCCTGTATCAATCCCCAACATAAGTCCACTGCCCTGCTTTCTCCCCATAGCCCTGTGTTATATCCAAACAAATCCCACTGCACCGCTCTCTCCCCATAGCCCTGTATCAATCCCAAACTATTCCCAATGCCTCACTCGCTCCCGATAACCCTGTATCAATCCCAAACTAATCAGACTGCCCTGCTCTCACACCATAGCCCTGTATCAATCCCCAAACTAATCCCACTGCCCTGCTTTCTCCCCATAGCCCTGTATCAATCACAAACTATTTCCACTGCCCTGCTCTCTCCCCATAGCCCTGTATCAATCCCCAACGTAAGCCCACTGCCCGCTTTCTCCCCATAGCCCTGTGTTATAGCCAAACAAATGCCACTGCCCGCTTTCTCCCCATAGCCCTGTGTTATATCCAAACAAATCCCACTGCCCCGCTTTCTCCCCATAGCCCTGTATCAATCCCCAAATTAATCCCACTGCCCCGCTTTCTCCCCATAGCCCTGTATCAATCCCAAACAAATCCCACTGCCCCGCTCTCTCCCCATAGCCCTGTATCAATCCCCAACGTAAGTCCACTGCCCTGCTTTCACCCCATAGCCCTGTGTTATATCCAAACTAATCCCACTGCACCCTCTCTCCCCATAGCCCTGTATCAATCCCAAACTAATCCCACTGCCCAGCTCTCTCCTCTAGCCCTGTATCAATCACAAACTAATCCTACTGCCACGCTCACTCCCCATTGCCCCGGATCAATCCCATGCTTATCCCGCTCCTGATCACTATCCAGTGATCTCTGTGTTAGAGAGATGGGAAATCAGCCAGGATTCCTGCTCCTGATCACTGTCCAGTGACCCATGGGTTAGAGAGAGATGGGAAATCAGCCAGGGTTCCTGCTCCTGATTACTGTCCAGTGACTCCTGGGTTAGAGAGAGGGGAAATCAGCCAGGGTTCCTGCTCCTGATCACTGCCCAGTGACCCCTGGGTTGGAAAGAGGGGAAATCAGCCAGGGTTCCTGCTCCTGATCACTGCCCAGTGACCCCTGGTTTAGAGAGAGGGGGAAATCAGCCGGGGTTCCTGCTCCTGATCACTGCCCAGTGACTCCTGGGTTAGAGAGAGGAGGAAATCAGCCAGGGTTCCTGCTCCTGATCACTGACCAGTGACCACTGGGTTAGAGAGCGGGGAATTCAGCCAGGGTTCCTGCTCCTGATCATTGTCCAGTGACCCCTGGGTTAGAGAGAGGGGAAATCAGCCAGGGTTCCTGCTCCTGATCACTGTCCAGTGACCCCTGAGTTAGAGAGAGGGGAAATCAGCCAGGGTTCCTGCTCCTGATCATTGTCCAGTGACCCCTGGGTTAGAGAGAGGGGAAATCAGCCAGGGTTCTTGCTCCTGATCACTGTCCAGTGACCCCTGGGTTAGAGAGAGAGGTGAAATCAGCCAGGGTTCCTGCTCCTGATCACAGTCCAGTGACCCCTGGGTTAGAGAGAGGGGAAATCAGCCAGGGTTCCTGCTCCTGATCACTGCCCAGTGACCCCTGGGTTAGAGAGAGGGGAAATCAGCCAGGGTTCCTGCTCCTGATCACTGCCCAGTGACCCCTGGGTTAGAGAGAGAGGGAAATCAGCCAGGGTTCCTGCTCCTGATCACTGTCCAGTGACCCCTGGGTTAGAGAGAGGGGGAAATCAGCCGGGGTTCCTGCTCCTGATCACTGCCCAGTGACTCCTGGGTTAGAGAGAGGAGGAAATCAGCCAGGGTTCCTGCTCCTGATCACTGACCAGTGACCACTGGGTTGGAAAGAGGGGAAATCAGCCAGGGTTCCTGCTCCTGATCACTGCCCAGTGACCCCTGGGTTGGAAAGAGGGGAAATCAGCCAGGGTTCCTGCTCCTGATCACTGCCCAGTGACCCCTGGTTTAGAGAGAGGGGGAAATGAGCCGGGGTTCCTGCTCCTGATCAATGCCCAGTGACTCCTGGGTTAGAGAGAGGAGGAAATCAGCCAGGGTTCCTGCTCCTGATCACTGACCAGTGACCACTGGGTTAGAGAGCGGGGAATTCAGCCTGGGTTCCTGCTCCTGATCATTGTCCAGTGACCCCTGGGTTAGAGAGAGGGGAAATCAGCCAGGGTTCCTGCTCCTGATCACTGTCCAGTGACCCCTGAGTTAGAGAGAGGGGAAATCAGCCAGGGTTCCTGCTCCTGATCATTGTCCAGTGACCCCTGGGTTAGAGAGAGGGGAAATCAGCCAGGGTTCTTGCTCCTGATCACTGTCCAGTGACCCCTGGGTTAGAGAGAGAGGTGAAATCAGCCAGGGTTCCTACTCCTGATCACAGTCCAGTGACCCCTGGGTTAGAGAGAGAGGGGAAATCAGCCAGGGTACCTGCTCCTGATCACTGCCCAATGACCCCTGGGTTAGAGAGAGGGGAAATCAGCCAGGGTTCCTGCTCCTGATCGCTGTCCAGTGACCCCTGGGTTAGAGAGAGGGGAAATCAGCCAGGGTTCCTGCTCCTGATCACTGCCCAGTGACCCCTGGGTTAGAGAGAGGGGAAATCAGCCAGGGTTCCTGCTCCTGATCACTGCCCAGTGACCCCTGGGTTAGAGAGAGAGGGAAATCAGCCAGGGTTCCTGCTCCTGATCACTGTCCAGTGACCCCTGGGTTAGAGAGAGAGGTGAAATCAGCCAGGGTTCCTGCTCCTGATCACTGCCCAGTGACCCCTGGGTTAGAGAGAGAGGGAAATCAGCCAGGGTTCCTGCTCCTGATCACTGTCCAGTGACCCCTGGGTTAGAGAGAGAGGTGAAATCAGCCAGGGTTCCTGCTCCTGATCACTGCCCAGTGACCCCTGGGTTAGAGAGAGGGGAAATCAGCCAGGGTTCCTGCTCCTGATCATTGTCCAGTGAACCCTGGGTTGAGAGAGTGGAAATCAGCCTGGGTTCCTGCTCCTGATCACAGTCCAGTGACCCCTGGGTTAGAGAGAGAGGGGAAATCAGCCAGGGTTCATGCTCCTGATCACTGTCCAGTGACTCCTGGGTTAGAGAGGGGAAATCAGCCAGGGTTCCTGCTCCTGATCACTATCCAGAGATCCCTGGGTTAGAGAGAGGGGAAATCAGCCAGGGTTCCTGCTCCTGATCACAGTCCAGTGACCCCTGGGTTAGAGAGAGAGGGAAATCAGCCAGGGTTCATGCTCCTGATCACAGTCCAGTGACCCTTGGGTTAGAGAGAGGGTAAATCAGCCGGGGTTCATGCTCCTGATCACTATCCACTGACCCCTGGGTTAGAGAGAGAGGGAAATCAGCCAGGATTCCTGCTCCTGATCACAGTCCAGTGAACCCTGGGTTAGAGAGGGGAAATCAGCCAGGGTTCATGCTCCTGATCACTATCCACTGACCCCTGGGTTAGAGAGAGGTGAAATCAGCCAGGATTCCTGCTCCTGATCACAGTCCAGTGACCCCTGGGATAGAGAGAGAGGGAAATCAGCCAGGGTTCCTGCTCCTGATCACAGTCCAGTGACACCTGGGTGAGAGAGAGAGGGAAATCAGCCAGGGTTCGTGCTCCTGATCACTGTCCAGTGACTCCTGGGTTAGAGAGAGGGGAAATCAGCCCGGGTTCCAGCTCCTGATTACAGTCCAGTGAACCCTGGGTTAGAGAGAGGGGAAATCAGCCAGGGTTCCTGCTCCTGATTACAGTCCAGTGACCCCTGGGTTAGAGAGAGGGGGAACCAGCCAGGGTTCCTGCTCCTGATCACTGTCCAGTGACTCCTGGGTTAGAGAGAGGGGAAATCAGCCAGGGTTCCTGCTCCTGATCATTGTCCAGTGACCCCTGGGTTAGAGAGACAGGTGAAATCAGCCAGGGTTCATGCTCCTGATCACTATCCAGTGACCCCTGGTTAGAGAGAGGGGAAATCAGCCAGGGTTCCTGCTCCTGATCACTGCCCAGTGACCCCTGGGTTAGAGAGAGAGGGAAATCAGCCAGGGTTCCTGCTCCTGATCACTGTCCAGTGACCCCTGGGTTAGAGAGAGAGGTGAAATCAGCCAGGGTTCCTGCTCCTGATCACTGCCCAGTGACCCCTGGGTTAGAGAGAGAGGGAAATCAGCCAGGGTTCCTGCTCCTGATCACTGTCCAGTGACCCCTGGGTTAGAAAGAGAGGTGAAATCAGCCAGGGTTCCTGCTCCTGATCACTGCCCAGTGACCCCTGGGTTAGAGAGAGGGGAAATCAGCCAGGGTTCCTGCTCCTGATCATTGTCCAGTGAACCCTGGGTTGAGAGAGTGGAAATCAGCCTGGGTTCCTGCTCCTGATCACAGTCCAGTGACCCCTGGGTTAGAGAGAGAGGGGAAATCAGCCAGGTTTCTTGCTCCTGATCACTGTCCAGTGACCCCTGGGTGAGAGAGAGAGGGGAAATCAGCCAGGGTACCTGCTCCTGATCACTGCCCAATGACCACTGGCTTGGAGAGAGGGGGAATCAGCCAGGGTTCCTGCTCCTGATCGCTGTCCAGTGACCCCTGGGTTAGAGAGAGGGGAAATCAGCCAGGGTTCCTGCTCCTGATCACTGCCCAGTGACCCCTGGGTTAGAGAGAGGGGAAATCAGCCAGGGTTCCTGCTCCTGATCACTGCCCAGTGACCCCTGGGTTAGAGAGAGAGGGAAATCAGCCAGGGTTCCTGCTCCTGATCACTGTCCAGTGACCCCTGGGTTAGAGAGAGAGGTGAAATCAGCCAGGGTTCCTGCTCCTGATCACTGCCCAGTGACCCCTGGGTTAGAGAGAGAGGTGAAATCAGCCAGGGTTCCTGCTCCTGATCACTGCCCAGTGACCCCTGGGTTAGAGAGAGGGGAAATCAGCCAGGGTTCCTGCTCCTGATCATTGTCCAGTGAACCCTGGGTTGAGAGAGTGGAAATCAGCCTGGGTTCCTGCTCCTGATCACAGTCCAGTGACCCCTGGGTTAGAGAGAGAGGGGAAATCAGCCAGGGTTCATGCTCCTGATCACTGTCCAGTGACTCCTCGGTTAGAGAGGGGAAATCAGCCAGGGTTCCTGCTCCTGATCACTATCCAGAGATCCCTGGGTTAGAGAGAGGGGAAATCAGCCAGGGTTCCTGCTCCTGATCACAGTCCAGTGACCCCTGGGTTAGAGAGAGAGGGAAATCAGCCAGGGTTCCTGCTCCTGATCACAGTCCAGTGACCCCTGGGTTAGAGAGAGAGCGAAATCAGCCAGGGTTCATGCTCCTGATCACAGTCCAGTGACCCCTGGGTTAGAGAGAGGGGAAATCAGCCGGGTTTCCAGCTCCTGATCACTGCCCAGTGACCCCTGGGTTAGAGAGAGAGGGAAATCAGCCAGGGTTCCTGCTCCTGATCACTGCCCAGTGACCCCTGGGTTAGAGAGAGGGGAAATCAGCCAGGGTTCCTGCTCCTGATCACTGCACAGTGAACCCTGGGTTAGAGAGAGAGGGAAATCAGCCAGGGTTCCTGCTCCTGATCACTATCCAGAGATCCCTGGGTTAGAGAGAGGGGAAATCAGCCAGGGTTCCTGCTCCTGATCACAGTCCAGTGACCCGACCCCTGGGTTAGAGAGAGAGGGAAATCAGCCAGGGTTCCTGCTCCTGATCACAGTCCAGTGACCCCTGGGTTAGAGAGAGAGCGAAATCAGCCAGGGTTCATGCTCCTGATCACAGTCCAGTGACCCCTGGGTTAGAGAGAGGGGAAATCAGCCGGGGTTCCAGCTCCTGATCACTGCCCAGTGACCCCTGGGTTAGAGAGAGAGGGAAATCAGCCAGGGTTCCTGCTCCTGATCACTGCACAGTGACCCCTGGGTTAGAGAGAGGGAAATCAGCCAGGGTTCATGCTCCTGATCACAGTCCAGTGACCCCTGGGTTAGAGAGAGGGGAAATCAGCCAGGGTTCATGCTCCTGATCACTATCCACTGACCCCTGGGTTAGAGAGAGAGGGAAATCAGCCAGGATTCCTGCTCCTGATCACAGTCCAGTGAACCCTGGGTTAGAGAGAGGGGAAATCAGCCAGGGTTCATGCTCCTGATCACTATCCACTGACCCCTGGGTTAGAGAGAGGTGAAATCAGCCAGGATTCCTGCTCCTGATCACTGCCCAGTGACCCCTGGGTTAGAGAGAGAGGGAAATCAGCCAGTGTTCCTGCTCCTGATCACTGCCCAGTGAACCCTGGGTTAGAGAGAGAGGGGAATTCAGCCAGGGTTCCTGCTCCTGATCACTGTCCAGTGACCCCTGGGTTAGAGAGGGGAAATCAGCCAGGGTTTCTGCTCCTGATCACTGCCCAGTGACCCCTGGGTTAGAGAGAGGGGAAATCAGCCAGGGTTCCTGCTCCTGATCACTGCCCAGTGACCCCTGGGTTAGAGAGAGGGGAAATCAGCCAGGGTTCCTGCTCCTGATCACGGTCCAGTGACCCCTGGTTTAGAGAGAGAGGGCAATCAGCCTGGGTTCCTGCTGCTGATCACTGCCCAGTGACCCCTGAGTTAGAGAGAGAGGAAATCAGCTGGTGTTCCTGCTCCTGATCACAGTCCAGTGACCCCTGGGATAGAGAGAGAGGGAAATCAGCCAGGGTTCCTGCTCCTGATCACAGTCCAGTGACACCTGGGTGAGAGAGAGAGGGAAATCAGCCAGGGTTCGTGCTCCTTATCACAGTCCAGTGACACCTGGGTTAGAGAGAGAGGGGAAATCAGCCAGGGTTCATGATCCTGATCACTATCCAGTGACCCCTGGGTTAGAGAGAGGGGAAATCAGCCAGGGTTCCTGCTCCTGATCATTGTCCAGTGACCCCTGGGTTAGAGAGAGAGGGAAATCAGCCAGGGTTCCAGCTCCTGATCACTATCCAGTGACCTAGAGAGAGGGGGAACCATCCAGGGTTCATGCTCCTGATCATTGTCCAGTGACCTGTGGGTTAGAGAGAGGGGAAATGAGCCAGGGTTCGTGCTCCTGATCTCTGTCCAGTGATCCCTGGGTTAGAGAGAGGGGAAATCAGGCAGGGTTCCTGCTCCTGATCACTGCCCAGTGACCCCTGGGTTAGAGAGAGGGGAAAATCAGCCAGGGTTCCTGCTCCTGATCATTGTCCAGTGACCCCTGGGTTAGAGAGAGAGGGAAATCAGCCAGGGTTATTTAAATCATGTTGCGAGAAAGGGAAGTAGTTTGTGCCCCCGTTTGTACCTCAGACTCTTAGAGACGGAGGGAACGGCAACAGAAAAAGAGGAAACAACATCTCCAAAAACTGATCCCAGCTCATCGCCAAGGCTGGGGATAGATAACCTCGCCGCCTTCTTAGGAAGTTTAACCACTTTATTCACTTTCTGATTGGAGCTCCGTTTGGAATTAGACTTTATTTTGTCGGATGTTTAACGACAGCATTGAAGGGGGAAGGAGAAACTTGGAGCAACTTCTTCTGTCAAAGCTGCAGTGAGACTTGAAAGATTTTAACGATTTTTAATGAACTTTTCACCAAAAATGAGTGTAAAAAACACTTTTTCCCCCTAAGTTTCGAACATGATTTTGGAAGAGACTGAAGCAAAAGCCAATTTTCCCCTCACCTAAACAAGTTTCAACCAGGTCTTGAAGTCCAAACGCTTTTAAAGTGCTCTGAAATGGTTAAAATGTTTTCAAATTGAAATATCTCAAGATTTGATTTTGAGTGATTGACTAAAGTGAGTAGCTTTACACAAACTTGCAACCATGGTGTTGTGGAGGGGGAAGGTAGGGGAGGATTTGTAGGAGTTACAGATTACTTTTTAATGACTTTTTAAAAATATACCATTAAGACATTTAGGAAGAGAACCAAGAAAGGGGAAAAACACAAACCATTTTATAATGTCTCGTTCGATAGTCCTAACAAGTCGCAGGAATAACGTAAATATAGATTTCCTCTTAAACATTTAGTGGAGTGTTAATTGAAGCAAGAGTTATGTAATGATGTATAAAAATTGCAGGAAGCTACTTTAGAAGAAACCACTCTTTGTTTATTGAGAGAGACACAGAAAATACATTGATTAAAGTGATAACGTACAATTCGATTTGGTTTGAATGTTTGAAATAGGAGATTAAAATTTGTGAGTATAATGAAGTTTGTTTCCTGCTTTTAATTGCGAAGTACCTAAAATAATTCAACACTCCTTGTGACAAGAGCAGGGATTAATATTGTGGAGAATGTTTGAGAGAAAAACATTAGAAGCGAAATTGGTCAATTATAAATCTTTACGTCAACATATCAGTAAACATTTGCAAGTCAGTCTGACTGGTTTTGCTGTCCAGGAAGAAAAACAAGTGTTTATTTCTGTTAAGTCATAGCTTTGCCTGCTTTTTGTTTATAATTCAGTGACACAAATTGTGTGTATATTTGTAAATTGTAAAATAGCAGCAATAAATCACATTTCTGTGACATTCTTTCTGTCTTAAACGATTCAATTTGTGGCTCGGAATCTAGAAGCTTCTTTACCTGAAAGGTTTGAATGGTTAAAGTTGATCTCAGCTAGCAAAAGCTGTTTGCGACATTCCTGCATTGTGGAACAGCATGATGTCTTTGCAGAGACAGGAATTCGCATTGTTGAATGGAGGTTTTTCTGATCTGTTGCATCCTGTGTAGATCAGAAACAGGTAAAGATGTTCATAGTAAACAGCCCAAGACAATGAAATGCTAAAACAATGTCTGGCCAATGTCAGAGACTTCAAGCACAGGACATGTGGAATATACAAAACCCCATAGCCCTGTATCAATCCCAAACTAATCACACTGCCCCGATCTCTCCCGATAGCCCTGTATCAATCCCAAACTATTCCCAATGCCTCGCTCTCTCCCCATAGCCCTGTATCAATCCCCAAACTAATCCCACTGCCCCGCTCTCTCCCCATAGCCCTGTATCAATCCCCAAGCTAATCCCACTGTCCCGCTCTCTCCCCATAGTCCTGTATCAATCCCAAACTAATCAAACTGCCCCGCTGTCTCCCCATTGCCCTGTATCAATCCCAAACTATTCCCACTGCCCCGCTCACTCCCCATAGCCCTGTATCAATCCCCAAACTAATCCCACTGCCCCGCTCTCTCCCCATAGCCCTGTATCAATCCGCAAAATAATCCCACTGCCCCGCTCACTCCCCATAGCCCTGTATCAATCACAAACTAATCCCAGTGCCCCGCTCACTCCCGATAGCCCTGTATCAGTCCCCAGCCTAATCCCACTGCCCCGCTCTCTCCCCATAGCCCTGTATCAATCCCCAACCTAATCCCACTGCCCCGCTCTCTCCCCATAGCCCTGTATCAATCCCCAAACTAATCCCACTGCCCTGCTCTCTCCCCATAGCCCTGCATTAATCCCCAAACTAATCCCACTGCCCCGCTCTCTCCCCATAGCTCTGTATCAATCCCAAACTAATCCCACTGCCCTGCACTCTCCCCATAGCCCTGTATCAATCCCAAACAAATCACACTGCCCCGCTCTCACCCCATAGCCCTGTATCAAATCCCAAACTAATCCCACTGCCCCGCTCTCTCCGGATAGCCCTGTATCAATCCCAAACTATTCCCACTGCCCCGCTCACTCCCCATAGCCCTGTATCAATCCCCAAACTAATCCCACTGCCCCGCTCTCTCCCCATAGCCCTGTATCAATCCCCAAGCTAATCCCACTGTCCCGCTCTCTCCCCATAGTCCTGTATCAATCCCAAACTAATCAAACTGCCCCGCTGTCTCCCCATTGCCCTGTATCAATCCCCAAACTAATCCCACTGCCCCGCTCTCTCCCCATAGCCCTGTATCAATCCGCAAAATAATCCCACTGCCCCGCTCACTCCCCATAGCCCTGTATCAATCACAAACTAATCCCAGTGCCCCGCTCACTCCCGACAGCCCTGTATCAATCCAAAACTAATCCCAAAGCCCCACTCTCTCCCCATAGTCCTGTATCAATCCCAAACTTATCCCAATACCCCGCTCTCTCCCCATAGCCCTGTTTCAATCCCCAAACTAATTCCACTGCCCTGCTCTCTCCCCATAGCCCTGTATCAATCCCAAACTAATCCCACTGCCCTGCTGACTCCCCATAGCCCTGTGTTATATCCAAACAAATCCCACTGCCCGCTTTCTCCCCATAGCCCTGTGTTATATCCAAACTAATCCCACTGCCCCGCTTTCTCCTCATAGCCCTGTGTTATATCCAAACTAATCCCACTGCCCCGCTTTCTCCCCATAGCCCTGTATCAATCCCGAAACTAATCCGACTGCCTTGCTTTCCCCCCATAGCTCTGTCTTGATCCCAAACTAATCCCACTGCCCTGCACTCCCCCCATAGCCCTGAATCAATCCCAAACTAATCCCACTGCCAAACTCTCTCCCCATAGCCCTGCATCAATCCCAAACTTTTCCCAATGCCTCTCTCTCTCCCGATAGCCCTGCATCAATTCCAAACTAATCCCTCTGCCCCACTCTCTGCCCATAGCCCTGCATCATTCCCAAACTAACCCCACTGCCACGTTCTCTCCCCATAGCCCTGGGAGTGTTTGATGGGACAGTGTAGAGGGAGCATTACTCTATATCTAACCCGTGCAGCACCTGCCTTGGGAATGTTTGATGGGACAGTGTAGAGGGAGCTTTTTTATCTGTATCTAACCCGTGCGGTACCTGCCTTGGGAGTGTTTGATGGGACAGTGTAGAGGGAGCTTTACTCTATATCTAACCCGTGCTGTACCTGCCTTGGGAGTGTTTGATGGGACAGCGTAGAGGGAGCTTTACTCTGTATCTAACCCGAGCAGTACCTGCCTTGGGAGTGTTTGATGGGATAGTGTAGAGGGAGCATTACTCTATATCTAACCCATGCTGTACCTGCCTTGGGAGTGTTTGATGGGGCAGTGTAGAGGGAACTTTACTCTGTATCTAACCCGTGCGGTACCTGCCTTGGGAGTGTTTGATGGGATAGTGTAGAGGGAGCATTACTCTATATCTAACCCATGCTGTACCTGCCTTGGGAGTGTTTGATGGGGCAGTGTAGAGGGAACTTTACTCTGTATCTAACCCGTGCGGTACCTGCCTTGGGAGTGTTTGATGGGACAGTGTAGAGGGAGCTTCACTCTGTATCTAACCCGTGTTGTTCCTGCCCTGGGAGTTTTTGATGGGCTGGTTTAAAGACAGCTTTACTCTATCGATTCTGTAGCAAACCTTGATAGATTGCAAGTCCGGGGATTCAGCGCATACACAGCGCAGACGGAAACACGGAACTTGCGGGGCCTCTACCAAGGCCTAAGTCGTTGGTACGGAGACCATGATTTCAGGGCCATTATCTTTGTTTGATGTAATCCTTCACTCCTGTGTATAAGACAGTGAGTCTCACGGCCTAAAATTCATTCAAATCTCAGTAAGAATACCCAGAACGGACTTTATTTGTCTTTTATTTGCTTCATATTTCTAAGGTGTACCCAGATATCTGCAGACTGCATGTGAATCCCTCCTCTGCATTTAAATCAAATCACGGTAACACTTTTATTTAATCTACCGAGGTTCAGTATTGAAATATACCAGGAGATCCAGGCACGTTTTGATAAAGCAGATTAACAATGAGTTCAGTGGGGAAATTTAGCAAACAACAGGCCGATTTTAATATGATAAGGCAGGATCTGTCCAAAGTGGACTGGGAACAGCTACTTGACAACCCTCTGTCTCAGTCCCAAACTAATCCCACTGCCCTGCTCTCTCCTGTTAGCCCTTTATCAATCGCCAACCTAATCCCACTGCCCCGCTCTCTCCCCATAGCCCTGTATCAGTCCCCAGCCTAATCCCACTGCCCCGCTCTCTCCCCATAGCCCTGTATCAATCCCCAACCTAATCCCACTGCCCCGCTCTCTCCCCATAGCCCTGTATCAGTCCCCAGCCTAATCCCACTGCCGCGCTCTCTCCCCATAGCCCTGTAAATATCACCACACTAATCCCACTGCCCCGCTCTCTCCTGTTAGCCCTTTATCAAGCCCCAACCTAATCCCACTGCCCCGCTCTATCCCCATAGCCCTGTATCAGTCCCCAACCTAATCCCACTGCCCCGCTCACTCCCCATAGCCCTGTATAAATCTCCAAACTAATCCCACTGCCCCGCTTTCTCCCCATAGCCCTGTATCAATCACAAACTATTTCCACTGCCCTGCTCTCTCCCCATAGCCCTGTATCAATCCCCAACGTAAGCCCATTGCCCGCTTTCTCCCCATAGCCCTGTGTTATATCCAAACAAATCCCACTGCCCGCTTTCTCCCCATAGCCCTGTGTTATATCCAAACTAATCCCACTGCCCCGCTTTCTCCCCATAGCCCTGTATCAGTCCCCAACCTAATCCCACTGCCCCGCTCTCTCCCCATAGCCCTGCATCAATCACCAAACAAATCCCACTGCCCCGCTCTCTCCCCATAGCCCTTTATCAATCACCAAACTAATCCCACTGCCCCGCTTTCTCCCCATAGCCCTGTATCAATCCCAAAACTAATCCCACTGCCCCGCTTTCTCCCCATAGCCCTGTATCAATCACCAAACTAATCCCACTGCCTCGCTTTCTCCCCATAGCCCTGTATCAATCACAAACTATTTCCACTGCCCCGCTTTCTCCCCATAGCCCTGTATCAATCCCAAACAAATCCCACTGCCCCGCTCTCTCCCCATAGCCCTGTATCAATCCCCAAACTAATCCCACTGCCCCGCTCTCTCCCCATAGCCCTGTATCAATCCCCAAACTAATCCCACTGCCCCGCTCTCTCCCCATAGACCTGTACCACCCCCAAACTAATCCCACTGCCCCGCTCTCTCCCCATAGCCCTGTATCAATCCCAAACTAATCCCACTATCTCGCTTTCCCCCCATAGCTCTGTCTTGATCTCAAACTAATCCCACTGCCCTGCTCTCCCCCCATAGCCCTGAATCAATCGCAAACTAATCCCACTGCCCCACTCTCTCCCCATAGCCCTGCCTCAATCCCAAACTTTTCCCAATAGCCCTGCATCAATTCCAAACTAATCCCTCTGCCCCACTCTCCTCCCGTAGCCCTGCATCATTCCCAAACTAACCCCACTGCCACGTTCTCTCCCCATAGCCCTGGGAGTGTTTGATGGGCCAGTGTAGAGGGAGCATTACTATATATATCTAACCCGTGCAGCACCTGCCTTGGGAATGTTTGATGGGACAGTGTAGAGGCAGCTTTTTGTCTGTATCTAACCTGTGCGGTACCTGCCTTGGGAGTGTTTCATGGGACAGTGTAGAGGGAGCATTACTCTATATCTAACCCGTGCTGTACCTGCCTTGGGAGTGTTTGATGGGACAGCGTAGAGGGAGCTTTACTCTGTATCTAACCCGTGCAGCACCTGCCTTGGGAGTGTTTGATGGGACAGTGTAGAGGGAGCTTTACTCTATATCTAACCCGTGCTGTACCTGCCCTGGGAGTGTTTGATGGGACAGTGTAGAGGGAGCTTTACTCTGTATCTAACCCGTGCGGTACCTGCCTTGGGAGTGTTTGATGGGACAGTGTAGAGGGAGCATTACTCGATATCTAACCCGTGCTGTACCTGCCTTGGGAGTGTTTGATGGGACAGCGTAGAGGGAGCTTTACTCTGTATCTAACCCGTGCAGTACCTGCCTTGGGAGTGTTTGATGGGACAGTGTAGAGGGAGCTTCACTCTGTATCTAACCCGTCTTGTTCCTGCCCTGGGAGTTTTTGATGGGCTGGTTTAAAGAGAGCTTTACTCTATCGATTCTGTAGCAAACCTTGATAGATTGCAAGTCCGGGGATTCAGCGCATACACAGCGCAGACGGAAACACGGAACTTGCGAGGCCTCTACCAAGGCCTAAGTCGTTGGTACGGAGACCATGATTTCAGGGCCATTATCTTTGTTTGATGTAATCCTTCACTCCTGTCTCACGGCCTAAAATTCATTCAAATCTCAGTAAGAATACCCAGAACAGACTTTAATTGTCTTTTATTTGCTTCATTTTTCTAAGGTGTACCCAGACATCTGCGGACCAACATTCATCCGCATGTGAATCCCTCCTCTGCATTTAAATCAAATCACGGTAACACTTTTATTTAATCTACCGAGGTTCAGTATTGAAATATACCAGGAGATCCAGGCACGTTTTGATAAAGCAGATTAACAATGAGTTCAGTGGGGAAATTTAGCAAACAACAGGCTGATTTTAAGGCAGGATCTGTCCAAAGTGGACTAGGAACAGCTACTTGACAACCCTCTGTCTCAGTCCCAAACTAATCCCACTGCCCTGCTCTCTCCCCATAGCCCTGTATCAATCGCCAACCTAATCCTACTGCCCCGCTCTCTCCCCATAGCCCTGTATCAGTCCCCAACCTAATCCCACTGCCCCGCTCTCTCCCCATAGCCCTGTATCAGTCCCCAACCTAATCCCACTGCCCCGCTCTCTCCCCATAGTTCTGTATCAATCCCAAATTAATCCCACTGCCCCGCACTCTCCCTATAGCCCTGTCGCAATCACAAACAAATCACACTGCCCCGCTCTCACCCCATAGCCCTGTATCAAATCCCAAACTAATCCCACTGCCCCGATCTCTCCCGATAGCCCTGTATCAATCCCAAACAAATCCCACTGCCCCGCTCTCTCCCCATAGCCCTGTATCAATCCGCAAACTAATCCCACTGCCCCGCTCACTCCCCATAGCCCTGTATCAATCCCAAACTAATCCCAGTGCCCCGCTCACTCCCGATAGCCCTGTATCAATCCAAAACTAATCCCAAAGCCCCACTCTCTCCCCATAGTCCTGTATCAATCCCAAACTAATCCCAGTGCCCTGCTCACTCCCGATAGCCGTGTATCAATCCAAAACTAATCCCAAAGCCCCACTCTCTCCCCATAGTCCTGTATCAATCCCAAACTAATCCCAATGCCCCGCTCTCTCCCCAGAGCCCTGTTTCAATCCCCAAACTAATCCCACTGCCCCGCTCTCTCCCCATAGCCCTGTATCAATCGCAAACTAATCCCAATGCCCCGCTCTCTCCCCATAGCCCTGTATCAATCCCAAACTAATCCCACCGCCCTGCTCTCTCCCCATAGCCATGTATCAATCCCAAACTAATCCCACTGCCCCGCTATATCCCCATAGCCCTGTATCAATCCCCAAACTAATCCCACTGCCCTGCTCTCTCCCCATAGCCCTGTATCAATCCCCAAACTAATCCCACTGCCCCGCTCCCTCCCCATACCCTGTATCAATCCCCAAACTAATCCCACTGCCCTGCTGACTCCCCATAGCCCTGTATCAATCCCCAATCTAATCCCACTGCCCCGCTCTCTCCCCATAGCCCTGTATCAATCCCAAAGTAATCCCACTGCCTCGCTTTCCCCCCATAGCTCTGTCTTAATCCCAAACTAATCCCACTGCTCTGCTCTCCCCCCATAGCCCTGAATCAATCCCAAACTAATCCCACTGCCCCACTCTCTCCCCATAGCCCTGCATCAATCCCAAACTAACCCCACTGCCACGTTCTCTCCCCATAGTCCTGGGAGTGTTTGATGGGACAGTGTAGAGGGAGCTTCACTCTGTATCTAACCCGTCTTGTTCCTGCCCTGGGAGTTTTTGATGGGCTGGTTTAAAGAGAGCTTTACTCTATCGATTCTGTAGCAAACCTTGATAGATTGCAAGTCCGGGGATTCAGCACATACACAGCGCAGACGGAAACACGGAACTTGCGGGGCCTCTACCAAGGCCTAAGTCGTTGGTACGGAGACCATGATTTCAGGGCCATTATCTTTGTTTGATGTAATCCTTCACTCCTGTGTATAAGACAGTGAGTCTCACGGCCTAAAATTCATTCAAATCTCAGTAAGAATACCCAGAACAGACTTTAATTGTCTTTTATTTGCTTCATTTTTCTAAGGTGTACCCAGATATCTGCAGACCAACATTCATCCGCATGTGAATCCCTCCTCTGCATTTAAATCAAATCACGGTAACACTTTTATTTAATCTACCGAGGTTCAGTATTGAAATATACCAGGAGATCCAGGCACGTTTTGATAAAGCAGATTAACAATGAGTTCAGTGGGGAAATTTAGCAAACAACAGGCCGATTTTAAGGCAGGATCTGTCCAAAGTGGACTAGGAACAGCTACTTGACAACCCTCTGTCTCAGCCCCAAACTAATCCCACTGCCCTGCTCTCTCCTGTTAGCCCTTTATCAATCGCCAACCGAATCCCACTGCCTCGCTCTCTCCCCATAGCCCTGTATCAGTCCCCAACCTAATCCCACTGCCCCGCTCTCTCCCCATAGCTCTGTATCAATCCCAAATTAATCCCACTGCCCCGCACTCTCCCCATAGCCCTGTCGCAATCACAAACAAATCACACTGCCCCGCTCTCACCCCATAGCCCTGTATCAAATCCCAAACTAATCCCACTGCCCCGCTCTCTCCCCATAGCCCTGTATCAATCCCAAACTAATCCCACTGCCCCGATCTCTCCCCATAGCCCTGTATCAATCCCAAATTAATCCCACGACCCCGCTCTCTCCCCATAGCCCTGTATCAATCTCAAACTAATCCCACTGCCCCGATCTCTCCCGATAGCCCTGTATCAATCCCAAACTAATCCCACTGCCCCGCTCTCTACATAGCCCTGTATCAATCCCCAAACTAATCAAACTTCCCCGCTCTCTCCCCATAGCCCTGTATCAATCCCCAAACTAATCCCACTGCCCCGCTCTCTCCCCATAGCCCTGTATCAATCCGCAAACTAATCCCACTGCCCCGCTCACTCCCCATAGCCCTGTATCAATCCCAAACTAATGCCAGTGCCCCGCTCACTCCCGATAGCCCTGTATCAATCCAAAACTAATCCCAAAGCCCCACTCTCTCCCCATAGTCCTGGATCAATCCCAAACTAATCCCAGTGCCCCGCTCACTCCCGATAGCCCTGTATCAATCCAAAACTAATCCCAAAGCCCCACTCTCTCCCCATAGTCCTGTATCAATCCCAAACTAATCCCAGTGCCCCGCTCACTCCCGATAGCCCTGAATCAATCCCAAACTAATCCCACTGCCCCACTCTCTCCCCATAGCCCTGTATCAATCCCCAAACTAATCCCACTGCCCTGCTCTCTCCCCATAGCCCTGTATCAATCCCCAAACTAATCCCACTGCCCCGCTCTCTCCCCATACCCTGTATCAATCCCCAAACTAATCCCACTGCCCTGCTGACTCCCCGTAGCCCTGTATCAATCCCCAATCTAATCCCACTGCCCCGCTCTCTCCCCAAAGCCCTGTATCAATCCCAAAGTAATCCCACTGCCTCGCTTTCCCCTCATAGCTCTGTCTTGATCCCAAACTAATCCCACTGCTCTGCTCTCCCCCCATAGCCCTGAATCAATCCCAAACTAATCCCACTGCCCCACTCTCTCCCCATAGCCCTGCATCAATCCCAAACTAACCCCACTGCCACGTTCTCTCCCCATAGTCCTGGGAGTGTTTGATGGGACAGTGTAGAGGGAGCATTGCTATATATATCTAACCCGTGCAGCACCTGCCTTGGGAATGTTTGATGGGACAGTGTAGAGGGAGCTTTTTGTCTGTATCTAACCCGTGCAGTACCTGCCTTGGGAGTGTTTGATGGGACAGTGTAGAGGGAGCTTCACTCTGTATCTAACCTGTGTTGTTCCTGCCCTGGGAGTTTTTGATGGGCTGGTTTAAAGACAGCTTTACTCTATCGATTCTGTAGCAAACCTTGATAGATTGCAAGTCCGGGGATTCAGCGCATACACAGCGCAGACGGAAACACGGAACTTGCGGGGCCTCTACCAAGGCCTAAGTCATTGGTACGGAGACCATGATTTCAGGGCCATTATCTTTGTTTGATGTAATCCTTCTCTCCTGTGTATAAGACAGTGAGTCTCACGGCCTAAAATTCATTCAAATCTCAGTAGGAATACCCAGAACAGACTTTAATTGTCTTTTATTTGCTTCATTTTTCTAAGGTGTACCCAGATATCTGCAGACCAACATTCATCCGCATGTGAATCCCTCCTCTTCATTTCAATCAAATCACGGTAACACTTTTATTTAATCTACCGAGGTTCAGTATTGAAATATACCAGGAGATCCAGGCACGTTTTGATAAAGCAGATTAACCGTGAGTTCAGTGCGGAAATTTAGCAAACAACAGGCCGACTTTAATATGATAAGGCAGGAACTGTCCAAAGTGGACTGGGAACAGCTACTTGACAACCCTCTGTCTCAGTCCCAAACTAATCCCACTGCCCTGCTCTCTCCTGTTAGCCCTTTATCAATCCCCAACCTAATCCCACTGCCCTGCTCTCTCCCCATAGCCCTGTATCAGTCCCCAGCCTAATCCCACTGCCGCGCTCTCTCCCCATAGCCCTGTATCAATCCCCAACGTAAGCCCACTGCCCGCTTTCTCCCCATAGCCCTGTGTTATATCCAAACAAATCCCACTGCCCGCTTTCTCCCCATAGCCCTGTGTTATATCCAAACTAATCCCACTGCCCCGCTTTCTCCCCATAGCCCTGTATCAATCCCCAAATTAATCCCACTGCCCCGCTTTCTCCCCATAGCTCTGTATCAATCCGAAACAAATCCCACAGCTCCGCTCTCTCCCCATAGCCCTGTATCAATCCCCAACATAAGTCCACTGCCCTGCTTTCTCCCCATAGCCCTGTGTTATATCCAAACAAATCCCACTGCACCGCTCTCTCCCCATAGCCCTGTATCAATCCCAAACTATTCCCAATGCCTCACTCGCTCCCGATAACCCTGTATCAATCCCAAACTAATCAGACTGCCCTGCTCTCACACCATAGCCCTGTATCAATCCCCAAACTAATCCCACTGCCCTGCTTTCTCCCCATAGCCCTGTATCAATCACAAACTATTTCCACTGCCCTGCTCTCTCCCCATAGCCCTGTATCAATCCCCAACGTAAGCCCACTGCCCGCTTTCTCCCCATAGCCCTGTGTTATAGCCAAACAAATGCCACTGCCCGCTTTCTCCCCATAGCCCTGTGTTATATCCAAACAAATCCCACTGCCCCGCTTTCTCCCCATAGCCCTGTATCAATCCCCAAATTAATCCCACTGCCCCGCTTTCTCCCCATAGCCCTGTATCAATCCCAAACAAATCCCACTGCCCCGCTCTCTCCCCATAGCCCTGTATCAATCCCCAACGTAAGTCCACTGCCCTGCTTTCACCCCATAGCCCTGTGTTATATCCAAACTAATCCCACTGCACCCTCTCTCCCCATAGCCCTGTATCAATCCCAAACTAATCCCACTGCCCAGCTCTCTCCTCTAGCCCTGTATCAATCACAAACTAATCCTACTGCCACGCTCACTCCCCATTGCCCCGGATCAATCCCATGCTTATCCCGCTCCTGATCACTATCCAGTGATCTCTGTGTTAGAGAGATGGGAAATCAGCCAGGATTCCTGCTCCTGATCACTGTCCAGTGACCCATGGGTTAGAGAGAGATGGGAAATCAGCCAGGGTTCCTGCTCCTGATTACTGTCCAGTGACTCCTGGGTTAGAGAGAGGGGAAATCAGCCAGGGTTCCTGCTCCTGATCACTGCCCAGTGACCCCTGGGTTGGAAAGAGGGGAAATCAGCCAGGGTTCCTGCTCCTGATCACTGCCCAGTGACCCCTGGTTTAGAGAGAGGGGGAAATCAGCCGGGGTTCCTGCTCCTGATCACTGCCCAGTGACTCCTGGGTTAGAGAGAGGAGGAAATCAGCCAGGGTTCCTGCTCCTGATCACTGACCAGTGACCACTGGGTTAGAGAGCGGGGAATTCAGCCAGGGTTCCTGCTCCTGATCATTGTCCAGTGACCCCTGGGTTAGAGAGAGGGGAAATCAGCCAGGGTTCCTGCTCCTGATCACTGTCCAGTGACCCCTGAGTTAGAGAGAGGGGAAATCAGCCAGGGTTCCTGCTCCTGATCATTGTCCAGTGACCCCTGGGTTAGAGAGAGGGGAAATCAGCCAGGGTTCTTGCTCCTGATCACTGTCCAGTGACCCCTGGGTTAGAGAGAGAGGTGAAATCAGCCAGGGTTCCTGCTCCTGATCACAGTCCAGTGACCCCTGGGTTAGAGAGAGAGGGGAAATCAGCCAGGGTACCTGCTCCTGATCACTGCCCAATGACCACTGGCTTAGAGAGAGGGGGAATCAGCCAGGGTTCCTGCTCCTGATCGCTGTCCAGTGACCCCTGGGTTAGAGAGAGGGGAAATCAGCCAGGGTTCCTGCTCCTGATCACTGCCCAGTGACCCCTGGGTTAGAGAGAGGGGAAATCAGCCAGGGTTCCTGCTCCTGATCACTGCCCAGTGACCCCTGGGTTAGAGAGAGAGGGAAATCAGCCAGGGTTCCTGCTCCTGATCACTGTCCAGTGACCCCTGGGTTAGAGAGAGGGGGAAATCAGCCGGGGTTCCTGCTCCTGATCACTGCCCAGTGACTCCTGGGTTAGAGAGAGGAGGAAATCAGCCAGGGTTCCTGCTCCTGATCACTGACCAGTGACCACTGGGTTGGAAAGAGGGGAAATCAGCCAGGGTTCCTGCTCCTGATCACTGCCCAGTGACCCCTGGGTTGGAAAGAGGGGAAATCAGCCAGGGTTCCTGCTCCTGATCACTGCCCAGTGACCCCTGGTTTAGAGAGAGGGGGAAATGAGCCGGGGTTCCTGCTCCTGATCAATGCCCAGTGACTCCTGGGTTAGAGAGAGGAGGAAATCAGCCAGGGTTCCTGCTCCTGATCACTGACCAGTGACCACTGGGTTAGAGAGCGGGGAATTCAGCCTGGGTTCCTGCTCCTGATCATTGTCCAGTGACCCCTGGGTTAGAGAGAGGGGAAATCAGCCAGGGTTCCTGCTCCTGATCACTGTCCAGTGACCCCTGAGTTAGAGAGAGGGGAAATCAGCCAGGGTTCCTGCTCCTGATCATTGTCCAGTGACCCCTGGGTTAGAGAGAGGGGAAATCAGCCAGGGTTCTTGCTCCTGATCACTGTCCAGTGACCCCTGGGTTAGAGAGAGAGGTGAAATCAGCCAGGGTTCCTGCTCCTGATCACAGTCCAGTGACCCCTGGGTTAGAGAGAGAGGGGAAATCAGCCAGGGTACCTGCTCCTGATCACTGCCCAATGACCCCTGGGTTAGAGAGAGGGGAAATCAGCCAGGGTTCCTGCTCCTGATCGCTGTCCAGTGACCCCTGGGTTAGAGAGAGGGGAAATCAGCCAGGGTTCCTGCTCCTGATCACTGCCCAGTGACCCCTGGGTTAGAGAGAGGGGAAATCAGCCACGGTTCCTGCTCCTGATCACTGCCCAGTGACCCCTGGGTTAGAGAGAGAGGGAAATCAGCCAGGGTTCCTGCTCCTGATCACTGTCCAGTGACCCCTGGGTTAGAGAGAGAGGTGAAATCAGCCAGGGTTCCTGCTCCTGATCACTGCCCAGTGACCCCTGGGTTAGAGAGAGAGGGAAATCAGCCAGGGTTCCTGCTCCTGATCACTGTCCAGTGACCCCTGGGTTAGAGAGAGAGGTGAAATCAGCCAGGGTTCCTGCTCCTGATCACTGCCCAGTGACCCCTGGGTTAGAGAGAGGGGAAATCAGCCAGGGTTCCTGCTCCTGATCATTGTCCAGTGAACCCTGGGTTGAGAGAGTGGAAATCAGCCTGGGTTCCTGCTCCTGATCACAGTCCAGTGACCCCTGGGTTAGAGAGAGAGGGGAAATCAGCCAGGGTTCATGCTCCTGATCACTGTCCAGTGACTCCTGGGTTAGAGAGGGGAAATCAGCCAGGGTTCCTGCTCCTGATCACTATCCAGAGATCCCTGGGTTAGAGAGAGGGGAAATCAGCCAGGGTTCCTGCTCCTGATCACAGTCCAGTGACCCCTGGGTTAGAGAGAGAGGGAAATCAGCCAGGGTTCATGCTCCTGATCACAGTCCAGTGACCCTTGGGTTAGAGAGAGGGTAAATCAGCCGGGGTTCATGCTCCTGATCACTATCCACTGACCCCTGGGTTAGAGAGAGAGGGAAATCAGCCAGGATTCCTGCTCCTGATCACAGTCCAGTGAACCCTGGGTTAGAGAGAGGGGAAATCAGCCAGGGTTCATGCTCCTGATCACTATCCACTGACCCCTGGGTTAGAGAGAGGTGAAATCAGCCAGGATTCCTGCTCCTGATCACAGTCCAGTGACCCCTGGGATAGAGAGAGAGGGAAATCAGCCAGGGTTCCTGCTCCTGATCACAGTCCAGTGACACCTGGGTGAGAGAGAGAGGGAAATCAGCCAGGGTTCGTGCTCCTGATCACTGTCCAGTGACTCCTGGGTTAGAGAGAGGGGAAATCAGCCCGGGTTCCAGCTCCTGATTACAGTCCAGTGAACCCTGGGTTAGAGAGAGGGGAAATCAGCCAGGGTTCCTGCTCCTGATTACAGTCCAGTGACCCCTGGGTTAGAGAGAGGGGGAACCAGCCAGGGTTCCTGCTCCTGATCACTGTCCAGTGACTCCTGGGTTAGAGAGAGGGGAAATCAGCCAGGGTTCCTGCTCCTGATCATTGTCCAGTGACCCCTGGGTTAGAGAGACAGGTGAAATCAGCCAGGGTTCATGCTCCTGATCACTATCCAGTGACCCCTGGTTAGAGAGAGGGGAAATCAGCCAGGGTTCCTGCTCCTGATCACTGCCCAGTGACCCCTGGGTTAGAGAGAGAGGGAAATCAGCCAGGGTTCCTGCTCCTGATCACTGTGCAGTGACCCCTGGGTTAGAGAGAGAGGTGAAATCAGCCAGGGTTCCTGCTCCTGATCACTGCCCAGTGACCCCTGGGTTAGAGAGAGAGGGAAATCAGCCAGGGTTCCTGCTCCTGATCACTGTCCAGTGACCCCTGGGTTAGAAAGAGAGGTGAAATCAGCCTGGGTTCCTGCTCCTGATCACAGTCCAGTGACCCCTGGGTTAGAGAGAGAGGGGAAATCAGCCAGGGTTCTTGCTCCTGATCACTGTCCAGTGACCCCTGGGTGAGAGAGAGAGGGGAAATCAGCCAGGGTACCTGCTCCTGATCACTGCCCAATGACCACTGGCTTGGAGAGAGGGGGAATCAGCCAGGGTTCCTGCTCCTGATCGCTGTCCAGTGACCCCTGGGTTAGAGAGAGGGGAAATCAGCCAGGGTTCCTGCTCCTGATCACTGCCCAGTGACCCCTGGGTTAGAGAGAGGGGAAATCAGCCAGGGTTCCTGCTCCTGATCACTGCCCAGTGACCCCTGGGTTAGAGAGAGAGGGAAATCAGCCAGGGTTCCTGCTCCTGATCACTGTCCAGTGACCCCTGGGTTAGAGAGAGAGGTGAAATCAGCCAGGGTTCCTGCTCCTGATCACTGCCCAGTGACCCCTGGGTTAGAGAGAGAGGTGAAATCAGCCAGGGTTCCTGCTCCTGATCACTGCCCAGTGACCCCTGGGTTAGAGAGAGGGGAAATCAGCCAGGGTTCCTGCTCCTGATCATTGTCCAGTGAACCCTGGGTTGAGAGAGTGGAAATCAGCCTGGGTTCCTGCTCCTGATCACAGTCCAGTGACCCCTGGGTTAGAGAGAGAGGGGAAATCAGCCAGGGTTCATGCTCCTGATCACTGTCCAGTGACTCCTCGGTTAGAGAGGGGAAATCAGCCAGGGTTCCTGCTCCTGATCACTATCCAGAGATCCCTGGGTTAGAGAGAGGGGAAATCAGCCAGGGTTCCTGCTCCTGATCACAGTCCAGTGACCCCTGGGTTAGAGAGAGAGGGAAATCAGCCAGGGTTCCTGCTCCTGATCACAGTCCAGTGACCCCTGGGTCAGAGAGAGAGCGAAATCAGCCAGGGTTCATGCTCCTGATCACAGTCCAGTGACCCCTGGGTTAGAGAGAGGGGAAATCAGCCGGGTTTCCAGCTCCTGATCACTGCCCAGTGACCCCTGGGTTAGAGAGAGAGGGAAATCAGCCAGGGTTCCTGCTCCTGATCACTGCCCAGTGACCCCTGGGTTAGAGAGAGGGGAAATCAGCCAGGGTTCCTGCTCCTGATCACTGCACAGTGAACCCTGGGTTAGAGAGAGAGGGAAATCAGCCAGGGTTCCTGCTCCTGATCACTATCCAGAGATCCCTGGGTTAGAGAGAGGGGAAATCAGCCAGGGTTCCTGCTCCTGATCACAGTCCAGTGACCCGACCCCTGGGTTAGAGAGAGAGGGAAATCAGCCAGGGTTCCTGCTCCTGATCACAGTCCAGTGACCCCTGGGTTAGAGAGAGAGCGAAATCAGCCAGGGTTCATGCTCCTGATCACAGTCCAGTGACCCCTGGGTTAGAGAGAGGGGAAATCAGCCGGGGTTCCAGCTCCTGATCACTGCCCAGTGACCCCTGGGTTAGAGAGAGAGGGAAATCAGCCAGGGTTCCTGCTCCTGATCACTGCACAGTGACCCCTGGGTTAGAGAGAGGGAAATCAGCCAGGGTTCATGCTCCTGATCACAGTCCAGTGACCCCTGGGTTAGAGAGAGGGGAAATCAGCCAGGGTTCATGCTCCTGATCACTATCCACTGACCCCTGGGTTAGAGAGAGAGGGAAATCAGCCAGGATTCCTGCTCCTGATCACAGTCCAGTGAACCCTGGGTTAGAGAGAGGGGAAATCAGCCAGGGTTCATGCTCCTGATCACTATCCACTGACCCCTGGGTTAGAGAGAGGTGAAATCAGCCAGGATTCCTGCTCCTGATCACTGCCCAGTGACCCCTGGGTTAGAGAGAGAGGGAAATCAGCCAGTGTTCCTGCTCCTGATCACTGCCCAGTGAACCCTGGGTTAGAGAGAGAGGGGAATTCAGCCAGGGTTCCTGCTCCTGATCACTGTCCAGTGACCCCTGGGTTAGAGAGGGGAAATCAGCCAGGGTTTCTGCTCCTGATCACTGCCCAGTGACCCCTGGGTTAGAGAGAGGGGAAATCAGCCAGGGTTCCTGCTCCTGATCACTGCCCAGTGACCCCTGGGTTAGAGAGAGGGGAAATCAGCCAGGGTTCCTGCTCCTGATCACGGTCCAGTGACCCCTGGTTTAGAGAGAGAGGGCAATCAGCCTGGGTTCCTGCTGCTGATCACTGCCCAGTGACCCCTGAGTTAGAGAGAGAGGAAATCAGCTGGTGTTCCTGCTCCTGATCACAGTCCAGTGACCCCTGGAATAGAGAGAGAGGGAAATCAGCCAGGGTTCCTGCTCCTGATCACAGTCCAGTGACACCTGGGTGAGAGAGAGAGGGAAATCAGCCAGGGTTCGTGCTCCTGATCACTGTCCAGTGACTCCTGGGTTAGAGAGAGGGGAAATCAGCCCGGGTTCCAGCTCCTGATTACAGTCCAGTGAACCCTGGGTTAGAGAGAGGGGGAACCAGCCAGGGTTCCTGCTCCTGATCACTGTCCAGTGACTCCTGGGTTAGAGAGAGGAGAAATCAGCCAGGGTTCCTGCTCCTGATCATTGTCCAGTGACCCCTGGGTTAGAGAGACAGGTGAAATCAGCCAGGGTTCATGCTCCTGATCACTGTCCAGTGACCCCTGGGTTAGAGAGAGAGGGGAAATCAGCCAGGGTTCCTGCTCCTGATCACTGTCCAGTGACCCCTGGGTTAGAGAGAGAGGGGAAATCAGCCAGGGTTCCTGCTCCTGATCACAGTCCAGTGACCCCTGGGTTAGAGAGAGGGGAAATCAGCCAGGGTTCGTGCTCCTGATCACTGTCCAACGACCCTTGGGTTAGAGAGAGAGGTGAAAGCAGCCAGGGTTCCTGCTCCTGATTACAGTCCAGTGAACCCTGGGTTAGAGAGAGAGGGGAAATCAGCCAGGGTTCCTGCTCCTGATCACAGTCCAGTGACCCCTCGGTTAGAGAGAGGGGAAATCAGCCAGGGTTCCTGCTCCTGATCACTGCCCAGTGACCTCTGGGTTAGAGAGAGAGGGGAAATCAGCCAGGGTTCCTGCTCCTGATCACTATCCAGTGACCCCTGAGTTAGAGAGAGGAGGAAATCAGCCAGGGTTCCTGCTCCTGAACACTATCCAGTGACGCCTGGTTAGAGAGAAGGGAAGTCAGCCTGGGTTCCTGCTCCTGATCACTGCCCAGTGACCCCTGGGTTAGAGAGAGAGGGAAATCAGCCAGGGTTCATGCTCCTGATCACTATCCAGTGACCCCTGGGTTAGAGAGAGGGGAAATCAGCCCGGGTTCCTGCTCCTGATCACTGCCCAGTGACCCCTGGGTTAGAGAGAGAGGGAAATCAGCCAGGATTCATGCTCCTGATCACTGCCCAGTGACCCCTGGGTTAGAGAGAGGGGAAATCAGCCAGGGTTCCTGCTCCTGATCACAGCCCAGTGACCCCTGGTTTAGAGAGAGGGGGAACCAGCCAGGGTTCCTGCTCCTGATCACTGTCCAATGACCCTTGGGTTAGAGAGAGATGAAAGCAGCCAGGGTTCCTGCTCCTGATTACAGTCCAGTGAACCCTGGGTTAGAGAGAGAGGGGAAATCAGCCAGGGTTCCTGCTCCTGATCACAGTCCAGTGACCCCTCGGTTAGAGAGAGGGGAAATCAGCCAGGGTTCCTGCTCCTGATCACTGTCCAGTGACCCCTGGGTTAGAGAGAGAGGGGAAATCGGCCAGGGTTCCTGCTCCTGATCACTGCCCAGTGACCTCTGGGTTAGAGAGAGAGGGGAAATCAGCCAGGATTCATGCTCCTGATCACTGTCCAGTGACCCCTGGGTTAGAGAGAGGGGAAATCAGCCTGGGTTCCTGCTCCTGATCACTGCCCAGTGACCCCTGGGTTAGAGGGGAAATCAGCCTGGGTTCCTGCTCCTGATCACTGCCCAGTGACCCCTGGTTTAGAGAGAGAGGGGAAATCAGCCAGGGTTCCTGCTCCTGATCACAGTCCAGTGACCCCTGGGTTAGAGAGACAGGTGAAAGCAGCCAGGGTTCCTGCTCCTTATCACAGTCCAGTGACACCTGGGTTAGAGAGAGAGGGAAATCAGCCAGGGTTCATGCTCCTGATCACTATCCAGTGACCCCTGGGTTAGAGAGAGGGGAAATCAGCCAGGGTTCCTGCTCCTGATCATTGTCCAGTGACCCCTGGGTTAGAGAGAGAGGGAAATCAGCCAGGGTTCCAGGTCCTGATCACTATCCAGTGACCTAGAGAGAGGGGGAACCATCCAGGGTTCATGCTCCTGATCATTGTCCAGTGACCCGTGGGTTAGAGAGAGGGGAAATGAGCCAGGGTTCGTGCTCCTGATCTCTGTCCAGTGATCCCTGGGTTAGAGAGAGGGGAAATCAGGCAGGGTTCCTGCTCCTCATCACTGCCCAGTGACCCCTGGGTTAGAGAGAGGGGAAAATCAGCCAGGGTTCCTGCTCCTGATCATTGTCCAGTGACCCCTGGGTTAGAGAGAGAGGGAAATCAGCCAGGGTTATTTAAATCATGTTGCGAGAAAGGGAAGTAGTTTGTGCCCCCGTTTGTACCTCAGACTCTTAGAGACGGAGGGAACGGCAACAGAAAAAGAGGAAACAACATCTCCAAAAACTGATCCCAGCTCATCGCCAAGGCTGGGGATAGATAACCTCGCCGCCTTCTTAGGAAGTTTAACCACTTTATTCACTTTCTGATTGGAGCTCCGTTTGGAATTAGACTTTATTTTGTCGGATGTTTAACGACAGCATTGAAGGGGGAAGGAGAAACTTGGAGCAACTTCTTCTGTCAAAGCTGCAGTGAGACTTGAAAGATTTTAACGATTTTTAATGAACTTTTCACCAAAAATGAGTGTAAAAAACACTTTTTCCCCCTAAGTTTCGAACATGATTTTGGAAGAGACTGAAGCAAAAGCCAATTTCCCCCTCACCTAAACAAGTTTCAACCAGGTCTTGAAGTCCAAACGCTTTTAAAGTGCTCTGAAATGGTTAAAATGTTTTCAAATTGAAATATCTCAAGATTTGATTTTGAGTGATTGACTAAAGTGAGTAGCTTTACACAAACTTGCAACCATGGTGTTGTGGAGGGGGAAGGTAGGGGAGGATTTGTAGGAGTTACAGATTACTTTTTAATGACTTTTTAAAAATATACCATTAAGACATTTAGGAAGAGAACCAAGAAAGGGGAAAAACACAAACCATTTTATAATGTCTCGTTCGATAGTCCTAACAAGTCGCAGGAATAACGTAAATATAGATTTCCTCTTAAACATTTAGTGGAGTGTTAATTGAAGCAAGAGTTATGTAATGATGTATAAAAATTGCAGGAAGCTACTTTAGAAGAAACCACTCTTTGTTTATTGAGAGAGACACAGAAAATACATTGATTAAAGTGATAACGTACAATTCGATTTGGTTTGAATGTTTGAAATAGGAGATTAAAATTTGTGAGTATAATGAAGTTTGTTTCCTGCTTTTAATTGCGAAGTACCTAAAATAATTCAACACTCCTTGTGACAAGAGCAGGGATTAATATTGTGGAGAATGTTTGAGAGAAAAACATTAGAAGCGAAATTGGTCAATTATAAATCTTTACGTCAACATATCAGTAAACATTTGCAAGTCAGTCTGACTGGTTTTGCTGTCCAGGAAGAAAAACAAGTGTTTATTTCTGTTAAGTCATAGCTTTGCCTGCTTTTTGTTTATAATTCAGTGACACAAATTGTGTGTATATTTGTAAATTGTAAAATAACAGCAATAAATCACATTTCTGTGACATTCTTTCTGTCTTAAACGATTCAATTTGTGGCTCGGAATCTAGAAGCTTCTTTACCTGAAAGGTTTGAATGGTTAAAGTTGATCTCAGCTAGCAAAAGCTGTTTGCGACATTCCTGCATTGTGGAACAGCATGATGTCTTTGCAGAGACAGGAATTCGCATTGTTGAATGGAGGTTTTTCTGATCTGTTGCATCCTGTGTAGATCAGAAACAGGTAAAGATGTTCATAGTAAACAGCCCAAGACAATGAAATGCTAAAACAATGTCTGGCCAATGTCAGAGACTTCAAGCACAGGACATGTGGAATATACAAAACCCCATAGCCCTGTATCAATCCCAAACTAATCACACTGCCCCGATCTCTCCCAATAGCCCTGTATCAATCCCAAACTATTCCCAATGCCTCGCTCTCTCCCCATAGCCCTGTATCAATCCCCAAACTAATCCCACTGCCCCGCTCTCTCCCCATAGCCCTGTATCAATCCGCAAACTAATCCCGCTGCCCCGCTCACTCCCCATAGCCCTGTATCAATCCCAAACTAATCCCAGTGCCCCGCTCACTCCCGATAGCCCTGTATGAATCCAAAACTAATCCCAAAGCCCCACTCTCTCCCCATAGTCCTGTATCAATCCCAAACTAATCCCAATGCCCCGCTCTCTCCCCATAGCCCTGTTTCAATCCCCAAACTAATCCCACTGCCCCGCTCTCTCCCCATAGCCCTGTATCAATCCCAAACTAATCCCACTGCCCCGCTCTCTCCCCATAGCCCTTTATCAATCCCAAACTAATCCCACTGCCCTGCTCTCTCCCCATAGCCCTGTATCAATCCCAAACTAATCCCACTGCCCCGCTCTATCCCCATAGCCCTGTATCAATCCCCAAACTAATCCCACTGCCCTGCTCTCTCCCCATAGCCCTGTATCAATCCCGAAACTAATCCCACTGCCCCGCTCTCTCCCCATACCCTGTATCAATCCCCAAACTAATCCCACGGCCCTGCTGACTCCCCATAGCCCTGTATCAATCCCCAATCTAATCCCACTGCCCCGCTCTCTCCCCATAGCCCTGTATCAATCCCCAAACTAATCCCGCTGCCCCGCTCACTCCCCATAGCCCTGTATCAATCCCAAACTAATCCCAGTGCCCCGCTCACTCCCGATAGCCCTGTATGAATCCAAAACTAATCCCAAAGCCCCACTCTCTCCCCATAGTCCTGTATCAATCCCAAACTAATCCCAATGCCCTGCTCTCTCCCCATAGCCCTGTATCAATCCCCAACGTAAGCCCACTGCCCGCTTTCTCCCCATAGCCCTGTGTTATAGCCAAACAAATGCCACTGCCCGCTTTCTCCCCATAGCCCTGTGTTATATCCAAACAAATCCCACTGCCCCGCTTTCTCCCCATAGCCCTGTATCAATCCCCAAATTAATCCCACTGCCCCGCTTTCTCCCCATAGCCCTGTATCAATCCCAAACAAATCCCACTGCCCCGCTCTCTCCCCATAGCCCTGTATCAATCCCCAACGTAAGTCCACTGCCCTGCTTTCACCCCATAGCCCTGTGTTATATCCAAACTAATCCCACTGCACCCTCTCTCCCCATAGCCCTGTATCAATCCCAAACTAATCCCACTGCCCAGCTCTCTCCTCTAGCCCTGTATCAATCACAAACTAATCCTACTGCCACGCTCACTCCCCATTGCCCCGGATCAATCCCATGCTTATCCCGCTCCTGATCACTATCCAGTGATCTCTGTGTTAGAGAGATGGGAAATCAGCCAGGATTCCTGCTCCTGATCACTGTCCAGTGACCCATGGGTTAGAGAGAGATGGGAAATCAGCCAGGGTTCCTGCTCCTGATTACTGTCCAGTGACTCCTGGGTTAGAGAGAGGGGAAATCAGCCAGGGTTCCTGCTCCTGATCACTGCCCAGTGACCCCTGGGTTGGAAAGAGGGGAAATCAGCCAGGGTTCCTGCTCCTGATCACTGCCCAGTGACCCCTGGTTTAGAGAGAGGGGGAAATCAGCCGGGGTTCCTGCTCCTGATCACTGCCCAGTGACTCCTGGGTTAGAGAGAGGAGGAAATCAGCCAGGGTTCCTGCTCCTGATCACTGACCAGTGACCACTGGGTTAGAGAGCGGGGAATTCAGCCAGGGTTCCTGCTCCTGATCATTGTCCAGTGACCCCTGGGTTAGAGAGAGGGGAAATCAGCCAGGGTTCCTGCTCCTGATCACTGTCCAGTGACCCCTGAGTTAGAGAGAGGGGAAATCAGCCAGGGTTCCTGCTCCTGATCATTGTCCAGTGACCCCTGGGTTAGAGAGAGGGGAAATCAGCCAGGGTTCTTGCTCCTGATCACTGTCCAGTGACCCCTGGGTTAGAGAGAGAGGTGAAATCAGCCAGGGTTCCTGCTCCTGATCACAGTCCAGTGACCCCTGGGTTAGAGAGAGAGGGGAAATCAGCCAGGGTACCTGCTCCTGATCACTGCCCAATGACCACTGGCTTAGAGAGAGGGGGAATCAGCCAGGGTTCCTGCTCCTGATCGCTGTCCAGTGACCCCTGGGTTAGAGAGAGGGGAAATCAGCCAGGGTTCCTGCTCCTGATCACTGCCCAGTGACCCCTGGGTTAGAGAGAGGGGAAATCAGCCAGGGTTCCTGCTCCTGATCACTGCCCAGTGACCCCTGGGTTAGAGAGAGAGGGAAATCAGCCAGGGTTCCTGCTCCTGATCACTGTCCAGTGACCCCTGGGTTAGAGAGAGGGGGAAATCAGCCGGGGTTCCTGCTCCTGATCACTGCCCAGTGACTCCTGGGTTAGAGAGAGGAGGAAATCAGCCAGGGTTCCTGCTCCTGATCACTGACCAGTGACCACTGGGTTGGAAAGAGGGGAAATCAGCCAGGGTTCCTGCTCCTGATCACTGCCCAGTGACCCCTGGGTTGGAAAGAGGGGAAATCAGCCAGGGTTCCTGCTCCTGATCACTGCCCAGTGACCCCTGGTTTAGAGAGAGGGGGAAATCAGCCGGGGTTCCTGCTCCTGATCACTGCCCAGTGACTCCTGGGTTAGAGAGAGCAGGAAATCAGCCAGGGTTCCTGCTCCTGATCACTGACCAGTGACCACTGGGTTAGAGAGCGGGGAATTCAGCCTGGGTTCCTGCTCCTGATCATTGTCCAGTGACCCCTGGGTTAGAGAGAGGGGAAATCAGCCAGGGTTCCTGCTCCTGATCACTGTCCAGTGACCCCTGAGTTAGAGAGAGGGGAAATCAGCCAGGGTTCCTGCTCCTGATCATTGTCCAGTGACCCCTGGGTTAGAGAGAGGGGAAATCAGCCAGGGTTCTTGCTCCTGATCACTGTCCAGTGACCCCTGGGTTAGAGAGAGAGGTGAAATCAGCCAGGGTTCCTGCTCCTGATCACAGTCCAGTGACCCCTGGGTTAGAGAGAGAGGGGAAATCAGCCAGGGTACCTGCTCCTGATCACTGCCCAATGACCACTGGCTTGGAGAGAGGGGGAATCAGCCAGGGTTCCTGCTCCTGATCGCTGTCCAGTGACCCCGGGTTAGAGAGAGGGGAAATCAGCCAGGGTTCCTGCTCCTGATCACTGCCCAGTGACCCCTGGGTTAGAGAGAGGGGAAATCAGCCAGGGTTCCTGCTCCTGATCACTGCCCAGTGACCCCTGGGTTAGAGAGAGAGGGAAATCAGCCAGGGTTCCTGCTCCTGATCACTGTCCAGTGACCCCTGGGTTAGAGAGAGAGGTGAAATCAGCCAGGGTTCCTGCTCCTGATCACTGCCCAGTGACCCCTGGGTTAGAGAGAGAGGGAAATCAGCCAGGGTTCCTGCTCCTGATCACTGTCCAGTGACCCCTGGGTTAGAGAGAGAGGTGAAATCAGCCAGGGTTCCTGCTCCTGATCACTGCCCAGTGACCCCTGGGTTAGAGAGAGGGGAAATCAGCCAGGGTTCCTGCTCCTGATCATTGTCCAGTGAACCCTGGGTTGAGAGAGTGGAAATCAGCCTGGGTTCCTGCTCCTGATCACAGTCCAGTGACCCCTGGGTTAGAGAGAGAGGGGAAATCAGCCAGGGTTCATGCTCCTGATCACTGTCCAGTGACTCCTGGGTTAGAGAGGGGAAATCAGCCAGGGTTCCTGCTCCTGATCACTATCCAGAGATCCCTGGGTTAGAGAGAGGGGAAATCAGCCAGGGTTCCTGCTCCTGATCACAGTCCAGTGACCCCTGGGTTAGAGAGAGAGCGAAATCAGCCAGGGTTCATGCTCCTGATCACAGTCCAGTGACCCCTGGGTTAGAGAGAGGGAAAATCAGCCGGGGTTCCAGCTCCTGATCACTGCCCAGTGACCCCTGGGTTAGAGAGAGAGGGAAATCAGCCAGGGTTCCTGCTCCTGATCACTGCACAGTGAACCCTGGGTTAGAGAGAGAGGGAAATCAGCCAGGGTTCATGCTCCTGATCACAGTCCAGTGACCCCTGGGTTAGAGAGAGGGGAAATCAGCCAGGGTTCATGCTCCTGATCACTATCCACTGACCCCTGGGTTAGAGAGAGAGGGAAATCAGCCAGGATTCCTGCTCCTGATCACAGTCCAGTGAACCCTGGGTTAGAGAGAGGGGAAATCAGCCAGGGTTCATGCTCCTGATCACTATCCACTGACCCCTGGGTTAGAGAGAGGTGAAATCAGCCAGGATTCCTGCTCCTGATCACTGCCCAGTGACCCCTGGGTTAGAGAGAGGGGAAATCAGCCAGGGTTCCTGCTCCTGATCACAGCCCAGTGACCCCTGGTTTAGAGAGAGGGGGAACCAGCCAGGGTTCCTGCTCCTGATCACTGTCCAGTGACCCCTGGGTTAGAGATAGAGGGGAAATCAGCCAGGGTTCCTGCTCCTGATCATAGTCCAGTGACCCCTGGGTTAGAGAGAGGGGAAATCAGCCAGGGTTCGTGCTCCTGATCACTGTCCAATGACCCTTGGGTTAGAGAGAGGTGAAATCAGCCAGGGTTCCTGCTCCTGATTACAGTCCAGTGAACCCTGGGTTAGAGAGAGAGGGGAAATCAGCCAGGGTTCCTGCTCCTGATCACAGTCCAGTGACCCCTCGGTTAGAGAGAGGGGAAATCAGCCAGGGTTCCTGCTCCTGATCACTGTCCAGTGACCCCTGGGTTAGAGAGAGAGGGGAAATCAGCCAGGGTTCCTGCTCCTGATCACTGCCCAGTGACCTCTGGGTTAGAGAGAGAGGGGAAATCAGCCAGGATTCATGCTCCTGATCACTGTCCAGTGACCCCTGGGTTAGAGAGAGGGGAAATCAGCCTGGGTTCCTGCTCCTGATCACTGCCCAGTGACCCCTGGGTTAGAGAGAGGGGAAATCAGCCTGGGTTCCTGCTCCTGATCACTGCCCAGTGACCCCTGGTTTAGAGAGAGAGGGGAAATCAGCCAGGGTTCCTGCTCCTGATCACAGTCCAGTGACCCCTGGGTTAGAGAGACAGGTGAAATCAGCCAGGGTTCCTGCTCCTTATCACAGTCCAGTGACACCTGGGTTAGAGAGAGAGGGGAAATCAGCCAGGGTTCATGCTCCTGATCACTATCCAGTGACCCCTGGGTTAGAGAGAGGGGAAATCAGCCAGGGTTCCTGCTCCTGATCATTGTCCAGTGACCCCTGGGTTAGAGAGAGAGGGAAATCAGCCAGGGTTCCAGGTCCTGATCACTATCCAGTGACCTAGAGAGAGGGGGAACCATCCAGGGTTCATGCTCCTGATCATTGTCCAGTGACCCGTGGGTTAGAGAGAGGGGAAATGAGCCAGGGTTCGTGCTCCTGATCTCTGTCCAGTGATCCCTGGGTTAGAGAGAGGGGAAATCAGGCAGGGTTCCTGCTCCTGATCACTGCCCAGTGACCCCTGGGTTAGAGAGAGGGGAAAATCAGCCAGGGTTCCTGCTCCTGATCATTGTCCAGTGACCCCTGGGTTAGAGAGAGAGGGAAATCAGCCAGGGTTATTTAAATCATGTTGCGAGAAAGGGAAGTAGTTTGTGCCCCCGTTTGTACCTCAGACTCTTAGAGACGGAGGGAACGGCAACAGAAAAAGAGGAAACAACATCTCCAAAAACTGATCCCAGCTCATCGCCAAGGCTGGGGATAGATAACCTCGCCGCCTTCTTAGGAAGTTTAACCACTTTATTCACTTTCTGATTGGAGCTCCGTTTGGAATTAGACTTTATTTTGTCGGATGTTTAACGACAGCATTGAAGGGGGAAGGAGAAACTTGGAGCAACTTCTTCTGTCAAAGCTGCAGTGAGACTTGAAAGATTTTAACGATTTTTAATGAACTTTTCACCAAAAATGAGTGTAAAAAACACTTTTTCCCCCTAAGTTTCGAACATGATTTTGGAAGAGACTGAAGCAAAAGCCAATTTTCCCCTCACCTAAACAAGTTTCAACCAGGTCTTGAAGTCCAAACGCTTTTAAAGAGCTCTGAAATGGTTAAAATGTTTTCAAATTGAAATATCTCAAGATTTGATTTTGAGTGATTGACTAAAGTGAGTAGCTTTACACAAACTTGCAACCATGGTGTTGTGGAGGGGGAAGGTAGGGGAGGATTTGTAGGAGTTACAGATTACTTTTTAATGACTTTTTAAAAATATACCATTAAGACATTTAGGAAGAGAACCAAGAAAGGGGAAAAACACAAACCATTTTATAATGTCTGTCGTTCGATAGTCCTAACAAGTCGCAGGAATAACGTAAATATAGATTTCCTCTTAAACATTTAGTGGAGTGTTAATTGAAGCAAGAGTTATGTAATGATGTATAAAAATTGCAGGAAGCTACTTTAGAAGAAACCACTCTTTGTTTATTGAGAGAGACACAGAAAATACATTGATTAAAGTGATAACGTACAATTCGATTTGGTTTGAATGTTTGAAATAGGAGATTAAAATTTGTGAGTATAATGAAGTTTGTTTCCTGCTTTTAATTGCGAAGTACCTAAAATAATTCAACACTCCTTGTGACAAGAGCAGGGATTAATATTGTGGAGAATGTTTGAGAGAAAAACATTAGAAGCGAAATTGGTCAATTATAAATCTTTACGTCAACATATCAGTAAACATTTGCAAGTCAGTCTGACTGGTTTTGCTGTCCAGGAAGAAAAACAAGTGTTTATTTCTGTTAAGTCATAGCTTTGCCTGCTTTTTGTTTATAATTCAGTGACACAAATTGTGTGTATATTTGTAAATTGTAAAATAACAGCAATAAATCACATTTCTGTGACATTCTTTCTGTCTTAAACGATTCAATTTGTGGCTCGGAATCTAGAAGCTTCTTTACCTGAAAGGTTTGAATGGTTAAAGTTGATCTCAGCTAGCAAAAGCTGTTTGCGACATTCCTGCATTGTGGAACAGCATGATGTCTTTGCAGAGACAGGAATTCGCATTGTTGAATGGAGGTTTTTCTGATCTGTTGCATCCTGTGTAGATCAGAAACAGGTAAAGATGTTCATAGTAAACAGCCCAAGACAATGAAATGCTAAAACAATGTCTGGCCAATGTCAGAGACTTCAAGCACAGGACATGTGGAATATACAAAACCCCATAGCCCTGTATCAATCCCAAACTAATCACACTGCCCCGATCTCTCCCAATAGCCCTGCATCAATCCCAAACTATTCCCAATGCCTCGCTCTCTCCCCATAGCCCTGTATCAATCCCCAAACTAATCCCACTGCCCCGCTCTCTCCCCATAGCCCTGTATCAATCCGCAAACTAATCCCGCTGCCCCGCTCACTCCCCATAGCCCTGTATCAATCCCAAACTAATCCCAGTGCCCCGCTCACTCCCGATAGCCCTGTATGAATCCAAAACTAATCCCAAAGCCTCACTCTCTCCCCATAGTCCTGTATCAATCCCAAACTAATCCCAATGCCCCGCTCTCTCCCCATAGCCCTGTTTCAATCCCCAAACTAATCCCACTGCCCCGCTCTCTCCCCATAGCCCTGTATCAATCCCAAACTAATCCCACTGCCCCGCTCTCTCCCCATAGCCCTTTATCAATCCCAAACTAATCCCACTGCCCTGCTCTCTCCCCATAGCCCTGTATCAATCCCAAACTAATCCCACTGCCCCGCTCTATCCCCATAGCCCTGTATCAATCCCCAAACTAATCCCACTGCCCTGCTCTCTCCCCATAGCCCTGTATCAATCCCCAAACTAATCCCACTGCCCCGCTCTCTCCCCATACCCTGTATCAATCCCCAAACTAATCCCACGGCCCTGCTGACTCCCCATAGCCCTGTATCAATCCCCAATCTAATCCCACTGCCCCGCTCTCTCCCCATAGCCCTGTATCAATCCCAAACTAATCCCAGTGCCTCGCTTTCCCCCCATAGCTCTGTCTTGATCCCAAACTAACCCCACTGCCCTGCTCTCCCCCCATAGCCCTGCATCAATTCCAAACTAATCCCTCTGCCCCAGTCTCTGCCCATAGCCCTGCATCATTCCCAAACTAACCCCACTGCCACGTTCTCTCCCCATACCCCTGGAGTGTTTGATGGGACAGTGTAGAGGGAGCATTACTATATATATCTAACCCGTGCAGCACCTGCCTTGGGAATGTTTGATGGGACAGTGTAGAGGGAGCTTTTTGTCTGTATCTAACCCGTGCGGTACCTGCCTTGGGAGTGTTTGATGGGACAGTGTAGAGGGAGCATTACTCTATATCTAACCCGTGCTGTACCTGCCTTGGGAGTGTTTGATGGGACAGCATAGAGGGAGCTTTACTCTGTATCTGACCCGTGCAGTCCCTGCCATGGGAGTGTTTGATGGGACAGTGTAGAGGGAGCTTCACTCTGTATCTAACCCGTGTTGTTCCTGCCCTGGGAGTTTTTGATGGGCTGGTTTAAAGAGAGCTTTTCTCTATCGATTCTGTAGCAAACCTTGATAGATTGCAAGTCCGGGGATTCAGCGCACACACAGCGCAGACGGAAACACGGAACTTGCGGGGCCTCTACCAAGGCCTAAGTCGTTGGTACGGGGACCATGATTTCAGGGCCATTATCTTTGTTTGATGTAATCCTTCACTCCTGTGTATAAGACAGTGAGTCTCACGGCCTAAAATTCATTCAAATCTCAGTAAGAATACCCAGAACAGACTTTAATTGTCTTTTATTTGCTTCATTTTTCTAAGGTGTACCCAGATATCTGCAGACCAACATTCATCCGCATGTGAATCCCTCCTCTGCATTTAAATCAAATCACGGTAACACTTTTATTTAATCTACCGAGGTTCAGTATTGAAATATACCAGGAGATCCAGGCACGTTTTGATAAAGCAGATTAACAATGAGTTCAGTGGGGAAATTTAGCAAACAACAGGCCGATTTTAATATGATAAGGCAGGATCTGTCCAAAGTGGACTGGGAACAGCTACTTGACAACCCTCTGTCTCAGTCCCAAACTAATCCCACTGCCCTGCTCTCTCCTGTTAGCCCTTTATCAATCGCCAACCTAATCCCACTGCCCCGCTCTCTCCCCATAGCCCTGTATCAGTCCGCAACCTAATCCCACTGCCCCGCTCTCTCCCGATTGCCCTGTATCAGTCCCCAACCTAATCCCACTGCCCTGCTCTCCCCCCATAGCCCTACATCAATCCTAAACTAATCCCACTGCCCCGCTCTCTCCCCATAGTCCTGCATCAATCCCAAACTAATCCCACTGCCCCGCTATCTCCCCATAGCCCTGTATCAATCCCCAAAACTAATCCCATTGCCCCGCTCTCTCCCCATAGCCGTTTATCAATCCCAAACTAATCCAACTGCCCCGCTCTCTCCCCATAGCCCTGTATCAATCCCAAACTATTCCCACTGCCCCGCTCTCTCCCTATAGCCCTGTATCAATCCCAAACTAATCCCACTGCCCCGCTCACTCCCCATAGCCCTGTATCAATCCGCAAACTAATCCCACTGCCCCGCTCACTCCCCAAAGCCCTGTATCAATCCCAAACTAATCCCAGTGCCCCGCTCACTCCCGATAGGCCTGTATCAATCCTAAACTAATCCCAAAGCCCCACTCCCTCCCCATAGCCCTGTATCAATCCCAAACTAATCACACTGCCCCGATCTCTCCCGATAGCCCTGTATCAATCCCAAACTATTCCCAATGCCTCGCTCGCTCCCGATAACCCTGTATCAATCCCAAACTAATCAGACTGCCCTGCTCTCACCCCATAGCCCTGTATCAAATCCCAAACTAATCCCACTGCCCCGCTCTCTCCGGATAGCCCTGTATCAATCCCAAACTATTCCCACTGCCCCGCTCACTCCCCATAGCCCTGTATCAATCCCCAAACTAATCCCACTGCCCCGCTCTCTCCCCATAGCCCTGTATCAATCCCCAAGCTAATCCCACTGTCCCGCTCTCTCCCCATAGTCCTGTATCAATCCCAAACTAATCAAACTGCCCCGCTGTCTCCCCATTGCCCTGTATCAATCCCAAACTATTCCCACTGCCCTGCTCACTCCCCATAGCCCTGTATCAATCCCCAAACTAATCCCACTGCCCCGCTCTCTCCCCATAGCCCTGTATCAATCCGCAAAATAATCCCACTGCCCCGCTCACTCCCCATAGCCCTGTATCAATCACAAACTAATCCCAGTGCCCCGCTCACTCCCGATAGCCCTGTATCAATCCAAAACTAATCCCAATGCCCCGCTCTCTCCCCATAGCCCTGTTTCAATCCCCAAACTAATTCCACTGCCCTGCTCTCTCCCCATAGCCCTGTATCAATCCCAAACTAATCCCACTGCCCCGCTCTCTCCCCATAGCCCTGTATCAATCCCCAAACTAATCCCACTGCCCCGCTCTCTCCCCATAGCCCTGTATCAATCCCCAAACTAATCCCACTGCCCTGCTGACTCCCCATAGCCCTGTGTTATATCCAAACAAATCCCACTGCCCGCTTTCTCCCCATAGCCCTGTGTTATATCCAAACTAATCCCACTGCCCCGCTTTCTCCTCATAGCCCTGTGTTATATCCAAACTAATCCCACTGCCCCGCTTTCTCCCCATAGCCCTGTATCAATCCCGAAACTAATCCGACTGCCTTGCTTTCCCCCCATAGCTCTGTCTTGATCCCAAACTAATCCCACTGCCCTGCACTCCCCCCATAGCCCTGAATCAATCCCAAACTAATCCCACTGCCAAACTCTCTCCCCATAGCCCTGCATCAATCCCAAACTTTTCCCAATGCCTCTCTCTCTCCCCATAGCCCTGTATCAATCCCAAACTAATCCCACTATCTCGCTTTCCCCCCATAGCTCTGTCTTGATCCCAAACTAATCCCACTGCCCTGCTCTCCCCCCATAGCCCTGAATCAATCGCAAACTAATCCCACTGCCCCACTCTCTCCCCATAGCCCTGCCTCAATCCCAAACTTTTCCCAATAGCCCTGCATCAATTCCAAACAAATCCCTCTGCCCCACTCTCCTCCCGTAGCCCTGCATCATTCCCAAACTAACCCCACTGCCACGTTCTCTCCCCATAGCCCTGGGAGTGTTTGATGGGCCAGTGTAGAGGGAGCATTACTATATATATCTAACCCGTGCAGCACCTGCCTTGGGAATGTTTGATGGGACAGTGTAGAGGCAGCTTTTTGTCTGTATCTAACCTGTGCGGTACCTGCCTTGGGAGTGTTTCATGGGACAGTGTAGAGGGAGCATTACTCTATATCTAACCCGTGCTGTACCTGCCTTGGGAGTGTTTGATGGGACAGCGTAGAGGGAGCTTTACTCTGTATCTAACCCGTGCAGCACCTGCCTTGGGAGTGTTTGATGGGACAGTGTAGAGGGAGCTTTACTCTATATCTAACCCGTGCTGTACCTGCCCTGGGAGTGTTTGATGGGACAGTGTAGAGGGAGCTTTACTCTGTATCTAACCCGTGCGGTACCTGCCTTGGGAGTGTTTGATGGGACAGTGTAGAGGGAGCATTACTCGATATCTAACCCGTGCTGTACCTGCCTTGGGAGTGTTTGATGGGACAGCGTAGAGGGAGCTTTACTCTGTATCTAACCCGTGCAGTACCTGCCTTGGGAGTGTTTGATGGGACAGTGTAGAGGGAGCTTCACTCTGTATCTAACCCGTCTTGTTCCTGCCCTGGGAGTTTTTGATGGGCTGGTTTAAAGACAGCTTTACTCTATCGATTCTGTAGCAAACCTTGATAGATTGCAAGTCCGGGGATTCAGCGCATGCACAGCGCAGACGGAAACACGGAACTTGCGGGGCCTCTACCAAGGCTTAAGTCGTTGGTACGGAGACCATGATTTCAGGGCCATTATCTTTGTTTGATGTAATCCTTCACTCCTGTGTATAAGACAGTGAGTCTCACGGCCTAAAATTCATTCAAATCTCAGTAAGAATACCCAGAACAGACTTTAATTGTCTTTTATTTGCTTCATTTTTCTAAGGTGTACCCAGATATCTGCAGACCAACATTCATCCGCATGTGAATCCCTCCTCTGCATTTAAATCAAATCACGGTAACACTTTTATTTAATCTACCGAGGTTCAGTATTGAAATATACCAGGAGATCCAGGCACGTTTTGATAAAGCAGATTAACAATGCGTTCAGTGGGGAAATTTAGCAAACAACAGGCCGATTTTAAGGCAGGATCTGTCCAAAGTGGACTAGGAACAGCTACTTGACAACCCTCTGTCTCAGCCCCAACCTAATCCCACTGCCCTGCTCTCTCCTGTTAGCCCTTTATCAATCCCCAAACTAATCAAATTTCCCCGCTCTCTCCCCATAGCCCTGTATCAATCCCCAAACTAATCCCACTGCCCCGCTCTCTCCCCATAGCCCTGTATCAATCCGCAAACTAATCCCACTGCCCCGCTCACTCCCCATAGCCCTGTATCAATCCCAAACTAATGCCAGTGCCCCGCTCACTCCCGATAGCCCTGTATCAATCCAAAACTAATCCCAAAGCCCCACTCTCTCCCCATAGTCCTGTATCAATCCCAAACTAATCCCAGTGCCCCGCTCACTCCCGCTAGCCCTGTATCAATCCAAAACTAATCCCAAAGCCCCACTCTCTCCCCATAGTCCTGTATCAATCCCAAACTAATCCCAATGCCCCGCTCTCTCCCCATAGCCCTGTTTCAACCCCCAAACTAATCCCACTGCCCCGCTCTCTCCCCATAGCCCTGTATCAATCCCAAACTAATCCCACTGCTCTGCTCTCCCCCCATAGCCCTGAATCAATCCCAAACTAATACCACTGCCCCGCTCTCTCCCCATAGCCCTGTATCAATCCCCAAACTAATCCCACTGCCCTGCTCTCTCCCCATAGCCCTGTATCAATCCCCAAACTAATCCCACTGCCCCGCTCTCTCCCCATACCCTGTATCAATCCCCAAACTAATCCCACTGCCCTGCTGACTCCCCATAGCCCTGTATCAATCCCCAATCTAATCCCACTGCCCCGCTCTCTCCCCAAAGCCCTGTATCAATCCCAAAGTAATCCCACTGCCTCGCTTTCCCCCCATAGCTCTGTCTTGATCCCAAACTAATCCCACTGCTCTGCTCTCCCCCCATAGCCCTGAATCAATCCCAAACTAATCCCACTGCCCCACTCTCTCCCCATAGCCCTGTATCAATCACCAAACTAATCCCACTGCCTCGCTTTCTCCCCATAGCCCTGTATCAATCACAAACTATTTCCACTGCCCCGCTTTCTCCCCATAGCCCTGTATCAATCCCAAACAAATCCCACTGCCCCGCTCTCTCCCCATAGCCCTGTATCAATCCCCAAACTAATCCCACTGCCCCGCTCTCTCCCCATACCCTGTATCAATCCCCAAACTAATCCCACTGCCCTGCTGACTCCCCATAGCCCTGTATCAATCCCCAATCTAATCCCACTGCCCCGCTCTCTCCCCAAAGCCCTGTATCAATCCCAAAGTAATCCCACTGCCTCGCTTTCCCCCCATAGCTCTGTCTTGATCCCAAACTAATCCCACTGCTCTGCTCTCCCCCCATAGCCCTGAATCAATCCCAAACTAATCCCACTGCCCCACTCTCTCCCCATAGCCCTGCATCAATCCCAAACTAACCCCACTGCCACGTTCTCTCCCCATAGTCCTGGGAGTGTTTGATGGGACAGTGTAGAGGGGGCATTACTCTATATATCTAACCCGTGCAGCACCTGCCTTGGGAATGTTTGATGGGACAGTGTAGAGGGAGCATTACTATATATATCTAACCCGTGCAGCACCTGCCTTGGGAATGTTTGATGGGACAGTGTAGAGGGAGCTTTTTGTCTGTATCTAACCCGTGCAGTACCTGCCTTGGGAGTGTTTGATGGGACAGCGTAGAGGGAGCTTTACGCTGTATCTAACCCGTGCAGTACCTGCCTTGGGAGTGTTTGATGTGACAGTGTAGAGGGAGCTCCACTCTGTATCTAACCTGTGTTGTTCCTGCCCTGGGAGTTTTTGATGGGCTGGTTTAAAGACAGCTTTACTCTATCGATTCTGCAGCAAACCTGGATAGATTGCAAGTCCGGGGATTCAGCGTATACACAGCGCAGACGGAAACACGGAACTTGCGGGGCCTCTACCAAGGCCTAAGTCATTGGTACGGAGACCATGATTTCAGGGCCATTATCTTTGTTTGATGTAATCCTTCTCTCCTGTGTATAAGACAGTGAGTCTCACGGCCTAAAATTCATTCAAATCTCAGTAGGAATACCCAGAACAGACTTTAATTGTCTTTTATTTGCTTCATTTTTCTAAGGTGTACCCAGATATCTGCAGACCAACATTCATCCGCATGTGAATCCCTCCTCTGCATTTAAATCAAATCACGGTAACACTTTTATTTAATCTACCGAGGTTCAGTATTGAAATATACCAGGAGATCCAGGCACGTTTTGATAAAGCAGATTAACCGTGAGTTCAGTGGGGAAATTTAGCAAACAACAGGCCGATTTTAATATGATAAGGCAGGATCTGTCCAAAGTGGACTGGGAACAGCTACTTGACAACCCTCTGTCTCAGTCCCAAACTAATCCCACTGCCCTGCTCTCTCCTGTTAGCCCTTTATCAATCGCCAACCTAATCCCACTGCCCCGCTCTCTCCCCATAGCCCTGTATCAGTCCCCAACCTAATCCCACTGCCGCGCTCTCTCCCCATAGCCCTGTATCAATCACAAACTATTTCCACTGCCCTGCACTCTCCCCATAGCCCTGTATCAATCCCCAACGTAAGCCCACTGCCCGCTTTCTCCCCATAGCCCTGTGTTATATCCAAACAAATCCCACTGCCCGCTTTCTCCCCATAGCCCTGTGTTATATCCAAACTAATCCCACTGCCCCGCTTTCTCCCCATAGCCCTGTATCAATCCCCAAATTAATCCCACTGCCCCGCTTTCTCCCCATAGCTCTGTATCAATCCCAAACAAATCCCACAGCCCCGCTCTCTCCCCATAGCCCTGTATCAATCCCTAACATAAGTCCACTGCCCTGCTTTCTCCCCATAGCCCTGTGTTATATCCAAACAAATCCCACTGCCCCGCTCTCTCCCCATCGCCCTGTATCAATCCCAAACTATTCCCAATGCCTCACTCGCTCCCGATAACCCTGTATCAATCCCAAACTAATCAGACTGCCCTGCTCTCACCCCATAGCCCTGTATCAATCCCCAAACTAATCCCACTGCCCTGCTTTCTCCCCATAGCCCTGTATCAATCACAAACTATTTCCACTGCCCTGCTCTCTCCCCATAGCCCTGTATCAATCCCCAACGTAAGCCCACTGCCCGCTTTCTCCCCATAGCCCTGTGTTATATCCAAACAAATCCCACTGCCCCGCTTTCTCCCCATAGCCCTGTATCAATCCCCAAATTAATCCCACTGCCCCGCTTTCTCCCCATAGCCCTGTATCAATCCCAAACAAATCCCACTGCCCCGCTCTCTCCCCATAGCCCTGTATCAATCCCCAACGTAAGTCCACTGCCCTGCTTTCTCCCCATAGCCCTGTGTTATATCCAAACAAATCCCACTGCCCCGCTCTCTCCCCATAGCCCTGTATCAGTCCCCAACGTAAGCCCACTGCCCCGCTTTCTCCCCATAGCCCTGTGTTATATCCAAACTAATCCCACTGCACCCTCTCTCCCCATAGCCCTGTATCAATCCCAAACTAATCCCACTGCCCCGCTCTCTCCCCATAGCCCTGTATCAATCCCCAACGTAAGTCCACTGCCCTGCTTTCACCCCATAGCCCTGTGTTATATCCAAACTAATCCCACTGCACCCTCTCTCCCCATAGCCCTGTATCAATCCCAAACTAATCCCACTGCCCAGCTCTCTCCTCTAGCCCTGTATCAATCACAAACTAATCCTACTGCCACGCTCACTCCCCATTGCCCCGGATCAATCCCATGCTTATCCCGCTCCTGATCGCTATCCAGTGATCTCTGTGTTAGAGAGATGGGAAATCAGCCAGGATTCCTGCTCCTGATCACTGTCCAGTGACCCATGGGTTAGAGAGAGATGGGAAATCAGCCAGGGTTCCTGCTCCTGATTACTGTCCAGTGACTCCTGGGTTAGAGAGAGGGGAAATCAGCCAGGGTTCCTGCTCCTGATCACTGCCCAGTCACCCCTGGGTTGGAAAGAGGGGAAATCAGCCAGGGTTCCTGCTCCTGATCACTGCCCAGTGACCCCTGGTTTAGAGAGAGGGGGAAATCAGCCAGGGTTCCTGCTCCTGATCACTGACCAGTGACCACTGGGTTAGAGAGCGGGGAATTCAGCCAGGGTTCCTGCTCCTGATCATTGTCCAGTGACCCCTGGGTTAGAGAGAGGGGAAATCAGCCAGGGTTCCTGCTCCTGATCACTGTCCAGTGACCCCTGAGTTAGAGAGAGGGGAAATCAGCCAGGGTTCCTGCTCCTGATCATTGTCCAGTGACCCCTGGGTTAGAGAGAGGGGAAATCAGCCAGGGTTTCTGCTCCTGATCACTGCCCAGTGACCCCTGGGTTAGAGAGAGAGGGAAATCAGCCAGGGTTCCTGCTCCTGATCACTGTCCAGTGACCCCTGGGTTCGAGAGAGAGGTGAAATCAGCCAGGGTTCCTGCTCCTGATCACTGCCCAGTGACCCCTGGGTTAGAGAGAGAGGGAAATTCGCCAGGGTTCCTGCTCCTGATCACTGTCCAGTGACCCCTGGGTTAGAGAGAGAGGTGAAATCAGCCAGGGTTCCTGCTCCTGATCACTGCCCAGTGACCCCTGGGTTAGAGAGAGGGGAAATCAGCCAGGGTTCCTGCTCCTGATCACTGTCCAGTGACCCCTGGGTTAGAGAGAGAGGGAAATCAGCCAGGGTTCCTCCTCCTGATCACAGTCCAGTGACTCCTGGGTTAGAGAGAGGGGAAATCAGCCAGGGTTCCTGCTCCTGATCACAGTCCAGTGACACCTGGGTTAGAGAGAGAGGGGAAATCAGCCAGGGTTCGTGCTCCTGATCATTGTCCAGTGAACCCTGGGTTGAGAGAGTGGAAATCAGCCTGGGTTCCTGCTCCTGATCACAGTCCAGTGACCCCTGGGTTAGAGAGAGAGGGGAAATCAGCCAGGGTTCCTGCTCCTGATCACTGCCCAGTGACCCCTGGGTTAGAGAGAGAGGGAAATCAGCCAGGGTTCCTGCTCCTGATCACTGCCCAGTGAACCCTGGGTTAGAGAGAGTGGAAATCAGCCTGGGTTCCTGCTCCTGATCACTGCCCAGTGACCCCTGGGTTAGAGAGAGAGGGGAATTCAGCCAGGGTTCCTGCTCCTGATCACTGTCCAGTGACCCCTGTGTTAGAGAGAGGGGAAATGAGCCAGGGCTTCTGCTCCTGATCACTGCCCAGTGACCCCTGGGTTAGAGAGAGGGGAAATCAGCCAGGGTTCGTGCTCCTGATCACTGTCCAGTGACTCCTGGTTAGAGAGAGGGGAAATCAGCCCGGGTTCCAGCTCCTGATTACAGTCCAGTGAACCCTGGGTTAGAGAGAGGGGAAATCAGCCAGGGTTCATAGTAACATAGAGATAGGAACAGGAGTAGGCCATTCGGCCCTTCGAGCCTGCTCCGCCATTCAATGAGATCATGGCTGATCCTCGTCTGAGATCATAGCTGATCTTACCAGTTCAGTACCCCGTCCCCGCCTTTTCTCCGTAACCCTTAATCCCCTTAGCCTTCAGAAATATATCCAATTCTCTCTTAAAAATATTTATTGAATTAGCCTTCACAGCCCTCTGTGGCAGGGAATTCCACAGGCTCACCACTCTTTGAGTGAAGAAATTCTTCCTCATCTCTGTTTTAAATGATTTGCCCGCTATTTTTAGACTGTGGCCCCTGGTTCTGTGCTCCCCGGCCATTGGAAACATTCTCTCTGAATTCAGCCTGTCCAGGCCTGCCATAATTTTATATGTTTCGATGAGATCCCCTCTCAATCTTCTAAACTCCAGTGAGTACAAGCCCAAACTATTTAATCTCTCTTCGTAGGTCATTCCCGCCATTCCAGGTATCAGCCTGGTGAATCGCCGTTGCACTCTTTCCATGGCAAGAACATCCTTCCGCAGATGGGGCGACCAAAACTGTACACAATACTCCAGATGCGGTCTCACCAGCACCTTGTACAGCTGTAGTAAGGTATCCCTATTCCTATACTCGAACCCCCTTGATATGAAGGCCAACATACCATTTGCCTTCTTAATCGCCTGTTGCACCTGCATGCTCTCCTTCAGTGACTGGTGCACAAGAACACCCAGGTCCCTCTGCACTTCCCCATCTCCCAATCTATTGCCATTTAGATAATAATCTACCCTCCTGTTTTTACCCCCAAAGTGGATAACCTCGCATTTATCCACATTATAGTGCATCTGCCACGTATCCGCCCATTCCCCCAACCTGTCCAAATCGCACTGTAGCCTCCTGACATCCTCATCAGAGCCCACCCCTCCTCCTAGTTTAGTGTCGTCAGCGAATTTGGAAATATTGCATCCAATTCCCTGATCCAGATCATTTATATATATTGTGAACAGCTGGGGTCCCAGGACAGATCCTTGCGGCACCCCGCTGGTCACTGCCTGCCACTCTGAAAACGAGCCGTTTATTCCAACTCTCTGTTTTCTATCCGCCAGCCAGTTCTCTATCCACGTTAATACTTTGCCCCCAATCCCATGAGCCTTAATTTTGCATGACAATCTTTTGTGTGGAACCTTATCGAAGGCTTTCTGGAAGTCAAGGTACACCACATCCACTGGCTCTCCCCCATCTATTTTACCAGTTACTTCCTCAAAAAATTCCAGCAGATTAGTCAAACACGATTTACCCTTTGTAAATCCATGTTGACTCTGTCCGATCCTTTCCCCATTTGTCAAGTGCTCCGCTATTTTATCCTTAATAATGGACTCTAGCATTTTGCCCACAACCGATGTAAGGCTTACTGGTCTATAATTCCCTGCTTTCTCTCTACCCCCCTTTTTAAATATTGGGGTAACATTAGCTACCCTCCAATCCACGGGTACTGTTCCCGAGTCAATGGAGTTCCGGAAGATGATCCTTAGAGCATCTGCTATCTCCAGGGCCACCTCCTTAAGTACCCTAGGATGTAGTTTATCAGGCCCCGGGGATTTGTCGGCCTTCAGTCCCCTCAACTTACCCAACACCATATCCCTAGAGATACTAATTTCTGTCAGCTCCTCCCTCTCATTAGTCCCTATGTTTGCCGATATTCCTGGGAGGTTATTTGTGTCCTCCTTTGTGAATACAGAACCAAAGTATGAGTTTAATTGGTCTGCCATTTCCTTATTCTCCATTATATATTCTCCCGAATCGGACTGCAGGGGACCGACTTGGGATTTTACCAGTCTTTTCCTCCTGATATACCGATAAAAGCTTTTGCAGTCTGTCTTTATTTTTGCTGCAAGTTTACTTTCGTATTCTATTTTCCCCTTCCTGATTAATCCCTTTGTCCTCTTCTGCTGTATCCTGTACTGCCCCCAATCTTCCGGTCTGGTGCTTTTTTTTGCCAGTTGATATGCCCTTTTTTTTGATTTTATGCTGTCCCTAATTTCCCTCGTTATCCACGGTTGAGTCACCTTTTTAGGTTTATTTTTATGCCAAACCGGTATAAACATGTTCTGGAATTCTTCCATTCTATCTTTGAATGCTTGCCATTGTCTATCCACTGTCAATCCCCCCAGAAACACCACCCAATCAATCTTACCCAATTCCCGTCTCATACCCTCGTAATTCCCTTTATTTAAGTTCTGGACCTTAGTCTCTGATTCAATTTCCTCACTCTCCATCTCGACTGAGAGCTCGATCATATTATGATCGCTCTGACCCAAGGGGCCTCGTACAAGAAGATTGGTGATAAGTCCCTTCTCATTGCACAATACCCAGTCTAAAATGGCCTGATCTCGAGTCGGCTCCTCGACATATTGGTCCAGATAACCGTCCCGAAAACATTCCAGGAATTCCTCCTCCTCAGAATTTTTACTAATTTGGGTAGTCCAATCAATATGTAAATTAAAGTCACCCATGATGACAGCTGTGCTCTTATCGCACGCTTCTCTAATTTCCCTTTTTATGCCTTCCCTCACCTCCATATTACTATTTGGAGGCCTATATATCACACCCACTAACGTTTTTCTCCCCTTGCTATTTCTCATTTCTACCCATACAGATTCCGTTTCATCCGAGTTAATATCCTTCCTTTCCATTGCATTAATCCCCTCCTTTACCAGCAATGCTACCCCACCTCCCCTACCTTTTTGCCGATCCTTCCTAAATATTGTATATCCCTGGATGTTAAGTTCCCAGCCTTGCCCACCCTGCAGCCACGTTTCTGTAATCCCAATCAAATCATACTTGTTTACCTCTATTTCCACAACTAATTCATCCACCTTGTTCCTAATGCTTCTAGCATTAAGATACAAAGCCTTCAGGCTTGCTTTTTTCACACTCTCATTATGAATTAGTTTGGCCCTTTGTGTTTCTCTCCTTTGCTTATTGCTTCTCACCTTTCTACCATCTATTTCTGACTTCATATGACTTCCCTCTTTTCCACTACCTAGGTTCCCATCCCCCTGCCAAATTAGTTTAAATCCTCCCGAACCGTCCTAGAAAATATTACCCCGAGGACATCGGCTCCCTCACAGTTCAGGTGTAGACCGTCCCCTTGGTACAGGTCACTCCTCCCCAAGAACTGGTTCCAATGCCTCAAGAATTTAAATCCCTCTCCCTTGCACCACTGCTCAAGCCACGTATTTAGCTTATCTATCTTACTCTCTCTAATCTTATTAGCTCGTGGCACTGGTAGCAATCCAGAGATTACTACCTTTGAAGTCCTACTTTTCAATTTAGCTCCTAACTCCCTAAATTCAGCTTGTAGGACCTCCTCCCTCTTTTTACCTACATCGTTGGTACCTACATGTACCACGACAACTGGCTGATCCCCCTCCCCCTTCAGAATGCTCTGCACCCGCTCCGAGACATCCTTGACCCTTGCACCAGGGAGGCAACATACCATCTTGGAGTCTCGGTCTCGGCCACAGAAACTCCTATCTATCCCCCTTACAATTGAATCCCCTATCACTATAGCCCTATCCCTCTTTTTCCCTCCCTTCTGTGCAGCAGAGCCAATCATGGTGCCCTGAACCTGGCTGCTGGTGCCTTCCCCTGGTAAGTCATCTCCCCCAACAGTACCCAAAACGGTAAACCTGTTTTGGAGGGAGATGACCACAGGTGACTCCTGCACTACCTTCCTGCCTTTACCCTGCCTTTTGGTCACCCATTTACTGTCTGAGCTAGCCTTTACCTGCGGTGTGACCAACTCACTGAATGTGCTATCCACAACATCCTCAGCATCGCGTATGCTCCAGAGTGAGTCCATTCGCAGCTCCAGCGCCGCCATGCGGTCCGCTAGGAGCTGCAGCTGGACACACTTCCTGCACACATAGTTGTCAGAGACAGTGTCCCTGATTTCCCACATGGCACAGGAGGAGCATGACACGGGTCTGAGCTGCCCTTCCATGACTTAACCCTTACAATACCCTTTTATTTACTACGATTTAGCTTAATTATTGAATTCTACTTAGAATAAGTCCTGCTCCTGATCACAGTCCAGTGACCCCTGGGTGAGAGAGAGGGGGAACTAGCCAGGGTTCCTGCTCCTGATCACTGTCCAGTGACCCCTGGGTTAGAGAGAGAAGGAAATCAGCCAGGATTCCTGCTCCTGATCATTGTCCAGTGACCCCTGGGTTAGAGAGACAGGTGAAATCAGCCAGGGTTCATGCTCCTGATCACTATCCAGTGACCCCTGGTTAGAGAGAGAGGGAAATCAGCGAGGGTTCCTGCTCCTGATCATTGTCCAGTGACCCCTGGGTTAGAGAGAGGGGAAATCAGCCCGGGTTCCAGCTCCTGATCACTATCCAGTGACCTAGAGAGAGGGGGAACCATCCAGGGTTCATGCTCCTGATCATTGTCCAGTGACCCGTGGGTTAGAGAGAGGGGAAATCAGCCAGGGTTCGTGCTCCTGATCTCTGTCCAGTGACCCCTGGGTTAGAGAGAGGGGAAATCAGCCAGGGTTCCTGCTCCTGATCACTGCCCAGTGACCCCTGGGTTAGAGAGAGGGGAAAATCAGCCAGGGTTCCTGCTCCTGATCACTGTCCAGTGACCCCTGGGTTAGAGAGAGAGGGAAATCAGCCAGGGTTATTTAAATCATGTTGCGAGAAAGGGAAATAGTTTGTGCCCCCGTTTGTACCTCAGAGTCTTAGAGACGGAGGGAACGGCAACAGAAAAAGAGGAAACAACATCTCCAAAAACTGATCCCAACTCATCGCCAAGGCTGGGGATAGATAACCTCGCCGCCTTCTTAGGAAGTTTAACCACTTTATTCACTTTCTGATTGGAGCTCCGTTTGGAATTAGACTTTATTTTGTCGGATGTTTAACGACAGCATTGAAGGGGGAAGGAGAAACTTGGAGCAACTTCTTCTGTCAAAGCTGCAGTGAGACTTGAAAGAATTTAAAGATTTTTAATGAACTTTTCACCAAAAATGAGTGTAAAAAACACTTTTTCCCCCTAAGTTTCGAACATGATTTTGGAAGAGACTGAAGCAAAAGCCAATTTCCCCCTCACCTAAACAAGTTTCAACCAGGTCTTGAAGTCCAAACGCTTTTAAAGAGCTCTGAAATGGTTAAAATGTTTTCAAATTGAAATATCTCAAGATTTGATTTTGAGTGATTGACTGAAGTGAGTAGCTTTACACAAACATGCAACCATGGTGTTGAGGAGGGGGAAGGTAGGGGAGGATTTGTAGGAGTTACATATTACTTTTTAATGACTTTTAAAAAATATACCATTAAGACATTTAGGAAGAGAACCAAGAAAGGGGAAAAACACAAACCATTTTATAATGTCTGTCGTTCGATAGTCCTAACAAGTCGCAGGAATAACGTAAATATAGATTTCCTCTTAAACATTTAGTGGAGTGTTAATTGAAGCAAGAGTTATGTAATTATGTATAAAAATTGCAGGAAGCTACTTTAGAAGAAACCACTCTTTGTTTATTGAGAGAGACACAGAAAATACATTGATTAAAGTGATAACGTACAATTCGATTTGGTTTGAATGTTTGAAATAGGAGATTAAAATTTGTGAGTATAATGAAGTTTGTTTCCTGCTTTTAATTGCGAAGTACCTAAAATAATTCAACACTCCTTGTGACAGGAGCAGGGATTAATATTGTGGAGAATGTTTGAGAGAAAAACATTAGAAGCGAAATTGGTCAATTATAAATCTTTACGTCAACATATCAGTAAACATTTGCAAGTCAGTCTGACTGGTTTTGCTGTCCAGGAAGAAAAACAAGTGTTTATTTCTGTTAAGTCATAGCTTTGCCTGCTTTTTGTTTATAATTCAGTGACACAAATTGTGTGTATATTTGTAAATTGTAAAATAACAGCAATAAATCACATTTCTGTGACATTCTTTCTGTCTTAAACGATTCAATTTGTGGCTCGGAATCTAGAAGCTTCTTTAACTGAAAGGTTTGAATGGTTAAAGTTGATCTCAGCTATCAAAAGCTGTTTGCGACATTCCTGCATTGTGGAACAGTATGATGTCTTTGCAGAGACAGGAATTCGCATTGTTGAATGGAGGTTTTTCTGATCTGTTGCATCGTGTGTACATCAGAAACAGCTAAAGGTGTTCATAGTAAACAGACCAAGACAATGAAATGCTTAAACAATGTCTGGCCAATGTCAGAGACTTCAAGCACAGGACATGTGGAATATACAAAACCCCATAGCCCTGTATCAATCCCAAACTAATCACACTGCCCCGATCTCTCCCGATAGCCCTGTATCAATCCCAAACTATTCCCAATGCCTCGCTCTCTCCCCATAGCCCTGTATCAATCCCCAAACTAATCCCACTGCCCCGCTCTCTCCCCATAGCCCTGTATCAATCCGCAAACTAATCCCACTGCCCCGCTCACTCCCCATAGCCCTGTATCAATCCCAAACTAATCCCAGTGCCCCGCTCACTCCCGATAGCCCTGTATGAATCCAAAGCTAATCCCAAAGCCCCACTCTCTCCCCATAGTCCTGTATCAATCCCAAACTAATCCCAATGCCCCGCTCTCTCCCCATAGCCCTGTTTCAATCCCCAAACTAATCCCACTGCCCCGCTCTCTCCCCATAGCCCTGTATGAATCCCAAACTAATCCCACTGCCCCGCTCTCTCCCCATAGCCCTTTATCAATCCCAAACTAATCCCACTGCCCTGCTCTCTCCCCATAGCCCTGTATCAATCCCAAACTAATCCCACTGCCCCGCTCTATCCCCATAGCCCTGTATCAATCCCCAAACTAATCCCACTGCCCTGCTCTCTCCCCATAGCCCTGTATCAATCCCCAAACTAATCCCACTGCCCCGCTCTCTCCCCATACCCTGTATCAATCCCCAAACTAATCCCACGGCCCTGCTGACTCCCCATAGCCCTGTATCAATCCCAAACTAATCCCAGTGCCTCGCTTTCCCCCCATAGCTCTGTCTTGATCCCAAACTAACCCCACTGCCCTGCTCTCCCCCAATAGCCCTGCATCAATTCCAAACTAATCCCTCTGCCCCAGTCTCCGCCCATAGCCCTGCATCATTCCCAAACTAACCCCACTGCCACGTTCTCTCCCCATAGCCCTGGGAGTGTTTGATGGGACAGTGTAGAGGGAGCATTACTACATATATCTAACCCGTGCAGCACCTGCCTTGGGAATGTTTGATGGGACAGTGTAGAGGGAGGTTTTTGTCTGTATCTAACCCGTGCGGTACCTGCCTTGGGAGTGTTTGATGGGACAGTGTAGAGGGAGCATTACTCTATATCTAACCCGTGCTGTACCTGCCTTGGGAGTGTTTGATGGGACAGCATAGAGGGAGCTTTACTCTGTATCTGACCCGTGCAGTCCCTGCCTTGGGAGTGTTTGATGGGACAGTGTAGAGGGAGCTTCACTCTGTATCTAACCCGTGTTGTTCCTGCCCTGGGAGTTTTTGATGGGCTGGTTTAAAGAGAGCTTTTCTCTATTGATTCTGTAGCAAACCTTGATAGATTGCAAGTCCGGGGATTCAGCGCATACACAGCGCAGACGGAAACACGGAACTTGCGGGGCCTCTACCAAGGCCTAAGTCGTTGGTACGGGGACCATGATTTCAGGGCCATTATCTTTGTTTGATGTAATCCTTCACTCCTGTGCATAAGACAGTGAGTCTCACGGCCTAAAATTCATTCAAATCTCAGTAAGAATACCCAGAACAGACTTTAATTGTCTTTTATTTGCTTCATTTTTCTACGGTGTACCCAGATATCTGCAGACCAACATTCATCCGCATGTGAATCCCTCCTCTGCATTAAATCAATTCACGTTAACACTTTCATTTAATCTGCCGAGGTTCAGTATTAAAATATACCAGGAGATCCAGGCACGTTTTGATAAAGCAGATTAACAATGAGTTCAGTGGGGAAATTTCGCAAAGAACAGGCCGATTTTAATATGACAAGGCATGATCTGTCCAAAGTGGACTGGGAACAGCTACTTGACAACCCTCTGTCTCAGTCCCAAACTAATCCCACTGCCCTGCTCTCTCCTGTTAGCCCTTTATCAATCGCCAACCTTAGACCACTGCCCCGCTCTCTCCCCATAGCCCTTTATCAATCGCCAACCTAATCCCACTGCCTCGATCTCTCCCCATAGCCCTGTATCAATCCCCAAAACTAATCCCATTGCCCCGCTCTCTCCCCATAGCCGTTTATCAATCCCAAACTAATCCAACTGCCCCGCTCTCTCCCCATAGCCCTGTATCAATCCCAAACTATTCCCACTGCCCCGCTCTCTCCCTGTAGCCCTGTATCAATCCCAAACTAATCCCACTGCCCCGCTCACTCCCCATAGCCCTGTATCAATCCGCAAACTAATCCCACTGCCCCGCTCACTCCCCAAAGCCCTGTATCAATCCCAAACTAATCCCAGTGCCCCGCTCACTCCCGATAGGCCTGTATCAATCCTAAACTAATCCCAAAGCCCCACTCTCTCCCCATAGCCCTGTATCAATCCCAAACTAATCACACTGCCCCGATCTCTCCCGATAGCCCTGTATCAATCCCAAACTATTCCCAATGCCTCGCTCGCTCCCGATAACCCTGTATCAATCCCAAACTAATCAGGCTGCCCTGCTCTCACCCCATAGCCCTGTATCAATCCCCAAACGAATCCCACTGCCGCGCTCTCTTCCGATTGCCCTGTATCAATTCCAAACTAATCACACTGCCCCGCTCTCTCCCCATAGCCCTGTATCAATCCCCAAACTAATCCCACTGCCCCGCTCTCTCCCCATAGCTCTGTATCAATCCCAAACTAATCCCACTGCCCTGCACTCTCCCCATAGCCCTGTATCAATCCCAAACAAATCACACTGCCCCGCTCTCACCCCATAGCCCTGTATCAAATCCCAAACTAATCCCACTGCCCCGCTCTCTCCGGATAGCCCTGTATCAATCCCAAACTATTCCCACTGCCCCGCTCACTCCCCATAGCCCTGTATCAATCCCCAAACTAATCCCACTGCCCCGCTCTCTCCCCATAGCCCTGTATCAATCCCCAAGCTAATCCCACATGTCCCGCTCTCTCCCCATAGTCCTGTATCAATCCCAAACTAATCAAACTACCCCGCTGTCTCCCCATTGCCCTGTATCAATCCCCAAACTAATCCAACTGCCCCGCTCTCTCCCCATAGCTCTGTATCAATCCGCAAAATAATCCCACTGCCTCGCTCACTCCCCATAGCCCTGCATCAATCACAAACTAATCCCAGTGCCCCGCTCACTCCCGATAGCCCTGTATCAATCCAAAACTAATCCCAAAGCCCCACTCTCTACCCATAGTCCTGTATCAATCCCAAACTAATCCCAATGCCCCGCTCTCTTCCCATAGCCCTGTTTCAATCCCCAAACTAATTCCACTGCCCTGCTCTCTCCCCATAGCCCTGTATCAATCCCAAACTAATCCCACTGCCCCGCTCTCTCCCCATAGCCCTGTATCAATCCCAAACTAATCCCACTGCCCCGCTCTCTCCCCATAGCCCTGCATCAATCCCCAAACAAATCCCACTGCCCTGCTCTCTCCCCATAGCCCTGTATCAATCCCAAACTAATCCCACTGCCCCGCTCTATCCCCATAGCCCTGTATCAATCCCCAAACTAATCCCACTGCCCTGCTCTCTCCCCATAGCCCTGTATCAATCCCCAAACTAATCCCACTGCCCCGCTCTCTCCCCATACCCTGTATCAATCCCCAAACTAATCCCACTGCCCTGCTGACTCCCCATAGCCCTGTATCAATCCCCAATCTAATCCCACTGCCCCGCTCTCTCCCCATAGCCCTGTATCAATCCCAAAGTCATCCCACTGCCTCGCTTTCCCCCCATAGCTCTGTCTTGATCCCAAACTAATCCCACTGCTCTGCTCTCCCCCCATAGCCCTGAATCAATTCCAAACTAATCCCACTGCCCCACTCTCTCCCCATAGCTCTGCATCAATCCCAAACTAACCCCACTGCCACGTTCTCTCCCCATATTCCTGGGAGTGTTTGATGGGACAGCGTAGAGGGAGCTTTACTCTGTATCTAACCTGTGCGGTACCTGCCCTGGGAGTGTTTGATGGGACAGTGTAGAGGGAGCTTTACTCTGTATCTAACCCGTGCTGTACCTGCCCTGGGAGTTTTTGATGGGCTGGTTTAAAGAGAGCTTTACTCTATCGATTCTGTAGCAAACCTTGATAGATTGCAAGTCCGGGGATTCAGCGCATACACAGCGCAGACGGAAACACGGAACTTGCGGGGCCTCTACCAAGGCCTAAGTCATTGGTACGGAGACCATGATTTCAGGGCCATTATCTTTGTTTGATGTAATCCTTCACTCCTGTGTATAAGACAGTGAGTCTCACGGCCTAAAATTCATTCAAATCTCAGTAAGAATACCCAGAACAGACTTTAATTGTCTTTTATTTGCTTCATTTTTCTAAGGTGTACCCAGATATCTGCAGACCAACATTCATCCGCATGTGAATCCCTCCTCTGCATTTAAATCAAATCACGGTAACACTTTTATTTAATCTACCGAGGTTCAGTATTGAAATATACCAGGAGATCCAGGCACGTTTTGATAAAGCAGATTAACAATGAGTTCAGTGGGGAAATTTAGCAAACAACAGGCCGATTTTAATATGATAAGGCAGGAACTGTCCAAAGTGGACTGGGAACAGCTATTTGACAACCCTCTGTCTCAGTCCCAAACTAATCCCACTGCCCTGCTCTCTCCTGTTAGCCCTGTATCAATCGCCAACCTAACCCCACTGCCCCGCACTATCCCCATAGCCCTGTATCAATCTGAAACTAATCCCACTGCCCCGATCTCTCCCGATAGCCCTGTATCAATCCCAATCTAATGACACTGCCTCGCTCTCTCCCGATAGCCCTGTATCAATCCCCAAACTAATGCCACTGCCCCGCTCTCCCCCACAGCCCTACATCAATCCTAAACTAATCCCACTGTCCCGCTATCTTCCCATAGTCCTGCATCAATCCCAAACTAATCACACTGACCCGCTCTCTCCCCATAGCCCTGTATCAATCCCCAAAACTAATCCCACTGCCCCGCTCTCTCCCCATAGCCCTTTGTCAATACCAAACTAATCCAACTGCCCCGCTCTCTCCCCATAGCCCTGTATCAATCCCAAACTAATCCCACTGCCCCGCTCGCTCCCCATAGCCCTGTATCAATCCCAAACTAATTCCACTGCCCCGCTCTCTCCCCATAGCCCTGTATCAATCCCAAACTAATCACACTGCCCCGCTCTCTCCCCATAGCCCTGCATTAATCACAAACTAATACCACTGCCCCGCTCTTTCCCCATAGCCCTGTATCAATCCCCAACCTAATCCCACTGCCGCGCTCTCTCCCCATAGCCATGTATCAGTCCCCAGCCTAATCCCACTGCCGCGCTCTCTCCCCATAGCCCTGTATCAATCACCACACTAATCCCACTGCCCCGCTCTCTCCTGTTAGCCCTTTATCAATCACAAACTATTTCCACTGCCCTGCTCTCTCCCCATAGCCCTGTATCAATCCCCAACGTAAGCCCATTGCCCACTTTCTCCCCATAGCCCTGTGTTATATCCAAACAAATCCCACTGCCCGCTTTCTCCCCATAGCCCTGTGTTATATCCAAACTAATCCCACTGCCCCGCTTTCTCCCCATAGCCCTGTATCAGTCCCCAACCTAATCCCACTGCCCCGCTCTCTCCCCATAGCCCTGTATCAATCACCAAACTAATCCCACTGCCCCGCGTTCTACCCATAGCCCTGTATCAATCCCGAAACTAATCCCACTGCCCCGCTTTCTCCCCATAGCCCTGTATCAATCCCAAACAAATCCCACTGCCCCGCTCTCTCCCCATAGCCCTGTATCAATCACCAAACTAATCCCACTGCCCCGCTTTCTCCCCATAGCCCTGTATCAATCCCAAAACTAATCCCACTGCCCCGCTTTCTCCCCATAGCCCTGTATCAATCACCAAACTAATCCCACTGCCCCGCTTTCTCCCCATAGCCCTGTATCAATCACAAACTATTTCCACTGCCCCGCTTTCTCCCCATAGCCCTGTATCAATCCCAAACAAATCCCACTGCCCCGCTCTCTCCCCATAGCCCTGTATGAATCCCCAAACTAATCCCACTGCCCCGCTCTCTCCCCATAGCCCTGTATCAATCCCCAAACTAATCCCACTGCCCCGCTCTCTCCCCATAATCCTGTACCAACCCCAAACTAATCTCACTGCCCTGCTCTCTCCCCATAGCCCTGTATCAATCCCAAACCAATCCCACTACCTCGCTTTCCCCCCATAGCTCTGTCTTGATCCCAAACTAATCCCACTGCCCTGCTCTCCCCCCATAGCCCTGAATCAATCCCAAACTAATCCCACTGCCCCACTCTCTCCCCATAGCCCTGCATCGAATCCAAACTTTTCCCAATAGCCCTGCACCAATTCCAAACTAATCCCTCTGCCCCACTCTCTGCCCATAGCCCTGCATCATTCTCAAACTAACCCCACTGCCACGTTCTCTCCCCATAGCCCTGGGAGTGTTTGATGGGACAGTGTAGAGGGAGCATTACTCTATATCTAACCCGTGCAGTACCTGCCTTGGGAGTGTGTGATGGGACAGTGTAGAGGGAGCATTACTCTATATCTAACCCGTGCTGTACCTGCCTTGGGAGTGTTTGATGGGACAGCGTAGAGGGAGCTTTACTCTGTATCTAACCCGTGCAGTACCTGCCTTGGGAGTGTTTGATGGGACAGTGTAGAGGGAGCTTCACTCTGTATCTAACCCATCTTGTTCCTGCCCTGGGAGTTTTTGATGGGCTGGTTTAAAGAGAGCTTTACTCTATCGATTCTGTAGCAAACCTTGATAGATTGCAAGTCCGGGGATTCAGCGCATACACAGCGCAGACGGAAACACGGAACTTGCGGGGCCTCTACCAAGGCCTAAGTCGTTGGTACGGAGACCATGATTTCAGGGCCATTATCTTTGTTTGATGTAATCCTTCACTCCTGTGTATAAGACAGTGAGTCTCACGGCCTAAAATTCATTCAAATCTCAGTAAGAATACCCAGAACAGACTTTAATTGTCTTTTATTTGCTTCATTTTTCTAAGGTGTACCAAGATATCTGCAGACCAACATTCATCCGCATGTGAATCCCTCCTCTGCATTTAAATCAAATCACGGTAACACTTTTATTTAATCTACCGAGGTTCAGTATTAAAATATACCAGGAGATCGAGGCACGTTTTGATAAAGCAGATTAACAATGAGTTCAGTGGGGAAATTTAGCAAACAACAGGCCGATTTTAAGGCAGGATCTGTCCAAAGTGGACTAGGAACAGCTACTTGACAACCCTCTGTCTCAGTCCCAAACTAATCCCACTGCCCTACTCTCTCCTGTTAGCCCTTTATCAATCGCCAACCTAATCCCACTGCCTCGCTCTCTCCCCATAGCCCTGTATCAGTCGCCAACCTAGTCCCACTGCCCCGCTCTCTCCTGTTAGCCCTGTATCAATCCCAAATTAATCCCACTGCCCCGCTCTCTCCCCATAGCCCTGTATCAGTCCCCAAACTAGTCCCACTGCCCCGCTCTCTCCCCATAGCTCTGTATCAATCCCAAATTAATCCCACTGCCCCGCACTCTCCCCATAGCCCTCTATCAATCACAAACAAATCACACTGCTCCGCTCTCACCCCATAGCCCTGTATCAAATCCCAAACTAATCCCACTGCCCCGCTCTCTCCCCATAGCCCTGTATCAATCCCAAACTAATCCCACTGCCCCGCTCTCTCCCCATAGCCCTGTATCAATCCCAAATTAATCCCACTGCCCCGCTCTCTCCCCATAGCCCTGTATCAATCTCAAACTAATCCCACTGCCCCGATCTCTCCCGATAGCCCTGTATCAATCCCAAACTAATCCCACTGCCCCGCTCTCTACATAGCCCTGTATCAATCCCCAAACTAATCAAACTGCCCCGCTCTCTCCCCATAGCCCTGTATCAATCCCCAAACTAATCCCACTGCCCCGCTCTCTCCCCATAGCCCTGTATCAATCCGCAAACTAATCCCACTGCCCCGCTCACTCCCCATAGCCCTGTATCAATCCCAAACTAATCCCAGTGCCCCGCTCACTCCCGATAGCCCTGTATCAATCCAAAACTAATCCCAAACCCCACTCTCTCCCCATAGTCCTGTATCAATCCCAAACTAATCCCAGTGCCCCGCTCACTCCCGATAGCCCTGTATCAATCCAAAACTAATCCCAAAGCCCCACTCTCTCCCCATAGTCCTGTATCAATCCCAAACTAATCCCAATGCCCCGCTCTCTCCCCATAGCCCTGTTTCAATCCCCAAACTAATCCCACTGCCCCGCTCTCTCCCCATAGCCCTGTATCAATCGCAAACTAATCCCAATGCCCCGCTCTCTCCCCATAGCCCTGTATCAATCCCAAACTAATCCCACTGCCCTGCTCTCTCCCCATAGCCCTGTATCAATCCCAAACTAATCCCACTGCCCCGCTCTATCCCCATAGCCCTGTATCAATCCCCAAACTAATCCCACTGCCCTGCTCTCTCCCCATAGCCCTGTATCAATCCCCAAACTAATCCCACTGCCCCGCTCTCTCCCCATACCCTGTATCAATCCCCAAACTAATCCCACTGCCCTGCTGACTCCCCATAGCCCTGTATCAATCCCCAATCTAATCCCACTGCCCCGCTCTCTCCCCATAGCCCTGTATCAATCCCAAAGTCATCCCACTGCCTCGCTTTCCCCCCATAGCTCTGTCTTGATCCCAAACTAATCCCACTGCTCTGCTCTCCCCCCATAGCCCTGAATCAATTCCAAACTAATCCCACTGCCCCACTCTCTCCCCATAGCCCTGCATCAATCCCAAACTAACCCCACTGCCACGTTCTCTCCCCATATTCCTGGGAGTGTTTGATGGGACAGCGTAGAGGGAGCTTTACTCTGTATCTAACCTGTGCGGTACCTGCCCTGGGAGTGTTTGATGGGACAGTGTAGAGGGAGCTTTACTCTTTATCTAACCCGTGCTGTACCTGCCCTGGGAGTTTTTGATGGGCTGGTTTAAAGAGAGCTTTACTCTATCGATTCTGCAGCAAACCTTGATAGATTGCAAGTCCGGGGATTCAGCGCATACACAGCGCAGACGGAAACACGGAACTTGCGGGGCCTCTACCAAGGCCTAAGTCGTTGGTACGGGGACCATGATTTCAGGGCCATTATCTTTGTTTGATGTAATCCTTCACTCCTGTGTATAAGACAGTGAGTCTCACGGCCTAAAATTCATTCAAATCTCAGTAAGAATACCCAGAACAGACTTTAATTGTCTTTTATTTGCTTCATTTTTCTAAGGTGTACCCAGATATCTGCAGACCAACATTCATCCGCATGTGAATCCCTCCTCTGCATTTAAATCAAATCACGGTAACACTTTTATTTAATCTACCGAGGTTCAGCATTGAAATATACCAGGAGATCCAGGCACGTTTTGATAAAGCAGATTAACAATGAGTTCAGTGGGGAAATTTAGCAAACAACAGGCCGATTTTAATATGATAAGGCAGGAACTGTCCAAAGTGGACTGGGAACAGCTACTTGACAACCCTCTGTCTCAGTCCCAAACTAATCCCACTGCCCTGCTCTCTCCTGTTAGCCCTGTATCAATCGCCAACCTAACCCCACTGCCCCGCTCTCTCCCCATAGCCATGTATCAATCCCCAACCTAATCCCACTGCCCCGCTTTCTCCCCATAGCCCTGTATCAATCCCCAATGTAAGTCCACTGCCCTGCTTTCTCCCCATAGCCCTGTGTTATATCCAAACAAATCCCACTGCCCCTCTCTCTCCCCATAGCCCTGTATCAATCCCAAACTATTCCCAATGCCTCACTCGCTCCCGATAACCCTGGATCAATACCAAACTAATCAGACTGCCCTGCTCTCACCCCATAGCCCTGTATCAATCCCCAAACTAATCCCACTGCCCTGCTTTCTCCCCATAGCCCTGTATCAATCCCCAACGTAAGCCCACTGCCCGCTTTCTCCCCATAGCCCTGTGTTATAGCCAAACAAATCCCACTGCCCGCTTTCTCCCCATAGCCCTGTGTTATATCCAAACAAATCCCACTGCCCCGCTTTCTCCCCATAGCCCTGTATCAATCCCCAAATTAATCCCAGTGCCCCGCTTTCTCCCCATAGCCCTGTATCAATCCCAAACAAATCCCACTGCCCCGCTCTCTCCCCATAGCCCTGTATCAATCCCCAATGTAAGCCCACTGCCCCGCTTTCTCCCCATAGCCCTGTGTTATATCCAAACTAATCCCACTGCACCCTCTCTCCCCATAGCCCTGTATCAATCCCAAACTAATCCCACTGCCCAGCTCTCTCCTCTAGCCCTGTATCAATCACAAACTAATCCTACTGCCACGCTCACTCCCCATAGCCCCGGATCAATCCCATGCTTATCCCGCTCCTGATCACTATCCAGTGACCTCTGTGTCAGAGAGATAGGAAATCAGCCAGGATTCCTGCTCCTGATCACTGTCCAGTGACCCATGGGTTAGAGAGAGATGGGAAATCAGCCAGGGTTCCTGCTCCTGATTACTGTCCAGTGACTCCTGGGTTAGAGAGAGGGGAAATCAGCCAGGGTTCCTGCTCCTGATCACTGCCCAGTGACTCCTGGGTTAGAGAGAGGAGGAAATCAGCCAGGGTTCCTGCTCCTGATCACTGACCAGTGACCACTGTGTTAGAGAGCAGGGAATTCAGCCAGGGTTCCTGCTCCTGATCACTGTCCAGTGACCCCTGGGTTCGAGAGAGGGGAAATCAGCCAGGGTTCCTGCTCCTGATCACTGTCCAGTGACCCCTGAGTTAGAGAGAGGGGAAATCAGCCTGGGTTCCTGCTCCTGATCATTGTCCAGTGACCCCTGGGTTAGAGAGAGGGGAAATCAGCCAGGGTTCTTGCTCCTGATCACTGTCCAGTCACCCCTGGGTTAGAGAGAGAGGTGAAATCAGCCAGGGTTCCTGCTCCTGATCACAGTCCAGTGACCCCTGGGTTAGAGAGAGAGTGGAAATCAGCCAGGGTACCTGCTCCTGATCACTGCCCAATGACCACTGGCTTAGAGAGAGGGGGAATCAGCCAGGGTTCCTGCTCCTGATCGCTGTCCAGTGACCCCTGGGTTAGAGAGAGGGAAATCAGCCAGGGTTCCTGCTCCTGATCACAGTCGAGTGACACCTGGGTTAGAGAGAGAGGGGAAATCAGCCAGGGTTCCTGCTCCTGATCACTATCCAGTGACCCCTGGGTTAGAGAGGGGGGAAATCAACCAGGGTTCCTGCTCCTGATCACAGTCCAGTGACCCCTGGGTTAGAGAGACAGGTGAAATCAGCCAGGGTTCCTGCTCCTGATCACAGTCCAGTGACCCCTGGGTTAGAGAGAGAGGGGAAATCAGCCAGGGTTCGTGCTCCTGATCACTGTCCAGTGACCCCTGGGTTAGAGAGGGGAAATCAGCCAGGGTTCCTGCTCCTGATCACTATCAAGAGATCCCTGGGTTAGAGAGAGAGGGGAAATCAGCCTGGGTTCCTGCTCCTGATCACAGTCCAGTGACCCCTGGGTTAGAGAGAGGGGAAATCAGCCAGGGTTCCTGCTCCTGATCATTGCCCAGTGACCCCTGGGTTAGAGAGAGAGGAAAATCAGCCAGGGTTCCAGCTCCTGATCACTGCCCAGTGACCCCTGGGTTAGAGAGAGAGGGAAATCAGCCAGGGTTCATGCTCCTGATCACAGTCCAGTGACCCCTGGGTTAGAGAGAGGGGAAATCAGCCAGGGTTCATGCTCCTGATCACTATCCAGTGACCCCTGGGTTAGAGAGAGGGGAAATCAGCCAGGGTTCCTGCTCCTGATCACTGCCCAGTGACCCCTGGGTTAGAGAGAGAGGGAAATCAGCCAGGGTTCCTGCTCCTGATCACTGCCCAGTGAACCCTGGGTTAGAGAGAGTGGAAATCAGCCTGGGTTCCTGCTCCTGATCACTGCCCAGTGACCCCTGGGTTAGAGAGAGAGGGGAATTCAGCCAGGGTTCCTGCTCCTGATCACTGTCCAGTGACCCCTGTGTTAGAGAGAGGGGAAATCAGCCAGGGCTTCTGCTCCTGATCACTGCCCAGTGACCCCTGGGTTAGAGAGAGGGGAAATCAGCCAGGGTTCGTGCTCCTGATCGCTGTCCAGTGACTCCTGGTTAGAGAGAGGGGAAATCAGCCCGGGTTCCAGCTCCTGATTACAGTCCAGTGAACCCTGGGTTAGAGAGAGGGGAAATCAGCCAGGGTTCCTGCTCCTGATCACAGTCCAGTGACCCCTGGGTGAGAGAGAGGGGGAACTAGCCAGGGTTCCTGCTCCTGATCACTGTCCAGTGACCCCTGGGTTAGAGAGACAGGTGAAATCAGCCAGGGTTCATGCTCCTGATCACTATCCAGTGACCCCTGGTTAGAGAGAGAGGGAAATCAGCGAGGGTTCCTGCTCCTGATCATTGTCCAGTGACCCCTGGGTTAGAGAGAGGGGAAATCAGCCCGGGTTCCAGCTCCTGATCACTATCCAGTGACCTAGAGAGAGGGGGAACCATCCAGGGTTCATGCTCCTGATCATTGTCCAGTGACCCGTGGGTTAGAGAGAGGGGAAATCAGCCAGGGTTCGTGCTCCTGATCTCTGTCCAGTGACCCCTGGGTTAGAGAGAGGGGAAATCAGCCAGGGTTCCTGCTCCTGATCACTGCCCAGTGACCCCTGGGTTAGAGAGAGGGGAAAATCAGCCAGGGTTCCTGCTCCTGATCACTGTCCAGCGACCCCTGGGTTAGAGAGAGGGGAAAATCAGCCAGGGTTCCTGCTCCTGATCACTGCCCAGTGACCCCTGGGTTAGAGAGAGAGGGAAATCAGCCAGGGTTATTTAAATCATGTTGCGAGAAAGGGAAATAGTTTGTGCCCCCGTTTGTACCTCAGAGTCTTAGAGACGGAGGGAACGGCAACAGAAAAAGAGGAAACAACATCTCCAAAAACTGATCCCAACTCATCGCCAAGGCTGGGGATAGATAACCTCGCCGCCTTCTTAGGAAGTTTAACCACTTTATTCACTTTCTGATTGGAGCTCCGTTTGGAATTAGACTTTATTTTGTCGGATGTTTAACGACAGCATTGAAGGGGGAAGGAGAAACTTGGAGCAACTTCTTCTGTCAAAGCTGCAGTGAGACTTGAAAGAATTTAAAGATTTTTAATGAACTTTTCACTAAAAATGAGTGTAAAAAACACTTTTTCCCCCTAAGTTTCGAACATGATTTTGGAAGAGACTGAAGCAAAAGCCAATTTCCCCCTCACCTAAACAAGTTTCAACCAGGTCTTGAAGTCCAAACGCTTTTAAAGAGCTCTGAAATGGTTAAAATGTTTTCAAATTGAAATATCTCAAGATTTGATTTTGAGTGATTGACTGAAGTGAGTAGCTTTACACAAACATGCAACCATGGTGTTGAGGAGGGGGAAGGTAGGGGAGGATTTGTAGGAGTTACATATTACTTTTTAATGACTTTTTAAAAATATACCATTAAGACATTTAGGAAGAGAACCAAGAAAGGGGAAAAACACAAACCATTTTATAATGTCTGTCGTTCGATAGTCCTAACAAGTCGCAGGAATAACGTAAATATAGATTTCCTCTTAAACATTTAGTGGAGTGTTAATTGAAGCAAGAGTTAGGTAATGCTGTATAAAAATTGCAGGAAGCTACTTTAGAAGAAACCACTCTTTGTTTATTGAGAGAGACACAGAAAATACATTGATTAAAGTGATAACGTACAATTCGATTTGGTTTGAATGTTTGAAATAGGAGATTAAAATTTGTGAGTATAATGAAGTTTGTTTCCTGCTTTTAATTGCGAAGTACCTAAAATAATTCAACACTCCTTGTGACAAGAGCAGGGATTAATATTGTGGAGAATGTTTGAGAGAAAAACATTAGAAGCGAAATTGGTCAATTATAAATCTTTACGTCAACATATCAGTAAACATTTGCAAGTCAGTCTGACTGGTTTTGCTGTCCAGGAAGAAAAACAAGTGTTTATTTCTGTTAAGTCATAGCTTTGCCTGCTTTTTGTTTATAATTCAGTGACACAAATTGTGTGTATATTTGTAAATTGTAAAATAACAGCAATAAATCACATTTCTGTGACATTCTTTCTGTCTTAAACGATTCAATTTGTGGCTCGGAATCTAGAAGCTTCTTTAACTGAAAGGTTTGAATGGTTAAAGTTGATCTCAGCTATCAAAAGCTGTTTGCGACATTCCTGCATTGTGGAACAGTATGATGTCTTTGCAGAGACAGGAATTCGCATTGTTGAATGGAGGTTTTTCTGATCTGTTGCATCGTGTGTACATCAGAAACAGCTAAAGGTGTTCATAGTAAACAGACCAAGACAATGAAATGCTTAAACAATGTCTGGCCAATGTCAGAGACTTCAAGCACAGGACATGTGGAATATACAAAACCCCATAGCCCTGTATCAATCCCAAACTAATCACACTGCCCCGATCTCTCCCGATAGCCCTGTATCAATCCCAAACTATTCCCAATGCCTCGCTCTCTCCCCATAGCCCTGTATCAATCCCCAAACTAATCCCACTGCCCCGCTCTCTCCCCATAGCCCTGTATCAATCCGCAAACTAATCCCACTGCCCCGCTCACTCCCCATAGCCCTGTATCAATCCCAAACTAATCCCAGTGCCCCGCTCACTCCCGATAGCCCTGTATGAATCCAAAGCTAATCCCAAAGCCCCACTCTCTCCCCATAGTCCTGTATCAATCCCAAACTAATCCCAATGCCCCGCTCTCTCCCCATAGCCCTGTTTCAATCCCCAAACTAATCCCACTGCCCCGCTCTCTCCCCATAGCCCTGTATCAATCCCAAACTAATCCCACTGCCCCGCTCTCTCCCCATAGCCCTTTATCAATCCCAAACTAATCCCACTGCCCTGCTCTCTCCCCATAGCCCTGTATCAATCCCAAACTAATCCCACTGCCCCGCTCTATCCCCATAGCCCTGTATCAATCCCCAAACTAATCCCACTGCCCTGCTCTCTCCCCATAGCCCTGTATCAATCCCCAAACTAATCCCACTGCCCCGCTCTCTCCCCATACCCTGTATCAATCCCCAAACTAATCCCACGGCCCTGCTGACTCCCCATAGCCCTGTATCAATCCCAAACTAATCCCAGTGCCTCGCTTTCCCCCCATAGCTCTGTCTTGATCCCAAACTAACCCCACTGCCCTGCTCTCCCCCAATAGCCCTGCATCAATTCCAAACTAATCCCTCTGCCCCAGTCTCCGCCCATAGCCCTGCATCATTCCCAAACTAACCCCACTGCCACGTTCTCTCCCCATAGCCCTGGGAGTGTTTGATGGGACAGTGTAGAGGGAGCATTACTCTATATCTAACCCGTGCTGTACCTGCCTTGGGAGTGTTTGATGGGACAGCATAGAGGGAGCTTTACTCTGTATCTGACCCGTGCAGTCCCTGCCTTGGGAGTGTTTGATGGGACAGTGTAGAGGGAGCTTCACTCTGTATCTAACCCGTGTTGTTCCTGCCCTGGGAGTTTTTGATGGGCTGGTTTAAAGAGAGCTTTTCTCTATTGATTCTGTAGCAAACCTTGATAGATTGCACGTCCGGGGATTCAGCGCATACACAGCGCAGACGGAAACACGGAACTTGCGGGGCCTCTACCAAGGCCTAAGTCGTTGGTACGGGGACCATGATTTCAGGGCCATTATCTTTGTTTGATGTAATCCTTCACTCCTGTGCATAAGACAGTGAGTCTCACGGCCTAAAATTCATTCAAATCTCAGTAAGAATACCCAGAACAGACTTTAATTGTCTTTTATTTGCTTCATTTTTCTACGGTGTACCCAGATATCTGCAGACCAACATTCATCCGCATGTGAATCCCTCCTCTGCATTAAATCAATTCACGTTAACACTTTCATTTAATCTGCCGAGGTTCAGTATTAAAATATACCAGGAGATCCAGGCACGTTTTGATAAAGCAGATTAACAATGAGTTCAGTGGGGAAATTTCGCAAAGAACAGGCCGATTTTAATATGACAAGGCATGATCTGTCCAAAGTGGACTGGGAACAGCTACTTGACAACCCTCTGTCTCAGTCCCAAACTAATCCCACTGCCCTGCTCTCTCCTGTTAGCCCTTTATCAATCGCCAACCTTATACCACTGCCCCGCTCTCTCCCCATAGCCCTTTATCAATCGCCAACCTAATCCCACTGCCTCGCTCTCTCCCCATAGCCCTGTATCAATCCCCAAAACTAATCCCATTGCCCCGCTCTCTCCCCATAGCCGTTTATCAATCCCAAACTAATCCAACTGCCCCGCTCTCTCCCCATAGCCCTGTATCAATCCCAAACTATTCCCACTGCCCCGCTCTCTCCCTGTAGCCCTGTATCAATCCCAAACTAATCCCACTGCCCCGCTCACTCCCCATAGCCCTGTATCAATCCGCAAACTAATCCCACTGCCCCGCTCACTCCCCAAAGCCCTGTATCAATCCCAAACTAATCGCAGTGCCCCGCTCACTCCCGATAGGCCTGTATCAATCCTAAACTAATCCCAAAGCCCCACTCTCTCCCCATAGCCCTGTATCAATCCCAAACTAATCACACTGCCCCGATCTCTCCCGATAGCCCTGTATCAATCCCAAACTATTCCCAATGCCTCGCTCGCTCCCGATAACCCTGTATCAATCCCAAACTAATCAGGCTGCCCTGCTCTCACCCCATAGCCCTGTATCAATCCCCAAACGAATCCCACTGCCCCGCTCTCTTCCGATTGCTCTGTATCAATTCCAAACTAATCACACTGCCCCGCTCTCTCCCCATAGCCCTGTATCAATCCCCAAACTAATCCCACTGCCCCGCTCTCTCCCCATAGCTCTGTATCAATCCCAAACTAATCCCACTGCCCTGCACTCTCCCCATAGCCCTGTATCAATCCCAAACAAATCACACTGCCCCGCTCTCACCCCATAGCCCTGTATCAAATCCCAAACTAATCCCACTGCCCCGCTCTCTCCGGATAGCCCTGTATCAATCCCAAACTATTCCCACTGCCCCGCTCACTCCCCATAGCCCTGTATCAATCCCCAAACTAATCCCACTGCCCCGCTCTCTCCCCATAGCCCTGTATCAATCCCCAAGCTAATCCCACATGTCCCGCTCTCTCCCCATAGTCCTGTATCAATCCCAAACTAATCAAACTACCCCGCTGTCTCCCCATTGCCCTGTATCAATCCCCAAACTAATCCAACTGCCCCGCTCTCTCCCCATAGCTCTGTATCAATCCGCAAAATAATCCCACTGCCCCGCTCACTCCCCATAGCCCTGCATCAATCACAAACTAATCCCAGTGCCCCGCTCACTCCCGATAGCCCTGTATCAATCCAAAACTAATCCCAAAGCCCCACTCTCTACCCATAGTCCTGTATCAATCCCAAACTAATCCCAATGCCCCGCTCTCTCCCCATAGCCCTGTTTCAATCCCCAAACTAATTCCACTGCCCTGCTCTCTCCCCATAGCCCTGTATCAATCCGCAAACTAATCCCACTGCCCCGCTCACTCCCCATAGCCCTGTATCAATCCCAAACTAATCCCAGTGCCCCGCTCACTCCCGATAGCCCTGTATCAATCCAAAACTAATCCCAAACCCCACTCTCTCCCCATAGTCCTGTATCAATCCCAAACTAATCCCAGTGCCCCGCTCACTCCCGATAGCCCTGTATCAATCCAAAACTAATCCCAAAGCCCCACTCTCTCCCCATAGTCCTGTATCAATCCCAAACTAATCCCAATGCCCCGCTCTCTCCCCATAGCCCTGTTTCAATCCCCAAACTAATCCCACTGCCCCGCTCTCTCCCCATAGCCCTGTATCAATCGCAAACTAATCCCAATGCCCCGCTCTCTCCCCATAGCCCTGTATCAATCCCAAACTAATCCCACTGCCCCGCTCTATCCCCATAGCCCTGTATCAATCCCCAAACTAATCCCACTGCCCTGCTCTCTCCCCATAGCCCTGTAGCAATCCCCAAACTAATCCCACTGCCCCGCTTTCTCCCCATACCCTGTATCGATCCCCAAACTAATCCCACTGCCCTGCTGACTCCCCATAGCCCTGTATCAATCCCCAATCTAATCCCACTGCCCCGCTCTCTCCCCATAGCCCTGTATCAATCCCAAAGTCATCCCACTGCCTCGCTTTCCCCCCATAGCTCTGTCTTGATCCCAAACTAATCCCACTGCTCTGCTCTCCCCCCATAGCCCTGAATCAATTCCAAACTAATCCCACTGCCCCACTCTCTCCCCATAGCCCTGCATCAATCCCAAACTAACCCCACTGCCACGTTCTCTCCCCATATTCCTGGGAGTGTTTGATGGGACAGCGTAGAGGGAGCTTTACTCTGTATCTAACCTGTGCGGTACCTGCCCTGGGAGTGTTTGATGGGACAGTGTAGAGGGAGCTTTACTCTTTATCTAACCCGTGCTGTACCTGCCCTGGGAGTTTTTGATGGGCTGGTTTAAAGAGAGCTTTACTCTATCGATTCTGTAGCAAACCTTGATAGATTGCAAGTCCGGGGATTCAGCGCATACACAGCGCAGACGGAAACACGGAACTTGCGGGGCCTCTACCAAGGCCTAAGTCGTTGGTACGGGGACCATGATTTCAGGGCCATTATCTTTGTTTGATGTAATCCTTCACTCCTGTGTATAAGACAGTGAGTCTCACGGCCTAAAATTCATTCAAATCTCAGTAAGAATTCCCAGAACAGACTTTAATTGTCTTTTATTTGCTTCATTTTTCTAAGGTGTACCCAGATATCTGCAGACCAACATTCATCCGCATGTGAATCCCTCCTCTGCATTTAAATCAAATCACGGTAACACTTTTATTTAATCTACCGAGGTTCAGTATTGAAATATACCAGGAGATCCAGGCACGTTTTGATAAAGCAGATTAACAATGAGTTCAGTGGGGAAATTTAGCAAACAACAGGCCGATTTTAATATGATAAGGCAGGAACTGTCCAAAGTGGACTGGGAACAGCTACTTGACAACCCTCTGTCTCAGTCCCAAACTAATCCCACTGCCCTGCTCTCTCCTGTTAGCCCTGTATCAATCGCCAACCTAACCCCACTGCCCCGCTCTCTCCCCATAACCATGTATCAATCCCCAACCTAATCCCACTGCCCCGCTTTCTCCCCATAGCCCTGTATCAATCCCCAATGTAAGTCCACTGCCCTGCTTTCTCCCCATAGCCCTGTGTTATATCCAAACAAATCCCACTGCCCCGCTCTCTCCCCATAGCCCTGTATCAATCCCAAACTATTCCCAATGCCTCACTCGCTCCCGATAACCCTGGATCAATCCCAAACTAATCAGACTGCCCTGCTCTCACCCCATAGCCCTGTATCAATCCCCAAACTAATCCCACTGCCCTGCTTTCTCCCCATAGCCCTGTGTTATAGCCAAACAAATCCCACTGCCCGCTTTCTCCCCATAGCCCTGTGTTATATCCAAACAAATCCCACTGCCCCGCTTTCTCCCCATAGCCCTGTATCAATCCCCAAATTAATCCCAGTGCCCCGCTTTCTCCCCATAGCCCTGTATCAATCCCAAACAAATCCCACTGCCCCGCTCTCTCCCCATAGCCCTGTATCAATCCCCAACGTAAGTCCACTGCCCTGCTTTCTCCCCATAGCCCTGTGTTATATCCAAACAAATCCCACTGCCCCGCTCTCTCCCCATAGCCCTGTATCAGTCCCCAACGTAAGCCCACTGCCCCGCTTTCTCCCCATAGCCCTGTGTTATATCCAAACTAATCCCACTGCACCCTCTCTCCCCATAGCCCTGTATCAATCCCAAACTAATCCCACTGCCCAGCTCTCTCCTCTAGCCCTGTATCAATCACAAACTAATCCTACTGCCACGCTCACTCCCCATAGCCCCGGATCAATCCCATGCTTATCCCGCTCCTGATCACTATCCAGTGACCTCTGTGTTAGAGAGATGGGAAATCAGCCAGGATTCCTGCTCCTGATCACTGTCCAGTGACCCCTGGGTTAGAGAGAGATGGGAAATCAGCCAGGGTTCCTGCTCCTGATCACTGTCCAGTGACCCCTGGGTTAGAGAGAGGGGAAATCAGCCAGGATTCCTGCTCCTGATCACTGCCCAGTGACTCCTGGGTTAGAGAGATGGGAAATCAGCCAGGATTCCTGCTCCTGATCACAGTCCAGTGACCCGACCCCTGGGTTAGAGAGAGATGGGAAATCAGCCAGAGTTCCTGCTCCTGATCACTGCCCAGTGACTCCTGGGTTAGAGAGATGGGAAATCAGCCAGGATTCCTGCTCCTGATCACTGTCCAGTGACCCCTGGGTTAGAGAGAGATGGGAAATCAGCCAGGGTTCCTGCTCCTGATCACTGTCCAGTGACCCATGGGTTAGAGAGAGGAGGAAATCAGCCAGGGTTCCTGCTCCTGATCACTGCCCAGTGACTCCTGGGTTAGAGAGAGGAGGAAATCAGCCAGGGTTCCTGCTCCTGATCACTGACCAGTGACCACTGGGTTAGAGAGCAGGGAATTCAGCCAGGGTTCCTGCTCCTGATCACTGTCCAGTGACCCCTGGGTTCGAGAGAGGGGAAATCAGCCAGGGTTCCTGCTCCTGATCACTGTCCAGTGACCCCTGAGTTAGAGAGAGGGGAAATCAGCCTGGGTTCCTGCTCCTGATCATTGTCCAGTGACCCCTGGGTTAGAGAGAGGGGAAATCAGCCAGGGTTCTTGCTCCTGATCACTGTCCAGTGACCCCTGGGTTAGAGAGAGAGGTGAAATCAGCCAGGGTTCCTGCTCCTGATCACAGTCCAGTGACCCCTGGGTTAGAGAGAGAGTGGAAATCAGCCAGGGTACCTGCTCCTGATCACTGCCCAATGACCACTGGCTTAGAGAGAGGGGGAATCAGCCAGGGTTCCTGCTCCTGATCGCTGTCCAGTGACCCCTGGGTTAGAGAGAGGGAAATCAGCCAGGGTTCCTGCTCCTGATCACAGTCGAGTGACACCTGGGTTAGAGAGAGAGGGGAAATCAGCCAGGGTTCCTGCTCCTGATCACTATCCAGTGACCCCTGGGTTAGAGAGAGGGGAAATCAACCAGGGTTCCTGCTCCTGATCACAGTCCAGTGACCCCTGGGTTAGAGAGACAGGTGAAATCAGCCAGGGTTCCTGCTCCTGATCACAGTCCAGTGACCCCTGGGTTAGAGAGAGAGGGGAAATCAGCCAGGGTTCGTGCTCCTGATCACTGTCCAGTGACCCCTGGGTTAGAGAGGGGAAATCAGCCAGGGTTCCTGCTCCTGATCACTATCCAGAGATCCCTGGGTTAGAGAGAGAGGGGAAATCAGCCTGGGTTCCTGCTCCTGATCACAGTCCAGTGACCCCTGGGTTAGAGAGAGGGGAAATCAGCCAGGGTTCCTGCTCCTGATCATTGCCCAGTGACCCCTGGGTTAGAGAGAGAGGAAAATCAGTCAGGGTTCCAGCTCCTGATCACTGCCCAGTGACCCCTGGGTTAGAGAGAGAGGGAAATCAGCCAGGGTTCATGCTCCTGATCACAGTCCAGTGACCCCTGGGTTAGAGAGAGGGGAAATCAGCCAGGGTTCATGCTCCTGATCACTATCCAGTGACCCCTGGGTTAGAGAGAGGGGAAATCAGCCAGGGTTCCTGCTCCTGATCACTGCCCAGTGACCCCTGGGTTAGAGAGAGAGGGAAATCAGCCAGGGTTCCTGCTCCTGATCACTGCCCAGTGAACCCTGGGTTAGAGAGAGTGGAAATCAGCCTGGGTTCCTGCTCCTGATCACTGCCCAGTGACCCCTGGGTTAGAGAGAGAGGGGAATTCAGCCAGGGTTCCTGCTCCTGATCACTGTCCAGTGACCCCTGTGTTAGAGAGAGGGGAAATCAGCCAGGGCTTCTGCTCCTGATCACTGCCCAGTGACCCCTGGGTTAGAGAGAGGGGAAATCAGCCAGGGTTCGTGCTCCTGATCACTGTCCAGTGACTCCTGGTTAGAGAGAGGGGAAATCAGCCAGGGTTCCAGCTCCTGATTACAGTCCAGTGAACCCTGGGTTAGAGAGAGGGGAAATCAGCCAGGGTTCATAGTAACATAGAGATAGGAACAGGAGTAGGCCATTCGGCCCTTCGAGCCTGCTCCGCCATTCAATGAGATCATGGCTGATCCTCGTCTGAGATCATAGCTGATCTTACCAGTTCAGTACCCCGTCCCCGCCTTTTCTCCGTAACCCTTAATCCCCTTAGCCTTCAGAAATATATCCAATTCTCTCTTAAAAATATTTATTGAATTAGCCTTCACAGCCCTCTGTGGCAGGGAATTCCACAGGCTCACCACTCTTTGAGTGAAGAAATTCTTCCTCATCTCTGTTTTAAATGATTTGCCCGCTATTTTTAGACTGTGGCCCCTGGTTCTGTGCTCCCCGGCCATTGGAAACATTCTCTCTGAATTCAGCCTGTCCAGGCCTGCCATAATTTTATATGTTTCGATGAGATCCCCTCTCAATCTTCTAAACTCCAGTGAGTACAAGCCCAAACTATTTAATCTCTCTTCGTAGGTCATTCCCGCCATTCCAGGTATCAGCCTGGTGAATCGCCATTGCACTCTTTCCATGGCAAGAACATCCTTCCGCAGATGGGGCGACCAAAACTGTACACAATACTCCAGATGCGGTCTCACCAGCACCTTGTACAGCTGTAGTAAGGTATCCCTATTCCTATACTCGAACCCCCTTGATATGAAGGCCAACATACCATTTGCCTTCTTAATCGCCTGTTGCACCTGCATGCTCTCCTTCAGTGACTGGTGCACAAGAACACCCAGGTCCCTCTGCACTTCCCCATCTCCCAATCTATTGCCATTTAGATAATAATCTACCCTCCTGTTTTTACCCCCAAAGTGGATAACCTCGCATTTATCCACATTATAGTGCATCTGCCACGTATCCGCCCATTCCCCCAACCTGTCCAAATCGCACTGTAGCCTCCTGACATCCTCATCAGAGCCCACCCCTCCTCCTAGTTTAGTGTCGTCAGCGAATTTGGAAATATTGCATCCAATTCCCTGATCCAGATCATTTATATATATTGTGAACAGCTGGGGTCCCAGGACAGATCCTTGCGGCACCCCGCTGGTCACTGCCTGCCACTCTGAAAACGAGCCGTTTATTCCAACTCTCTGTTTTCTATCCGCCAGCCAGTTCTCTATCCACGTTAATACTTTGCCCCCAATCCCATGAGCCTTAATTTTGCATGACAATCTTTTGTGTGGAACCTTATCGAAGGCTTTCTGGAAGTCAAGGTACACCACATCCACTGGCTCTCCCCCATCTATTTTACCAGTTACTTCCTCAAAAAATTCCAGCAGATTAGTCAAACACGATTTACCCTTTGTAAATCCATGTTGACTCTGTCCGATCCTTTCCCCATTTGTCAAGTGCTCCGCTATTTTATCCTTAATAATGGACTCTAGCATTTTGCCCACAACCGATGTAAGGCTTACTGGTCTATAATTCCCTGCTTTCTCTCTACCCCCCTTTTTAAATATTGGGGTAACATTAGCTACCCTCCAATCCACGGGTACTGTTCCCGAGTCAATGGAGTTCCGGAAGATGATCCTTAGAGCATCTGCTATCTCCAGGGCCACCTCCTTAAGTACCCTAGGATGTAGTTTATCAGGCCCCGGGGATTTGTCGGCCTTCAGTCCCCTCAACTTACCCAACACCATATCCCTAGAGATACTAATTTCTGTCAGCTCCTCCCTCTCATTAGTCCCTATGTTTGCCGATATTCCTGGGAGGTTATTTGTGTCCTCCTTTGTGAATACAGAACCAAAGTATGAGTTTAATTGGTCTGCCATTTCCTTATTCTCCATTATATATTCTCCCGAATCGGACGGCAGGGGACCGACTTGGGATTTTACCAGTCTTTTCCTCCTGATATACCGATAAAAGCTTTTGCAGTCTGTCTTTATTTTTGCTGCAAGTTTACTTTCGTATTCTATTTTCCCCTTCCTGATTAATCCCTTTGTCCTCTTCTGCTGTATCCTGTACTGCCCCCAATCTTCCGGTCTGGTGCTTTTTTTTGCCAGTTGATATGCCCTTTTTTTTGATTTTATGCTGTCCCTAATTTCCCTCGTTATCCACGGTTGAGTCACCTTTTTAGGTTTATTTTTATGCCAAACCGGTATAAACATGTTCTGGAATTCTTCCATTCTATCTTTGAATGCTTGCCATTGTCTATCCACTGTCAATCCCCCCAGAAACACCACCCAATCAATCTTACCCAATTCCCGTCTCATACCCTCGTAATTCCCTTTATTTAAGTTCTGGACCTTAGTCTCTGATTCAATTTCCTCACTCTCCATCTCGACTGAGAGCTCGATCATATTATGATCGCTCTGACCCAAGGGGCCTCGTACAAGAAGATTGGTGATAAGTCCCTTCTCATTGCACAATACCCAGTCTAAAATGGCCTGATCTCGAGTCGGCTCCTCGACATATTGGTCCAGATAACCGTCCCGAAAACATTCCAGGAATTCCTCCTCCTCAGAATTTTTACTAATTTGGGTAGTCCAATCAATATGTAAATTAAAGTCACCCATGATGACAGCTGTGCTCTTATCGCACGCTTCTCTAATTTCCCTTTTTATGCCTTCCCTCACCTCCATATTACTATTTGGAGGCCTATATATCACACCCACTAACGTTTTTCTCCCCTTGCTATTTCTCATTTCTACCCATACAGATTCCGTTTCATCCGAGTTAATATCCTTCCTTTCCATTGCATTAATCCCCTCCTTTACCAGCAATGCTACCCCACCTCCCCTACCTTTTTGCCGATCCTTCCTAAATATTGTATATCCCTGGATGTTAAGTTCCCAGCCTTGCCCACCCTGCAGCCACGTTTCTGTAATCCCAATCAAATCATACTTGTTTACCTCTATTTCCACAACTAATTCATCCACCTTGTTCCTAATGCTTCTAGCATTAAGATACAAAGCCTTCAGGCTTGCTTTTTTCACACTCTCATTATGAATTAGTTTGGCCCTTTGTGTTTCTCTCCTTTGCTTATTGCTTCTCACCTTTCTACCATCTATTTCTGACTTCATATGACTTCCCTCTTTTCCACTACCTAGGTTCCCATCCCCCTGCCAAATTAGTTTAAATCCTCCCGAACCGTCCTAGAAAATATTACCCCGAGGACATCGGCTCCCTCACAGTTCAGGTGTAGACCGTCCCCTTGGTACAGGTCACTCCTCCCCAAGAACTGGTTCCAATGCCTCAAGAATTTAAATCCCTCTCCCTTGCACCACTGCTCAAGCCACGTATTTAGCTTATCTATCTTACTCTCTCTAATCTTATTAGCTCGTGGCACTGGTAGCAATCCAGAGATTACTACCTTTGAAGTCCTACTTTTCAATTTAGCTCCTAACTCCCTAAATTCAGCTTGTAGGACCTCCTCCCTCTTTTTACCTACATCGTTGGTACCTACATGTACCACGACAACT